>NC_054486.1:12618565-12931065 GCF_017639515.1 Carcharodon carcharias | reverse complement strand
TCGTCACAGACATTCGTAAACTTTTCAAACAAACTCCTAATGGATACCTAATATTAAAAAAAATTAATTCCAATTTGCACTGCATGCTTACTTTGCCTTTTTAATTTATATGAAAGGTATTTAATCAGTGAATCCCAATTCAAAAAATGGTGTCCGCCACTCCACAAAACTATGATGTTTGGGAAACCATGCTTTGCAGAAGTGATCGCTGCTGCCATATTAGTGCAAGTGATCAATTTCCAGAAGTATAATGATACAAATGAAATGTTTGGTACAATTTATGAAGTTTAATGAATACATTTCATGGTTGATGTTATGTACGAAATGATTGAGCTTGTTTGTGTTACAATGTTGCAGCAATAGAATATAACATATATTAGACCTGTTAGTGAGACTAAAAATTATCCCAATCAGTATGTAAAATAGTACTAGAATTTATCGGTAGGATGGTTATTCGTATAGATGAGTTTAGGATTGTAACATAAAGCATTACTTAGAAATAAATGTACTGCCTTTTAATGGCTTTTATTGCTTTAATTCTTGTCAACTTGACAGTTTAAGAATTGGGCAAATCTTACTATGAGCGTAACAAGAAGCATTGCATTTGAAAAACAGAGAATGATAAATTAAGAATTATTACAGTTATTATAGTTTTAGTTTACAGTTTGCCACTTGTGACTCTGTATATGAAAGTAAAGTGAAATACCGTCTGATTTAGGCTGTGTACTAAAACTAGGTGAAAGCCCAGTTTCAGTTTTCTAGTGTACAAATATGAAAATGAACTGAGCAATAAGTGAATACTTGTTGTAATTTATTATCTTCAGCATTTGTTATGCTTTCAGATCCCAGACTCGATCATTTCTCGTGGTGTTCAAGTGCTTCCACGAGACAACGCATCACTGAGCACAACTCCGTCTGAATCACCGCGAGCTCAAGCTACATCACGCCTGTCCACAGCTTCCTGCCCCACACCAAAAGTAAGTCATCCAAGTGCACCCTGTAAAGACTTTGCATTTCATTGTGTAATTGGGGATTGATCAATTTATCCTTGAACAAAACAATGGTTGAGGATTGCCTCGAAAGCAGGAATACAATGCTTTATAACTAAATTGCAATGATTTCTTTATTAATAATAATACAAAATCCAATTTATCTGAATTCAACACCCTAGCATGGGAGCAAAAAGTCATCTGTATTTGTTTTTAATTAAGGGGAGTCATTTGGTACTTGAGAATGATCATTACTTTTATAATAAATATCGGTAAGTCACCAGCAAGCAGTTCTGGTGAGCAGCAGTGACAACCTTATTTTTTCCTATCTAACTTAACATACGCTTAGCTGTATTTTTTATATTACCCAGTTTGATGTCCAACGAATGATACAGTGCTGGTAAATCAATGCTCCTGGATTCCACTAAATCAAGTTTTGAACTAATGTATTGAGATTATACAGACTTTATTCCCATCTAACATCACAGATGCACCGTGTGCTGCTGTTTCAGCTGGTTTATCTTACAACTTGATAAAATTGTGGCATGCAAGGAAATAATTTGCAAAAATAACTCTAAAACCTTAGCTTGCTAGAGTCGAAAATATATCTGACAAACGTATATGACACAGAACCCCATGGAGTTCAAATCTGCAGTATCTAGAATTATTAATGAGGAGATGTGAGAAGTCCAAACGTTGCCAGAACAGTTCTGTGGGAAAATTAGCATGAAGCAATTTGACCTGATGTTGCTCAGTTCAAATCTTGAGGGCAGAGGATCCCTCAGGGCTGTGTTTGCCGATTTGAACTCTGTTTTCATATCCTCTTCTTACTTTAGTTCTAAACTATATTTGCTTCTTTACAGTCAAGTGTTCTGATCGGAGTCAAAGAGCTATTTTGAGAGCAGAGATTTTGCATATTTTTCCGCTCTGTACTTGGCTAACATACTATTGTTTCAAGAGGTCTTTTACTCAGTTATGTACTTAGGTGCTTTTTCTCCTGGACAATCAATACAGATGCTGGAATCAGATTCATATTTCATAAGGAGAGTTGTGATTTTTTAATGCTCAGCCCTTTGCTTTCTATTACATATTTCACTTTTGAGGGAGGAAGATGGTTGACAGGAAAAAAATATTAAACACCATCAAAGAATGGTTTCTTCACTTAAACTGCATTGAGAATGTTGGTTCACAACTCACTATTTTGAATGTAGATAAGATACATCTTAGTGGGTTTTGGATTACAAGTTGTTTTCTATTTGTCAAACTGCTCACACAAATGTTTCCTTTCTCCATACCCCCAAAACCCCAAATTCTACCGCTGTAGATCTGCAACCTGATATTGATTGTTTGAGGGAGGCTTGCATACATTGGTGAACTTTGTCAAGGATTATCACAATTAGCCACCTTGGCTGTACTGTGTAAATGTGCGTCACTGGAAAAAGTTGAAAGGCCAGACACCATTGCCATTGGCTGTCCTTCTTTAAAAAAATATCATGAGCAGTTGATTCAATTGGCTAGATTTAGTGTCACACTAATATCTAACTGCAAGTTAATTCTGTTCAACGTACGCACTCAAATCTGTGACAGAGAAATGCAAGGCAAGACTTACTGTTGACTCATCGAATCATTTTCTAACTATTCACACTGGGCAATAAAAATATCTCAATATTCTCTCTCAGTTTCGCAAAATAACAATTTCATTGGTTTTTATTTATATGTTTTGACTTTCAGTTTGCAATAGTGTCAGTAATGAGCTACCCTGTTCTCAAATCTGACTTGGAGCATCGCCTGATTCAACAGCCTGGCTCATTGTTGCACTTTATTTATTGTGTTGCACTTGTATTTTTAGTTACAGTGTAGAAAGATTAATTCGGGTGGCACATTCTTCAGGCAGAATGCACTAACATTAATCTGAACTCACAGGAGCTCTCAGCAGCATCTTATTAAATGTGCCACCCTTCATGATATGAACATGAAATGTCTTTCCTTGCACATGGATGCAAGACGAGTTTAAACTTTCACATGTCACTCAGTGTAATGAAAGAGGTTATGAAAAGTACTTACGTGCAAGGATGATTCTTAAATAAGCAGCAATGTTTGCTGGTTGCTATTATTAAAACATGTGGTAAATTCAGTCTCTGGATCGTACTTGTGGAGAGTCACTCTATTTATAGTTACTGTTTCAATAAATCCCTATCAGTCACGTCATCGTATAAATGTTGAAGCCATGTTTTAGAAATACAAAATTGCGCATCGAGGTGCGGGCTGTACGTTAGGTTTTATTGTAACTCTTAATTAAAGTTGCTGGTATAAACATTACTAATGTAAAGTTGCCATGGTGTAATCCTTCCAGACAGTTCAGGAGGGACCGAATCAAATATTGAATCAGCTTGCAACTGAAATTGCCAGTGCCTCAAGCTTTTTTGCTTCATGATCGCTTTAATTTGCACAAGAGTCAGATCTAGTGAGCTGAGCTAGCCTTGTGTCAATGAAGCATAAACCAGAGCAAATAAAAACAAAGTGCTGCAAATACTCTGCAGTTCTGGTATCATCTGTTGAGAGAGAAACAGAGGGTGGATCTTATGGCCCTCTCATTGGACATGTTTTCGGCAGGCTTCATGTGACATATGTTGGGTAGCTAGCTCACCATGTTCCTGCCCACCCCTGACCTGGTCTCCATAATACGGTGGGGGGGGGGGTGGGTGGGGTGGATGAGGCTTCTGCTAGGCACCTGCTCTTAGGCCTATTGAGGCCCTTAACTGCCCAATTAAGGGCCTCAATCCGTCTCCACTGCCATAAAATACTGGGCAGCAGCAGGTGGCCAAAGCCTGTATTTAAAACAACTTTTTTGAAAAGGCGGGAAGGAAGTGGGGGTACATCAAATGGGGGGAGTGCCCTGTGTGCATTGGGGACACTCCTCCCCAAGATGTCACCACCCCCTCCCCACCAACCCCCCCACTGCCTTTGTTCATCCCCACTTGGTCTCCAAAACCTGCCACCCCATCCCCCTCAGCCCCCCTCCCCTGGGTAACCGATCCCTTCCCACCCTAAAACCCCTGGACTTACCTCACTCCGGTGGTCATCACTCTACTTGGCGGAGATGCTTGGAGACCCAGTGCTCCCACTACTGAGTTCTGGTGCTGCTGGGACTGCTAGAGCTGCCTGCCAATCAGATTGGCCGACATCTCTTGAAGGTAGGACTTCCTATCCACTGGCGGGATGGGAGTTCAACCCTCAGCCTGTTTGTGCTGCCCTCATTGTGTTATCCCTGCAGTGCTGGCGTTTTAAAAGTCAGCCCATTCAGGGCCAGCTTCTGTTCTGGGAAGGGTTGAGGAGGTGTGCACAAGCAGTACAGCACCCCAACCACCGCTCTAAAATCCAGTCCACAGTTAACATTTCTGGTCAGTGACTCTTCATCAGAATTGCCGGTCGTGGCAAAAGGTCATCAACTTGAAATGTCCACAGCTGCTACCAGACCTGTTGAGTATATGCAGCGTTTTCAGTTTTTATTTCATATTTCCAACATCCATAGTACTTTGCTCTACTAAATTGGATCAGATGATAATTGCAAATCCCAAGAGGGCAGCATCACTTATCACTCATGTTAAGAGGACCTGAATTTGATTGTCTTCCAGAATTTGCAGAGACCAATACATGTGGTGCAGCCCACATCATTTTGGTGACAACAGTTAGTTATTGATTGATTACATACTGTGATCACTCTTTCTTTTGAATAAAACGAAAACCAAAAGGAGCTTAAATGTTCAATGTAACCTTAATCCTTTAAGTATCTTAATAAACCTTTATATATCGCACATGCTGATTATTGCACAGTTTAGCAAGAAGTTTAATCTCAAAGGCAGTTTTAAGTCTAAAAAGGGGTTATTTTAAAATTGTGAATTGCAGAGTCTCAAACCTGCTGTCTTAACTTTGTCTCTAGATTGGCCAAAGTGCACATGTTTTGCAGTGCAGGACGCACTTCGCAATCTGTACAAGGGAGCGGATTGGTTTCCGAGCAGTGGGGTCCAGGAAATAATCTGTGGGCCAATGCAACTTGTGACCAATTTTAATCTAGCTCCTAAGTTCCTGCCAGTCCCCTTCTTTGGGTTTGTGTACAAAGGCCTGGATATTCAGCTCGGCGTGCGGACACACGCCCGACACACACAAACGTGAAATAGTGCGCAATGACGTTGGGTGGGCATCCCGACATCATCACGCACTCGCGCGATATTTCAGTTAGCAGGCGCACGCGGGAGTCAGCAGCGCGCCCGCCGACAATTTAGAGGGCTGTTAGGCCCATTCATTCATTAATTTAATTGAATTTTTCCCCGCCCGTCTAACTTTACAGTTGGCTGGCGGGCGAACAGGCCTAACGGCCTTTGCATTTTTTGCAAAACCCCTCATCCCGGGCAGGATGAGGTTTCGACCGGTGATTTAAAAAAAATGAAAACTTTGAGAACTCATTTTTAACATTGCTCATGTGACAGTCACACGAGAGGACACGTTTTCCTTATTTTTCAATTCTTAATTTATAATGTTAAAAATCTTCAGCTCCCTGAGGCAGCTCTGTGCCTTCAGAGAGCTTTCACTGAGCTCTCACCACCGCCCCCCCCCACCGCCGGCGTATGCACACCCTTCAGCGCTCGTGCTCCTCCCACCCCCATCCCCACCCCAGCAGTGCTGAGGCTCTGAGCGCACCTTTCATGCCGGCTGGCTGTTAACTGGCCAGCCAGCGTGAAATCGCAGGCGGCAGTTGGTTTCGCGGCCACTCCCGGGCCTACCCTTCACGCCCGCCCAACGAGGTAAAAATCCTGCCCGACGTCAATTTCCACACCTTCAAGCTGCTTGAGTCTAAGTGGCGGAATTTTACCGCCCTGTTGCAGTGGGGGCATGTATCACATGAACCCCGCCAAAAACACGTCCATTGAGAGGACCATAAGATCCACCCTCAGCTTCTCTCTCAAAAGGTGCTACCAGACCTGCGGAGTATTTGCTGAAAAGGGGATTGTGAAAGAGAAGAGGGAGAGAGTAAAAGAGAAGGGGAGGCAGAGAGAGAAGACAACAGGTAGAAGACAAGAAGAGAGAGAGAGAGAATGCAGAGGAAAGAATGGACTAGCGATGAAAGGGACAGAACAAAGAGAACAGATATTCTTATATTCTATCTTCTTAGGCCAGGCTACATGTGTATTTTAACAGACCAGAACTTCAAACTGTGTTAGCATTGTGTACCACAGAAATGAATTATACAAGTTCACACATCTACAATTATGCCTTAAGTGCTAAAAAACGTCACTCACACCGTTTGTGGAGGTGCCAAAAGACTCTTAGACACTTCTGCACAGGTTATCAACCCTCCAGAATTGACCTGTAAGTTTCCAGGAATTGAAGATTTAATCTCTAAGAGAACATCATTTGAGCATTAAAAAGGTGTTTTCTTTTTATTAGTTAAAATACAATTGGAGATGGGAGAGAAGTCTGTTTGATTAACAGTCAGGCGTCCTCCAACTTGGGCAACGAAGAATCTTTTTGCTTTCCAAATGACGGTGCACCATGCAGGTGGACATGTTGGGCCACCAATCATGAGTCATAATGGTGGGTCAGGAATACATTCAACTAGAGTTAGCAACTCCCAAATGAATGGGCTTGGAGAGGCATAGAGAATGCCCACACAACCTTTCAGTCCAGGAGGTGAATGCCACTGAGAGGGAAAAATAACTTTCTAACACATTGACTGGCTTTTTTTCTCTCTCTCTCTGAATGCAATTTTCCAATGTATAAATGAGCTTCAAAGTCAAGCCAAGTAATTAGTTGTTTTCCTTCCATTTGAAGTGAGTTGCAGATTTTTTTTCATTGAACTGAATAAAAAGGTCTTGTAATTGTGTGAAAAAAATCTATGCTATTTCTGGCAAGTTATAATGAATCCTTAAGTATTCTGGAAATTACTGACAATGTGAAAAATAAACCCTAAAATAAGTGTGCTATTTTGACACTATTGCCAAGGCTTTTTTTGACTGTTATATGAAAATTGTACACTGAGTCAGTGTTGGCAGGCGAGTGCTGTGTGGATAGCTGGCAACCTAAAAGTAAGCAGCAAAAATGTACCAACCTGGAGAAATGTGCTGCTGAACATTTATCCAAGTTTACAGAGTTGGTCGTCACCTTACCCTGGAAAAGGATATCATTGCCTATGGGATGGTATAAACCAAAACAGTTCCAAACATCAGAAATTGGAATTCTGAGGGAAGGTTAAGGCTTGCTTTATTAAGAAGAAACTTTGATGTATCATTGTTGAAGTTACAAAGTTATACAAAGGAGTCAAAAAATTGATTCAGGCAAGTTGTTATTGAAAATACCAGGGAAGACAAGTTAAAAAGATTAAGAAATGAAATCGGACATCAGTCTTTTCCACCACACCACCGCCCCCCCCTCCCCGCCAAGATCTTGGGAGTCTCATTAAAACAGAGTAAATGAGTTCAAAAGACAGTGAGATGAGCTTCTGGAGAAAGAATGGCTTGGTGAGCCTTGAGAAAGCAGCTTTGGATGGGACTGATCTATTAGAAGGAAACAAACTTCATGGGCCTGAATGCCTTTTCTTGCAATGAAAGTTTCCTGTGTTGCAAATATGTCCTTATCATTGGAAGAATTATTATTTCTTTGCATCAAGCTACCCAGCGCTCCCTCCTCTGCAGATGTTAGTTGGAAAATCTGTGGAGGACCATGTCCAGTTCTCTCTCTCTTCCTAGTGTCCTGTGCTCTCTACTGCAATGGAGGAAAGAGTAAATCTTTGAGTGCTTTTAATGGCATGTGTTCAGCTGATGCATGGAGTCCACTTGATGGGGGCAACTATCAGGGAGAAGTGTGAATTTGAATAAGTGTGAGGTTGAGTGGCAGTGGTGAATAGATAGAAGGTAGGGTTGCCAACCCTCCAGGATTGGCCTGGAGTTTCCAGGGATTGATTAATCTCCAGGACATTGCTGTGTGCAACTCTGGAACAAAATCATCAGGACGTTAAAAAATATTGTGGGGTCTTTTCTTGTCATTTTCTTTGAGATTTCCTTTTTACCAAATATAAAATTATTGAAGATGGGAGAAAAAAAGCTGTTTGGCTGACAGTCAAGCAATGTGTCTTTTTGCTTTCCAATTGATGTAGGAAGCAGTGTGTCACAAGGATGGATGTGTTGGTCAACAAATGGCAGGAGCGTAGGGGCAAGTCATGTGATGAAACCTCCAGGAATCCATTTAATCACAGTTGGCAACCCTAATAGAAGGGGATGTGAGGTAGTGCACAGAGTAAAGGGAGAATGATGCAGACAGCAAGATGAATGTGCAACTACACTCACCGTTCCTGACCTTATTGTTATATTAAAGTGCTTCCTGGATTGAATCTAGGAGCACAGCACAGCACTGTGCTCCTGCTGCCGAACCCCTGGATCACTTGGAAAGAAATCAGAGGAAGTGACTTCTGGAGGGGCGAGAGCGTAGCAGTTGATGTTTCTTTTCAATGCGTTGGTGTTTGGGGGCTACAATTGTGGATTTACATCAGTTATAAGGAGACGTAAAGATGCCACAAGGTGTTCCAGACACCAGGTGTGTTGGTAGAATTTTTTTCACGAGAGGCTGCAAAATGACAGCAGTGATTGAATAAAGCAATAATAGATCTGACACATGAGCTCGAATAAGGTATGAAACATTCCCACGCCAGCTAGAATAACCTCACTTATTTCAGCCGCACAGACGGAAAGGTCAGAAAAATAAAATCAGCAATTGGACTATAAAATGCTGATAGTAAATTGGCTAACCTATAAGATCAAACCAGACACGCTGCTTTACAGAGTCCATTCTGCCGCTGCGTTCTCTGCAATGCTGCTTTCTCTGTGCATGACTGATATGAGGCAATGGGTCACAGAAAGTGAACTTCCTCTTCAGTCTTAAGCAAGCAATATGCGTGGCTTGGGGTTTTGTCCTGATGAAGCAACTTTACACACTGCAGCTAATGGATCCCAGAGGCCCAAAAGGACTGGTGACCATACCGCAAAGTGATGTTTAAAATACAGTCCACTTCATTAGGAACAGCCCTTTTAGAACATTCGAGCACAAATGGATCAGGCAGTAGGGAAGGACACACATGTGGAAGTGAGATTCAAAAGGATGATTGTGTGAGAGAGACGGAGGAAGAATGATTATTCTTTTTTAAAAAGTGAAGAAAATAACTCAAAATTGTAAGCTTTTCAGTAAAACCATGGAGTAAAATTCAGCTAAAGCTACCTAAAGCAATTTTTAAAAATCCAAAGAAAGCACGCCCTCACTCTCTCCGACAGTGTCTAAAAAGCAGAATTCAGCAGTTATTTCAGGGCAAATGTCAGAGGACAAAAACTCACCCAGCCTTACAAAATTTAGTTGAGGATATTTTTCACTTTCATTTGTATTTTGATTGTGAAGCCCACATGTTGTTGAAGTGCAAACTTCAAACATTCCTTCAGTACTTGCATGGGCATGAAGTACTTTAACAACAACTTATGTTTAAATAGTGCCTTTGTTAAGATCCCAGCTGATGTTACTACTGGACAGGCCAGCCCAGCTTGATAGATCCTAAATTTTATTTTTTGTCTAGAAACATGGAGGGCGGCTACTGAACAGAGTCACAGGAGTCAACTGATGAACTTTTAACAAAAGAATAAAGCGTTTATTAAATAAGAAAAGATGAACTATATTACAATACTCCTTCACCCACAATTATACCTTTTCAGATATATACAGGTTCGCAAGGATAACTCATGTTACAAAGGTTATCTTATACTTTAAGGTTCACAGTAAGCACATTGTCCATGTAAACCAATAGGTGACCTGTGATCAGATACACCACACTCTGAAACCAAGTGGCAGACGCCACACCAAACGGACGCCCTGGATCCCTCTTCAGCACCACCCCCCCCACCCCCCACACCCCCCACCCCCCAAAGACACTTGTCACACCGTGAGCCAACTAGTCTCATTGAATTCCATCTTCCATTAGAATTTCCAATCTCCACTCTCGAATAACTGGCTTTGAAACCTTCTCCCAAATGATACTTTCTCTTGGACATCTTCCACAAGGGTCCACCTCCAAGGTTTCGATCTCTCCTTCCAATGTTCCTCTCCCCTGGATCACCACGTGCATTCAAGCTTCCTTCCATGCACTCTCAGGCACTCAGCCATGGCAACAGAACACCACTGCTTCACATGCCCATAGTAAGGAGTCACCAACCCCTCCTCAGACCTTCTGGCTTCTCACAAGCCTTCTTCCTGCAGCTTTCTCTCTCTAAACTTTGAACCTTCCTGTCTGTTCCTTGCTTTCACTTCCACTGAACAGGATCTTGTTCCAGATTCCCGTCCTTGTCCTTTGACTTAACTTAAAGGACTTCTTGGGACCCTTCTCTTTTTCCTTTAGCATCTTCTCCCTGCAGTTCCATTTCCCAGTAGACTGCTGGCAACTTGCTCTCTCCCTTGAGATCCAAAACTCACTCGACATTCACTGTTGCTTTAACTTTAGAGCAAGTCATCTAAGATTCTTGGATTTATTTTTCTCAGCTTTCTGCTTGTATGTCCAGCTAGAGAAAGACTTAAACTGCTTCCCTTACCTTAGAGCATAATGACCAACTGAACTCAAACTGCTTTTCTGTTTCTCAATGTGGGCCTCCCATTGCTAGGCAACAGCCCAGTTTTTCTACCTTGTGATTGTTTTAGCTTCCCTTCAAGAGTCGTAAAACCTCATTAAAATGCAGGCACCTTTTAAAGTGAAACCAAAGCTCAAGTTCCCTCCTTTCTTAACACACAACACAGAAACATAAATTAAACTTAAAGTTGAAACTCATTCCTGACACCCACAAATGCAGATTTACTTCAATTATCTCTAGTTCCTAAGACCTTTAATATAACAAAATGTCCTGAGGCATTTCACAGGAATATTATAAAACAAAATACGAACTGGGCCACTTAGGAGATGTGAGGTCAGATGACCAAAAGCTTGGTTACAGAGGGAGGTTTAAGGAGTTTGTTAATGAAGAAAAGCGAGGTAGAGAGGCAGTGAGGTGGATGGAGGGAATTCCAGAGCTTAGGGCCTAGGCAACTGAAGGCATGTTCACTAATAGTGAACGATTAAAATCGGGGATACACAGGAGACCTGAATTAGATGAGCTTAGGTATCTCGCAGGGTTATGGGGCTGGAGGAGATTGCAGAGATGGGGAGGGGCAAGGCCATAGAAGGATTTGAAAACAAGGCTGAGAATTTTAAAATCAAGACGTTGCTCAAACAAGAGCCAGGGGTGATAGGTGAACAGGACTTGGTGCGGGTTAGGACACAGGCTGCAATGTTTTAGATGACCTCAAGTTTATCAAGGGTAGAGTGTCTGAGGCTGGCCAGCAGTGCGTTGGAATAATCAAGACTAGAGGAAACATGTTTCAGCAGCAACTAAGCTGAGGCAGAGACAAAGCCAGGCAATGTTTCAGAGGGGTAGTAGGTACTCTTGCTTCTTGACAGGGCCCTCAACCGTGTCTGGCCCATCTCCCGCGCATGTGCCCTCACACCTCTCCCTCCCAGAACCATGATAGGGTCCCCCTTGTCCTCACTTATCACCCCACCAGATTGCGCGTTCAAAGGATCATTTCTGCCAACTTCAGCATGATTCCACTACCAAACACATCTTCCCTTCACCACCCCGGTGGCTTTCCGCAGGGATCATTTCCTCCGGCACACCCTGGTTCACTCCTCCATCACCCCCTACATCTTCAACCCCATCCCACGACACCCTCCCATGCAACCACAGAAGATGCAACACCTGCCCCTTTACTTCCCCCCTCCTTACAGTCCAAGGGCCCACACACTGTTTTCAAGTGAAGCAGCATTTCACTTGCACCTCAATTTAGTCTACTGCATTTGCTGTTCCCAATGCAGTCCCCTTTACATCGGAGAGACCAAACGCGGACTGGGTGACCGCTTTGCGGAACACCTTCGGTCTGTCCGCAAGCATGACCCAGACCTCCCTGTCACTTGCCATTTCAACACTCCACTCTGCTCTCATGCCCACATGTCCGTCCTTAGCCTGCTGCAATGTTCCAGTGAAGCTTAATGCAAACTGGAGGAACAGCACCTCATCTTCTGACTAGGCACTTTACAGCCTTCTGGACTTAATATTGAGTTCAACAATTTCAGATCATGAACTCTCTCCTCCATCCCCACCCCCTTTCCGATCCCCCTTTTTCCAATAATTTATAATTTTTTTACACTATATTTTTTTTCTTTTCCCTCCTATTTTAAAATTTCTTTCAATCTATTGTTTCATCTCCACCTTTTAGCCCATTTCGATCCCTTCCCCCCACCCACACTAGGGCCATCTGCCACTAGCTTGCTTCCCTTAATGTCCCCATTAGCACATGCTTTAGATAATATCACCACCGTCAACACCCCTTTGTCCTTTTGTCTTACATCTTTGGCAGTCTCTTCTTGGCCTCCACCTATCACTGGCCCCCTATCGAGCTTTCCTGTCCCACCCACTTCTACCAGCTTATATTTCATCTCATTTTTATATGTCTTAGTTCTGATGAAGGGTCATACGGACTCGAAACATCAACTGTATCCCTCTCCGCAGATGCTGACAGACCTGCTGAGTTTTTCCAGGTATTTTTGTTTTTGTTCTAGATTTCCAGCATCCGCAGTATTTTGCTTTTACTCTTGCTTCGGTGTTGGCAGAGTGTGAGGGCTTTTTGCCATTTCAAGGTGTTTTCACTGTCCTTTTTATAAACGTTGCATTTAATTATTCCTTGACTAAAAATGAAACCTCTAGCTTGGCAGTGTTTCTGTAAAGCCAGTTCTTAGGATTGTGCAGAAGCAACCTCCCTGCAGCGCTTTACCCTTCCTCCCTCAAAGGAAATAGTGTGGATCACTTTGGAAAATTGGCTCACAATTACAAGTATCTGTCATGTCCATCTGTGGTGCATGTTGTCAAAAAGCAGCAAGCCTCCCAGAGAATGAGGGAGTGGGAAAGGTTGTATGCATATGTATGTGTTGCTGTCGTGCAAAACTTTAACAATTTCAGCACCAAACCGGTTTAAGCCATTTTGCCGACATTATGCCATTATGAGCCGCTTGGTCTAATCCGCTTTTCAGGAAATTTTTCATCTACTGTCATTTATATTTGACCCTTGTGCTTCATGTGAACCTTCAAATGCAACAGAAGTAACACTTAATAATGTGCACAGCACACAACATTTAACAGAGCTGTAACACCCTCAACTATTAAAAATTAAATTGTTTTATCACACTGTTGCAAATAATTAAACGTATCCACATAATTTCCGAGCCTTACTGTGATTTTCTAAAGAGCTAGTTCATTGATGTTTTGGTTATGCTGCTGGTTAAAGTGGATTGCTATTGCTTTCAATGATCTTGTTTGAAAGCTTCTCAGTGAAGCTTTGTTTGATCATACTCCTATGGCTTCTTTTGATTATTCGAAGTTTCAGGCTGTGACAGTGATCTTTTGGATGATTTTGAACTTTAGTTTAGCAGGAAGCAAAGGAAGAAAAAATGCTTCACAACAGAACACAACCATCATAAAGCAGATGGACTCAGTTAAACACTTGGAGGCTTACAATCATATATTAGGAGAATTCCGCAACTATATATAACATATTCAACCATTTTGTTGCTCACTTCTTGCATAAGACCAGGACTTTTCTAATAGGCTGTGTTTGTTGCCAACACCATGCATGCACAGTCCAGTGCTTTGCTCTGGGCGGGGTTTAGGAACATGTAGTGGGATTATGGTCCAGAAACCAGGAAGCATGGATTTCTTTGACTGCCTCTGAACTTTAACTCCTGCTAGTATGAAACAACTTCTTGAATAAAATTAGGAAAGGGAAATAATAAATTGGGCATTTAATGTAATATTAACGGTTATAGGAATGTTGATCTATAATAATCTTCCCTCCAGCTGCAACGTTAATCTCACCGCTTCTCAGCTGGGACCTTACCTGCCCGACCTCTG
Organism: Carcharodon carcharias; assembly: GCF_017639515.1. Taxonomy (NCBI): domain Eukaryota; kingdom Metazoa; phylum Chordata; class Chondrichthyes; order Lamniformes; family Lamnidae; genus Carcharodon; species Carcharodon carcharias. Next base: position 12,917,057 of record NC_054486.1, on the reverse strand, counting down.
TGTGTTGGTTGGTTGGTTTGGGGGGGTGGGGGGGGGGTGTTTTCCCAGGCAAAGGGGAGGGGGTTTTGTGCCCATATAGGGAAATAAATTCCCTGAAATTGATGTTGGCTCTGGATCCCTGTTGCATTGTCCCGCCAGCCCAACAGGTGTCACACTGTAATTGGATTTCTGCACAGGCAGAGTTGGGTGTCGGCTGCCGTCTTGCGTGGCCATGTTCCGTTGGCAGGAGACGCAGTGTTCGCAACATCCTGTGGTTTCATTAGGGCATTGAGTCTGGGAAAAATGTAGTCATTTGGCCTTGTGTACAAGTCAGCACTGTCCAGGAGCAGGCATTTTAACTATTTTCCCATTCCACTTATTGGCGCTTTTAGAGCAAAATCTGAGGTGTAAACATGGATCTGTTGAAATAGAATTGAAAACGTCAGGAGAACTGATAACACTAATACTGACGCTGGATATAGTTATTTACAATTTATAACAGATTGCCACAATATAATCAAGCTAGAGATGAAACTCCTTCAATTAAAATAAATTTAAAATATATCATTGTTGGGGCATCTGCTGCCAATAAATGTTTAGCTTGATCCATGCCATAGGATTTGTGAGCTTGAAGAGCACAGTGCAGTGGGAAGGGGGTTTGGCCGACTGTCCAAATGGTCCCTACTATCGACTGGTCATTATTGGCAACCCCCACACTGAGCAACACTGCTCTACAGTCGCCAGCTCTTCAAAGCAAATTATTAAGTAGGCCTGGCCGCATCTGTGGAGAGAGAGAAACAGAGTTCACATTTCAAGTCGAATCACATTTGACCCAAAACGTTAATTTTGTTTTTTTTCTCTCTCCACAGACGCTGGCAGACCTACTGAGCATTTCCAGCACTTTCTTTTTTTTCAGATTTCCAGAATCTGCAGTATTTTGCTTTTTCAATCGTTAAGTAGCTTCTCCGCTCAGCCTTTCCTCTCAATACCTGCGTTTTTGTTGGGGGTTTTTTGTAATGTTGCATTCATTCAGTCCTAAACTGGCACTCTGAACAAAATGTCTCTCAGTGCACTTCAAACAGCTGCTAAATGAATGTATCAAAAATATGATCCTCAAGAGTGGCTGGTTTTGAGAGGAGAGCCTGAATAACTCATGAATTATTGGGGAATTTTGTGCAGTACTGCTCACCTGTTTGTTAACGCTGCTCATTATCAGAAGTTATGAAACATTGGAAACTGGCAGTGGAGATTCAAGCTCAAACTGATCACTGTAATGTGTGGAAAATTAAGTGAGACTAAATACAACTGATTTTAGGAAATTAGAGTTTGCACACCACACCTGCAAGATGGTGGCAAGCCATCACTTTACTTCCCTGGAAATGTAAAAAGGTCAGTTGGTTTAAGAGTTTAGGAAAACTAAATAAATTACAGTTGTTTGGTAGTACAGGACTTGAGTATTGCTGAAAAAACAGAAATGCTGTTGAAGCTTTTCATCTTGCACTCATCAGGGCTATTTGCAAGAATGCCAAATTGTAAAGGGGGCAACAATTTATACTCCATGAGGAGAGAGTGCTGATTGGTTGGCAGGTGGACTCTGATTGTTTCTGATTGGCCCATTTGCCAACCAATCAGAGTCCATCTGCCAACCAATCAGCACTCTCTCCTCATGCAGTATAAATAGTTGTTCCCGTTACAATTTGGTATTCTTGTGTCTGTCCTGATGAGTACCATATGAAAAGCTTTGACAGCATGTCTCTCTTTTCAGCAATACAGAAAAAATGGGTTGAGCAAGATAAATCAACATTTGACATCAATAGCAAATCTTCTTTTGCTCATTTTCAGCTTAAAACTCGATGTGGCTTCCACATCTGACTATTATCCCCATTTTAATGTGTGCATACATGCAATTGGTGTTCCAAATCTCTCGATTGACATGATTGTGAATGCCGTATAACTCTCAAATAAAGAATGGTCAGTTGGATAAGTTACTGGGGTGAAGCTCTGATGACTGAAAAGGTACACCAAAGGATTCATTATATTTGGAAGAGAAGTAAGGAGTGAAAATTGAAGGAATTAAGAAAATAAACTTGCATCACTATAAGGCTTACTGAGTACTAACTTGTTAGTTGTCAGAAAATAGGATTATCTGTTTGAAAGAATTACAATATTCTAAAACAAAAGAACTTGTCTCACCAGTCGATGCAGGTACATTAGAAAATGGGCACTTACTGAGGGTATGCTTCACTGTCAGAAATCGTGGGCGAGAGACTCATTCACATGGATTATGTAGACTCGTGTCGAGGGCAGGCAGCCGCATGGCCCACATGGTGTTGCTTAGTGTCCCTGTCCCTGAGGAATCAACATCAGTCTGCACACGTGAATGAATTCCACCCCCATGCTCACCACCCCCCCCAAACCCACTGTTTGTCTTCTGGATGAAACATTAAGCCAGTAAATTGGATGTCTAAAATCCCATGGGTCTAATCAAAGAAGAACATGGGAGCTCACCTGTTCACCCTGGCCCAATGTCTTCCCCACCTCTCAACCAGCATCACCAAAAAGCAGCATGTCTGGTCATTGTCATTTTCATTTCATGGGATCTTACTTTGCAAAAATTGGCTGCTGTGTTTTCCCACAGTACAGCAGTGGCTACACTTCAGAAGCACTTAATTGGCTGTGAAGTGCTTTAGAAGATCCTGAGACTGTGCAAGGAACTATATAAATGCTTTTTGATTTTCTTCGTCCCGAGAGATAAAAACAAATTCTGAGGAAGAAATTAAATTCTGTTTTGTTTTAACCGTTTTTGTTGGAGTTAAATGAAAGGCAAGGGATGAATTTCAAGTGACAGGGTTGCTGACCCTCCAGGATTGGCCTGGATTCTCCAGGAATTAAAGATCAATCTCCAGGACACTGCTGTGTGCAACCCTGGAGGAAAATCATCAGGACGTTAAAAATGATTTTTTTTTTTCTTCATTTTCTTTGAGCATTTCCTTTTACCAGATACGTAAATATTGAAAATGTGAGAAAAAGGCTGTTTGGCTGACAGTCAAGTATCATCCGAATGGGTGATGAGCCTTTTTTCCAAATGGCATAGGAAGGCAGTACATCACAAGGATGGATGTGGTGCCCAACTAATGGCAGGAGCATGGGGGCAGGTCATGTGATGAAACCTCCAGGGATATGTTTAATCACAGTTGGCAACCCTAAGTGACAACCTCCTACTTACGATCTACCCTAAAGTTCCCCACTCCTCATATTGAAACCAGCACCTTTTAATGCATCCGCTTGAAACAGGAGTCAGACTCTTTGCATACCCAAAGAAAAGAAGGCAGACTTGCATTCATACAGCACCTTGCATGATGTCAGGAATCACCATAAACACTTCATAGCTAGTGAAGTGCTTTTTGAGGTGTAGTTTCTATTGTAAAGTAGAAATGTAGTAATGTGGATAGTGAGAGGACTGAGTGTAATGTATCCAGGTTTACTGATGATGCAAAGTTAGATAGGGAAGTAAGTGCAGAGGAGGATGCAAAGAGGCAGCAGAGGGATTTTGGCAGGTTGGGGGAGTTCTGGCCGTACAAGAACATTGCAGTTGAAATACAATGTGGCAAAATGTGAAGTTATCCACTTTAGTGGGAAAGAAAATGCAGAATATTCCTTGAATGATGAGAAATGTTTGCATTCAGAAAGATCCAGCTGACCTTGTACATGAATCACAGAAAGTTAACATGAAGGTTCTTCAAGCAATTAGAAAGGCAAATGAGATTTTAACTTCTGTTACAAAGGGATTAGAGTATAAGAGTAAAGCAGTCTTATTACAGTTATATAGGGCATTGGAGTACTGTGCGTGCTGTTTTGGTCTCCTTATCTAAAGAGGGACATACTTACCCTGGAGGGAGTGTAAAATAGAGGCTCACTAGACTGGTTCCTGGGATGAGCTAGTTGTGCTATGTGAAGAGTTTGAATAGGCTATGCCTTTATTCCCTGAAGTTTGGAAGCATGAGAGGTAATCTAATTGAAACATAAAGCTAATAAGGGGCTTGACAGAGTAAGCGCTGAAAAAATGTTTCCCCTGACTGGGGAATCTAGAACTTGGGATTTCAGTCTCAGAATAGGGGGTCAGCCATTTAAGACTGAGATAAGGAGAAATTTATTTTTCTCAAAAGATTTGGAATTCTCTACCCAGAGAGCATGAATACTCAGCTGTTGAGTATATTCAAGACAGCGATGGATAGATTTTTAGTACTAAGGGATGTAGAGATAGTCGAGTTAAGGTCGAAGATCAGCCATGACCTTATTGAATGGTGGAGAAGGCTCGGAAGGCCAGATGACCTACTCCAGCTCCTATTTCTTACCGTTTAAAAGCACAGCAACCAGTTTTATGCACAGCAAGATCCCACAAACAGCAACATAATAATGACCAGATAATCTATTTTAGTGATGTGCGGGGGGGTGGGGGGTGTTAAATGTAGACCGGGACATCAGGGAGAACTACCCAGTTCTTCTTTGAAATAATGCCATGGCATTAGGCATTCTCTAAGTAAATCGATCCAAAATAAAGACAGGCGTTGGATTCGTCCTTCACCTATCTGGAGTATAACAAGGGTCTCAGTTTAACCTCTCATCAAAAAGGTGGGCATCTCCAACAATGCAGCACTCCTTATTTATAGGAGTCTCTGCATTTGGAATTGAATCCATGATTCTCTAAATCAGACGTAAACTACTGTAGGTACCCAAAGCAAAATTTAAGGAGGTGGCGTGCAAGCTCTGCCTATTTGTACCAGATTTGTGAGCAGCTGAAGCACAACTGTTAAGGAGACTGCTGCTGCTATTCAAAAAATTGTTACCAAGCTTTGTAAAAGCTACATTTCAATGGAGCCAAAAGAAGCAGAACTATTCCTTCTTGTTTCGTAAATAAACTGCAAGTTGCAGCTAGCTTGAACATACCCCTTGCACTCATCTCCTCTTTGCCACTAAAGGCCTACCTGTGGTCTGGTTAGTGCCAAAGCTAGCCAGGGTTCATCCAGAGAGAATGGGCAGGCTGAATCGGGATGTCCGGTTGGTGCTTGCAACTCCCCAGTTTCATTCAACTAGTACCCACTGCTGTGTTTAGCATGGGCAAGAAGCCGGTGGATTTGGGTCGAAATCCAATTTGTCCTTCTCTGTTTTTAAAATGCAGTATTCTACAAAGCTATTGAACATTGCTTCAATCCAGCTAGCACAGCCTCTTCAAATATTTGCATTTTGGATCCAGTTCTAAGTTCAAACCAGCGACAAAATGACTTGTTCCTGAAATTTGACATTTGTTAAAAGTAGACATTTTTTTAGTTTCCTCCAGTTTTTAACAACAACTAATGCATTCTAAATATAAAATACATACTGTATATATCACAGATAAATGGTAATGCATTTTCATTCATATACTGCAGAAGAAAACACTCTTGCCTTGAAACATTTTTACTTTCCTATCTCCTTCTCCCTGCATGAATGGCCCACCATTGAGTATACTGGTAAATCACCTTGGGGCTAATTTTGTTCAACGTTCCTTCACCTTTGGGACTGGAATTCAATTACACCAGAATGATGGAATGGAGATTGTCCGTCTCTCCTGGCAGTAATGTTTTACTTAAAATTGCTACTTGGCTCCTGCCATCCAGTGCCCTGTGTCTGCAAGTCTATAGCACAAAATTTCAATAATAATCTGGCAGAGGATGGCATTTTCACTCAAAGTGGCTGTGAAGGTGGCTGTTGAAAGAAGAGGAAAATCTTAAACTGGAACAGGGGAGGTGCTTTCCTTGGTTTAAGCCACATTCTTGGGAGAGAGCAGAAGAAGCCCAACCTTGCTGCTGGCCTCTGCTATTTGTGAACAAGGACTGCTTGATGCTAGCATTGGCTCCAGAAATGGAAGCTTGTTACATTCCTGAACAATTCGTTTCCCTTCCCACCGGCAATGTCCATTAACAAATCAAAATTGTAAAATTTGTGCTTCAATTTCTTGAGGCCTGCTTTACAAATTGTACACAGATGGTTTTGCTTTGAAACACCTAACAGTATTTTCTGAATCTTACAACGTACCTGTGTAGTTTTCCTTAAAATCATGCTGCAGCCTACCTTACCAAAGGACGGATGAATCATATCAGTTGTCGTCTTTTAGGCTGAGATTTTATGGGCGGCAGTGACCCCAGTCAGGGGCAACGCCACCCCAGCTGTTTGTGGAAGTCACAACCAGATCTTACATCCATCAGGCAGCACATTAGCTGCCAATAGGGACCCGGGCCCTTTGAGGAACAATATCCTGCACCATACCATGCCCCCCACCTTTGCAAGGGCTGCCGGCCATTCATAGCGGTGGCCTAGAGCAGCATCATGGGCGCCGACCTGGAACCAAGGTAAGTGAGGCCGGGGTCGCCGGGGCCAGTCAGGCAGGCAGATCTCTGCAAGGTGGGGGGTGGGCGTGGTCAGTGAGGGCTCTTGCCACTGGGGGGACATGATCAGGAGACTCCACCCTTCCTCGCACCCCCCACCCACCGAAGCCTGCGAGGAGACTGCTCTTCCCACATGGCATATAAACTGATAATTGATTTGAACGTGAAGAGATTTTCTACTTTTTATTTCCCCAGAGCAGAATAATTTCTTTGGTAGGGGAAGAAATTAAAAACAATAATTCTAAACTGGTGTACATTCACAATGCATACGCAACATTTATTTTAACTCTTAGGATATTTCTATTACTTGCATAATCTCCCGTGTTGGTATTTTACTTTGGTTCAGAATGTGGAGTGGGCTGCCATTCGAAGTGACAAAATACCTGGTGCATGCAGCATTTCAATGATAGCAATAGAATGAAATGGAGCCAATTAAAGTATTGTTCCTTAAATCTTAGCATCTTTACAAGCTGGAAGTTCAATCCCCAATCTCCATAAGAAAAAATAATAAAAATCCCCACATCATCTTCATTTCATTCTCTTACCCACCTCCCCACCAACCATTACTCCACTGCCCCCACCCAACCACACTTCCCCATTAGTGTCCCACATCTCCTGCAATATTCCCTAATGGGACTGCAAGGAAAGCCATCTGGAGACAGATCCCTCTCCATGGTCTTTTTGGCCATTGACTTATTCGCCCACTTCTCCATCTAATGTAATGCAGTTTTTTTTTCTCAAATGTTACAGTGCATCTTTACAAGATGGAAGTCGGTATAGACGTAGTGCTGTCTTTTCTGCCAAATGATTTAAAATAAAGTATTATTATCTTTGTTTAAAGATTTCTCACTAAGTTATCCTCTCTTTCTTCCCTCATTTTCCTACCTCATTTTCTGCATTGAGCGACTCCTCATCCTTGGTGATTTCAATCTCTATCGCAACTCACCTTGTCCTTTCTCTTCTGTTTTCATTGTCCTCTGTTGTCCCTTAACCTCACCTTTCCTATAAAAACTGCTCCCCATGTATGTGGCCAAAGTTTGCCATTTCATGTGGCCTCTCCACACCCAATGGCTCGATCATAGATGAGGCCGTCAGTAATCACTTACTTGAATTCCTCGTCCCCTTTTCCTTTTCCAGCATCATGCCTTTCTGCTTCCACCCCTTGGAAAAACTTTCCCCAGCTCACTCACCATAGCAATTTAAAAGTTCTAATAGTTTAGCCCTCTGTTCACCACAAATTTTTTTTTTAATCTTCGTTCATGGAACATGGGCGGCGCTGGATAGGCCAGCATTTTTTGTCCATCCCTGGTTGCCCTTGCTCAGAGAGCATTTTAAGAGTTAACTACATTACTGCGGCTGTAGAGTCATATGTAGGCCAGACCAGGTGAAGATGGCAGGATTTCCTTCCCTAAAGGATATTAGTGAACCAGGTGGGTTTTTTTTACAACAATCAACAGCAGTTTTCGTTGATTTTTATTCAATTCATATTCCACCATCTGCAGTGGTGGGATTTGAACCCAGGCCCCTAAAGCATTACCCTGGGACTCTAGATTACCAGTCCACTATGCCACCACTTCCCCACACATTTCTGATATCGTCAATCTGTTTAATCACTCATTCATCTCCATCTTCGAAATTCATTTCATATGGAATCGAAATTATCTGAATGTACACCACTTAGCTCTCAGAAATATCGCCTCGACTAGATGTCATCATCAGAGTATCTTAAAAAAATCCAGTAGTTACAATTAAGAGGTGGATGTGGTCAGTTTTTTGTGTTGGAGAGGACACAAGTTGGGGTCAAGCTAGACAATGAGATTTGGAACAGTCGGCTTCAATCTGAGACAGGAGTTTGGGACTGAGAAGGAACCTTCCTAATGTTAAACGGGAGGAAACTGTGGGTAATCCACTGCTGGATGACAGAGTAAGTTAATAACATAGGGACATTGAAAGGGTTGAGAGAGATGGTGCTGTGACAACTTGACTGGAGAGATTTAACTAAGTGGTTAAACCCCTCTGCCTACCCCTCCATCTTCACCACCAACAACAAAATGCAAGAAGCTCATGGACTCCCTTGTCACTAAGATTGATACCACCCTCTGTCGCATACCCCTTCTCCCTGCTCATCAAGCCAGACTTCCTCCAAGTTTCCCCCTGCCCTCGCCCTGAACCAGTGTTGTCCTTCCGTTTCTCTGCTCCTTCCTTCTCCAAGCTCATCACCTTTGAGACCCACCTCCGCTCTCTTTACTCCATTTGCTCTTAACTCCCTTTTGGGGTCCTCATGTTAGCTGGCATTATGATGGTTCCCCCTCCTCAGGTACTGTTTCTCTCCCTTTCACCCATTCCTCAAAAAGCTCAGCCAAGATTCTTCTTTCCTTGCAAACTCCTCTCCATCTTCAACCTCCCTTTCCTCTCCTAAGTCCTTGAACATGTTGCCAAATTTGTGTCCATCCTTCCTGCAACCACTTGGTTAAATCTCTCCAGTCAAGTTGTCACAGCACCATCTCTCTCAACCCTTTCAATGTCCCTATGTTATTAACTTACTCTGTCATCCAGCAGTGGATTACCCACAGTTTCCTCCTGTTTAACATTAGGAAGGTTCCTTCTCAGTCCCAAACTCCTGTCTCAGATTGAAGCCGATTGTTCCAAACCTCATTGTCCAGCTTGACCCCAACTTGTGTCCTCTCCAACACAAAAACTGACCACATCCACCTCTTAAATGTAACTACTGGATTTTTTTTTAAGAGGCTCTGATGATGACATCTAGTCGAGGCAATATTTCTGAGAGCTAAGTGGTGTACATTCAGATGATTTTGATTCCATATGAAATCAATTTCCTACATTGCAAAACTAAAGATAGCATTGTACTTCTAACAATTTACAGTTATGAACATGCTCAACAGCTAAACCATATTGCAAACTCAGATTTGGATACACATTATATGTTAACCATTGCAACTCCAAGTTGTACTTCCTATACGTTATGGGAGTATTTGTTTCCGTTGTAAATCAGCATTTCTGGTTTTTTTTAATTCTATTTGATAATTTTGCCAAATAGGACATCAGACTGTTTTGTGGCAAGTATATTTTGGAAACATATGGTGTATGCACAGGTTTTCCTTTTGGTGCTACATCTGTTCCAATTTTGCACATACCTGGCAAATCTTGGAAGGTGGTAGGATTCATTGACCGATATTGCAAAGGGCCAAGTAAGCAGCCTTGGTGGTGGAGAGGATAAGAGATTTAAAATTTAGCTCAGGGTGAGAAAGGATCCCAAAGTTTCAAACAGTCTGATTCAGGCTCACTTGCCAGAAAGAGTGATGTATGTCTAGAGAACAGAATTTGTGGAGGGGACCAAAGGCAGTGAAGGTCTTCCCAAATCTAGTTGGAGGGAATTTCTGCTCTCTTGATACTGAATGTTAGACGAGTTACGAGACAAATTTGAGTTAGTGAAGGGAGCGAGAGAGGTAGTAGTAAGGTATGGCTGGGCGGTATCAGCGAACGTGTGGAAGCTGACATGTTTTCAGATCATGTTGCTGATGGACAGCAAATAAATGAGAAATAGGAAGGGGCCATGGAAAAATCCTTGGATGATTCCAGAGGAATTGGTGCGGGAGCAAAAAGAGAAGTCATTGCAGGATTCTCTGGCTCCAACTGAATAGGTAGGAATGGAACCAGGCAAGGGCACTCCCACTTAGCTGGACAATAGAAAAGAGGTGTTGAAGGAAGATGAGGGAAAGGGCAGAATACGACCACCTGCAAATTCAGCTCCAAGCCGCACACATTCTTGGCTTGAAAATATATTGCCATTCCTCCATCTTTTCCCAGAACTCGATCCCTAACAGCACAGTGGGAGTGAGTTTGGTTGTTTCCTATCTTCACACACGTTTTTCCTTTGGGGAAACAGTGGGGAAGTGTTGGAAGGTTTAGCAGTTCATGAAGGTGTCTCAGCACCAGCACCTTCTCCAGAACAGGGAAATGATTGGCAATAAATGCTGGCCTTGCCACCGATGTCCACATCCCGTGACTGAATAAAAAAATAAGTCCCACATTTTTAGGTTACTGCCAGTGTGGCACAATTTCACATTGCAGATCTATGCCAATAGTTTTCCTAAGAGAAACACTTATTGAGAAACCTCTTTAAATTTAAAACCTTTTCTGTTTTCTTTAGCAAGCACTTGATTGAGTGTCTATCAAAGTCTGCCATGATTAGTGCTATTGCAAAATAACAAATAGCTGTTCCGTTCAGGGTGAGCACTAATAGTCTATTTTGGCTCTCTGAAAAGCCAACGTATTTAGCCACAGTTGTCATTTCTTGGGATGATAGAAGGGAGGAAGGTAAGGAATGATCCAAGATAAAATTAGATTGACCAAATTCAGATTATGATTTCTATTTGGACTGCTTTGCAGTTTCTTGTTCCACAGTCCAATGTGCTTGTTTGTTCACAGTTCATTTTATAAAATTATACTAGAGATTTGCTTTCTTACAAGGATTTGATCTTCTGTTTCCTTGCTTTGCATAAAACTTCATTTTTTCAAAACCACAAAATAAGATGGAATATTTTCTTGATGGCTACAATCGCTGTGAAAAAGCTGTGTCATTCATATTGACTAAGAATGTCCTTGAAGCTGCTTCCACTCCACCACTGTAACTTTACTGAAAGTGCAGTAGAGGATCACTATAATATAGGTTATCAGAATTATGCTGATGGAGTATGAGCATCTGCAAGGAAACTTCTAGCCACATAGCTGAAATTGAGACCATCAAAGATCTTCAACAGTCAACATGAGATTTGGGAAACAGCATGAAAAATGTCACTCTGATCCTGTTACTGAAAATACACACCCAATTCTACAGTGTTTTGGAGAACACGTCAGAAGTCACTGTCGTCGTTCAACCTGATATTGTTGTTATCCTGGAGTTTGTTCAAAAACATAGTAGCATTTCTAATTCTTGCAATGAGCCCATTGATTTCAGTTCCAGAATTGAAATTCTTAGCAAAATTCTAAGAAGTCAGTCCAAGGTGTTAACCACATACCCAAATTTATGGACTGTTCATGATGAGAGATATTGAAATTTGATCCACCTATTTCAGTGCAGTTAGAATCCTGTATCACTTACATCCAACAAGTCATTGCTTGGCTTTATTCAAATTGTGTTTGGTAGCATGAGCTTGCGTATTAAAAACAAATTCAACTCCCCTCCCCAAGAAGCACGACATAGAAATAATTATATTCATTTAGGTTTCTAAGTTTGTATTCTTGTTTTCAAATATAAAGACTAAAAATTTTTTTAAAAAATCTTTTTTCACCATGGTTTTCTTCAGGATCAACCTATTCATTACTAAACCAAGGCGGCTTTCACAGACAATCAGTTCTACTTTGTGTCCTTTAATTTCAGTTAATTTGATATCACAAGAAAACCTTTGAAATATGGCCTAACACCAAATGTTCTTAGATGTTTAGTTAAGAAATATGAAGTGCTTATATATTTGTGTTAGCTTTCAACAATACTTCAGTGGTTAATGGCTTCAATGGCTACTTTTGCTAAAAAGGATTTGGAGCATTAACTTGCAGGTCAAACTGAGACACGTGATGTTAATTAAAACTAATATAATAACAGGAGTGATTTAATACGTTTGGTACATTTAATGAGCTGCACCGCCACAGTGTTGCCAAGTTTAAGTTTTTTCATCTTTTTATTAAAATTCATGGTAGGATTGTTTTACTTGGACAGTTCTACAAGATAAATTAAGTACACTTTTTTGCAATAAAAATCTGTTAGTGGGTATTTGCATGACAAATCCTTGTCATTTTGTTGATGATACTCTGTTTAAAAAAATAAACACCAAATTGGCCTGTCATTTAAAATTGCCTTGTCTGTCATAAAGTATTGTTTAAATGGTTGGCAACCCTGTATGGTAATCATATGGAATAATAGCTGGAATTTTGAAATATTGCATGAGATGTCTTGCATATTTTGAACAGTCACCTAATTTGTTTTTTAAGTTCACATTTCTTCGTTCTTCTGTCTTTAACACTTCTCCTCCCCCCTCCCCCCCACCCCCATTGTAGCAGCTTCGAAGGGCGGATGAAGCGAAAGGAGTTGCTAGTAGAGGCGGATCTCTCAAAGTAAATATGTTCACAAACTTTCTGCAAGTTTGTTTACACAGTTCTCTCAAATTATGCTTTAGCATTTCGTACTTGCTTTCTCTACTGCCTCCCATTTTCCCCAAACTTGCAGTCTTTGGCTTCATTGCTTTTCATACTTTGCCGTTGTCCCTATATAAAGTTTATTTTCACACTGAGTTTAATGTTACTTATTTGTGTTTGGAAATTGAAGAAAATGTGGTGTTCCTACTTCTATGTTATGTCTTCTCTACCTTTCTGGTTTATCTGCTGTTTGATAATTTGTATCACAAGCTCTTTCCCTTTTTTTCTGATATTCTCATGCAGCTTGTTTACTAAGTGAATGTGAAGAAAGTTATTTTAAGGTATATCTGTTTCAAGTTAAAAAAAAGTCAATAGATTATTTCTTAGAGACAAAAGAAATGCACAGCTCCTTACTCTTTATTTGTCAGCACTAGGTTTAGCAACTTGACATCATGTTCCTCACTCCCTAAACTTGAAGCTTATTAAAACTTAAAGCTGCAATTTATTATAGATAATTTTTACGATCGTTCTTCAGACAGTTTCATTCATTGGTCTCTATTTTTTGCCTGTAACCAAAATATTTTGGTGACCAAATGAAAATAACAGCTTGGTGTTTTTAAATAACAACCCCTCTTGCCGGATGCGCTGGTTTATGATAATATTTGAATGAAAATGCTCAAAAATGTTATCACCATCCGCATTTTTTTTTAAATTGCAGAAATCCGCTTTCTGATTGCTGTTTCACAAATGAACATTTGGGCAAATTATGTTAGCTCCAGAAGGCATTGCAGAATCATAGCTGCCTGGTTTATTGTGGTGGGCACTCCTGGTCCTCCTGCACTAACCCCCACCCCCAAACACATTCCTTCCAAAGGGTCACTTCAGTTGTATCGCCAGTAAAGTTAGTTGGTGAGTGCACAGCAGATTCTGTGACCGTTGGCATTCAGGGTGTTAGGCACTTCATAGTGCCCTAATTTGCACATTAAAATATGTGGGCGCTACAGGTCATTTAGTAGTAGGTCCCTGTTAAAGTGACAGTGGCCGCTTGGTAGCATTGACAGAGCAGTAAGTCTACCAGCCCCTTTTGTGATGCTGTTGACGCTGACCTTGACCTTGACAAGTTAAAATTGGCCTCATTGTAATTCTAATTTATCCATTGTATTTAATAACAGGATGCCACTCTGGGCTTTTTTCTCTCCGCCCTAAAATATCTTGTTGAAATTAAATTGATTTGACCTCCTGATGGCTCCGTGAATCATTGCACCACTTGGTGTGGCATGGTATTATACAGACAAACAAGTTTCTAGCTTCAGTCCTGACCTGTGAGTTCACTGGTATCAGTCAGGGCTGTGGTGTGGATGTTCATCTTGACCTCAGTTGTGCGCAAGCACAGGGGAAGGGAGAAACCTATCAATCAGGGTTTTTGCTGCTTGTTACTGTACATCTACGGAGAAAAGGTTATCCCGCAAAATAAAATTTAATGCACGGCACAGTGAACCACACAGCGAATAAAGGGGATGCTTCAGGGACCATTTGACTATAGATTTTATCCACAAATATTTGCCAAAATAATGTGCAATCTTGGTTATAAGCAAGCAGGTTTTGAAATGTTAGAAAATGTTCATAAAAAATAATAGAACTCAGGGAGAACCCCAAGGATTAAGATAATGCAGCACACAGTGGTCCCAAGGCTTCAGAGGAGATATCTTTACAAAATATCGAAAGATTGTCGGGTTGGTGCCATGGGAAGAGAACCCAGGCACACAATTAATTGGTTGGTTGAGGTCGTTATTTGTCGGCAGTGCAATTACATGAGGAATGTGTGTTCGACAGAATTTTCTGTAGCACTTAATTGAAGAGAATGTAGCTGCTTGTAGTTGAAAACCTTTTTGTCCATTTACAGAATGGAAGTAGTCCTCTGAAAGTTGTGCCTGCTGAATGCTACCTCATAGACTGAACAATGTAACCTGCGATGCAGAGAAAGTGGAATATCAATTATAAACTAACTTTATCTTACGCACACAAAGCCAACAAATGGTACGAATGAATTTTTAATCACAACTGTTACATATTTCTATACTATGAGAAAGAAAACTCAGTTAAGAATAACTAACGTAAAATGGAACTAGATGAAGCTGGGGTTGTATTCTTTACAGCAGAGTTGATGATAAAGGAATTTGATTGAAGTGTTCAAGATCATGAACAGTTTTGATAGAGTAAATAATGAGAAACTTTTTCCAGAGGCAGAGTCAGTAATTAGAAGACAAAGATGTAAGGTAATGGGTAAAAGAACCAGAGGTGACATGAGGTAACATTTTTTTGCACAGCGGGTTATTGTGATCTGAATGCACTGCCTGAAATGGTCGTGGAAGCAGATTCAGTTATGAGTTTCTAAAGGGAACTGGTTGAATACTTGAAGAGAAAAAAAAATCCAGGGCTATAGGGAAAGAGCAGGCACGTGGGACTAGAAAGACAGCTCCACCAAAAAGCTGGTGCAGGCACGATGGACCAGACGGACTTTTTTTGTGCTATATCTTTCCATGGTTCTCAATTTCGATTGAGTTCAAAATGCAAAAAAACTTGAGTAGAAGTGTCCAAAGTTATAGTTAGTGTCACTTTTTCAGTTGACAGAAATCGAGAATGCAATTTCTGCCCCTATCTGTGTTTATGCGATTTGGAATTTTCAACATTGTTGGTGTGCCAATTATCAGAAAGAGGTGTGTTGAGGACACAAATAAGAGTTCGCTGCTCTGCCATTCATATTTTTTGAGGTTACTTCTAAAATTGAACCCAGTACATAAACTAAGCTGTCATTTAGAAAAACATTTTATTTTGCTGATTTAATTACAGAATCCGTGTATAATTTGCTGACTGTGTCTGTTTCCATTAGTTGTCTTGAGACATCCCTGAATAAACTTTGGTGTGATTGTTCACCACAGTCTTCCCACAGTTCAGTTGCACAGAATGCCCTGACCACTAGCACATGACATCACAACAGTTGCTTCCCAAAAAAAAGCATGAAAAGCTAAGAGTTGCCAGAAAGCTATCCCGCATATATTTTTAAAAGCTTTGAAAAACGGAAGTGGCTTGAATGCACTAATCTGATCAAGAGGTCACATAATTAATCTGCACAAGTTTGCACTTTGTATTGTCATTAGAAATCTTAAAATATACTGGCGCCTTGTAATCATTCCTGGATTCCTGCTCTCTAACATCTTATTCATACAGCTATTAGCATTTTAAACATATTAATTTTGATTGTGGTTTAGAATTCTAGCTCACCTATCAGCTTGGGTGCCTATAAATTTACAGTGAAATTAGGGTCTACTTGGTTCTTTCTCCAATATATATTTTTTTTAACAGACGTGCTGTGAAGTTATTTCCAAACTGTTAATGTGCTTTTTGGCACCCAGCATCACATGAGCTACTTTGGCCAGAGGGCATGATCAATGTGAACACCAGTGTTTTTCCCCCTCACTAGAACTTTTCATTTCAGATGGGCAGCACAGTTTAATTTCTATCAATAGAATTGTTGATTGTATGATTCTATCACAATCTGCCAAGCTGTTGATAAAGGAAATGGTCTGATGGGGCAATGAATGCCCAGTTTTTCTAAAAGTTGCAGAGTATCATTGCTGATGTTATCTCACCAGTGGTCCCATTCTATGTGAGCTTAACCTGAAAGCAAACTATTGTCACACGTGAATGCCTGAGTCTTAGCCTCTGGTAGCATATTGGACCAGCATATGTAATGGGATCACCGCCTTAATTGTCACTGCATGTGGTTTGGAAATAGGTAGGGGGG
This sequence comes from Carcharodon carcharias, assembly GCF_017639515.1. Classification (NCBI taxonomy): domain Eukaryota; kingdom Metazoa; phylum Chordata; class Chondrichthyes; order Lamniformes; family Lamnidae; genus Carcharodon; species Carcharodon carcharias. The sequence continues at coordinate 12,900,695 of NC_054486.1, read as the reverse complement.
GGCGCTAAATTAGGATTAGAACATGGTTGGAATGTCCCATAGTGTACAAAAGATCAGTTAGTAATCTCAGCTACGCTGTCCAGAAAGACCAGCCTCAGTACAGGAAGAAGTAGTTGTGGAGGAAGCAGTGGAAACCTATTGAGAAAGGAAGCACTTTTGATCATTGGAAAATTATAAAAGAAACCAGGTGCAAGTTGAAGATTGTCACGCTGTCAAGTTAAGTAGCTGAAACACAACTTGATCCAAAGGCTCATCAGATTTATTTTAAACTCATTAGGAACTATACAGGAGAGTTAATTGTGCAAAAGCCCTTCCCAGAAAAGCCTTTGCAAATGTACACCTGGAATGTTATATTTCTGTCTGTATGAACGTTTGAGTTTGGTATATATCTGCTGAGGTTGATGGCATCTGCTAGTGAACCTTGAACACCCAGTGGCCTTATGATTGATATAATGCACGAGAATAAAGGGCAGAATCTATCTGAAGAATCAGCTGAATCTTCCTTATATTTTTGAAAAGAGACAAAAATGCCTTTTTACAAATAGCTGCGCAAAATGACTAAACTGTACCAAGTGTACACTGTAATTCATTGCAGCTTTAAGCATTGGTCCAGAAAATTCCTTAGTGAACAACAGTTTGAAATGCAAGTGATACAGGTTTTCAAGTTTAATTTCTTCCAAACGTGGTGAGGAATGTAGTATTAAATGAAAGGACAGGCTGTTTAAATCATTTTCTGATGTTTACATGTAGCTCCATCGAAAACTGGAGGAGCTCAGAGATCAGCTAGAAGGAAATGTGAAAGGAGGCTCTCTCAAAGTAAATATATAATTTTACCTGGTGATGTTACTCTTCTGCTGGCCGATAACACCAGCTCAAATTTTTTGCTTTCATTCTTTTTCTCCTCTTTCCCTTCTCTTCCTCCTCCTCCACAACAGGGGTTTCATTAGGATTGAGGCTGGAGACTGAGGATTAGTCCTTGCTATGAATCATCAATTTCAGTTCCCCTGTCTTGAAAGAAATGGTATCCGTTTTGTTACTCTATATTGGCAAAATTGGACAACTACCTCAACATGAAATCTGCATTACAGAAGTCTTAGTATCAATGCCAATTTCCATAAGACCATTTTTTTATTCCACTTTTGCATCTTTGGTGATCAGTATTGAAGCATTTGCACCATCATCCTTTTCAGGTTTGTAAAGAATACTCAAGATCTCTTCATAACAAAGTGAGGCAACTGTGATACAGATTTGATTGTTGGTACCTCTGGTAGTACTGGGTTTCTCCTGGCCTTTGTTGAAGTTAACCCCTTTTCAGCACCTTCAGTTGAGCAGAAATCAAGTCAATAAATTTTTACTTGATTTCAAAAATTTCCTGAAATAAGATCTTAACGAAACTACGGTGAAAAATAATCTGAACCACATACTGTAAAAATGCTGCAGGATTAGAAAGTCCCTACCTAGAATATAGGAAACAAAAAGGATACAGACTCTTCTGTGTTGGCATCAGCTCATACTATTTAAAACTCAGAGCTCATGTAGTTTACCTTAGCCGTCAACTTGAAGAGAGCAAATATTAATGAAACCCCTGCCTTCTGCCTCAGAGCTGGAACCACCTATGCAGAGAACCTCTTCAGACCCTTACTCGACACCCCTTCCTCATTAATGGTGTTTTCTTTTCCCTTGCTGCACAACCAGGCTGAGCTCTCTTCATGCACACCTTCTTATTGTGCTACAGAGGTACACTGCACGTGTTCTTGCATCATAATGCACTACTGTGTTGCTTTGCATCCTGCTCCTGTGAACACAGTATTTGCAATTCTGCATGTGACCTTTGATGATGTTTTTTTTTCTGATCTGGAATAAAATAAGCAGTGTGGTAAGAATGTAAGAAGGGTGGGGAGGAAGAGAGTGGAGAGGTTTTTTTGCCCACCCCCCCCCCCCCCCCCCCCCTTCCCCTCCCCCAGACATTTAAAATTCTTTGACAGAACTAAATCAGTCTTAAAATGGCATCATTAATGTTTAAACGCTGTTAGGGAACAAATCAACAACAGGATGGTGCTATCTTTAAACATAAGCCTGGTAAGTACCCAAAAGACAAGGAGGGATTTATTTTATTTACTGCTGGCATTGCACTGGCTTCATAATTCTTTTTCTGTGTTTTTTGGTTAGGGGGGAAGAATATGTGTAAAATTTCATTATCTTTTCAAGTCATGCAGGAAGAGTATGGGTAAAAGAATTCCCTCTCACTTTCTTCTCTTTGTTTTAGATATAATATTTTTCAAAATTGACACCCCACTTCTAAAGACACAAGATTCAAAGAATGATGTGTCGAAACCAAGTTCAACATTATTCACTTTGCTGAATTCGGTTTATAAGAGCACTGGAAAGACTTTGCCAGCTCCATAATAAAAATGCATGTACATCTAGCTTTCAGGTTGCATACCTCCAAGGTTATTTTCTGCACCATTCTCATGGATTTTGCCAGTGTAGAACTAAAGAGTTGAACACTTTTTTTAACCCCAGTCTTTCAAATTGAAATGCTCAAAGGCCACCGACAGCTATTGGAAATATCATTTGTTTCTGATGCAAAACTCAGTAAGCCTTTATACCGTACCAAAGTCTTTATCTGTGCTCAACATAAACACTTAGTGGTTCTTGTGTAGAGATGGAATGATATTTTAAAGTATTCTGCGAATTCATTAAAAATTCCTAATCTTGTTCTGATTAAAATTCGGATCATAGCCCTCGATAATTAATTAAGGCGGTACTTACTGGACAGTGCATCTAGCCAACATTATATTTGAGGCCTTGCCAGGCTATAGCTATTATTTTTGCCATTGCCTTTGCTATAGCTTCAGAGCACAAATAAGGTTGGCTTGTTGCACTACCTTAATCTAGTTAACAGAAGGGATTGTATACAGGAATGGGCACAAAGTTAAAGTGACTTTGAGATTGTCAGTGGACGACTATCATTTACCACAAGTTGTCTTCACAGGAAAGGATTCTATTTGAAACTGTTGAAACAATTTATCAGGATAGTTTAATACCAGTTAGTACTGAGCTGTTTGATAATGATGCTGTTCTTGTTGGGCTTTACTGAAATTCAGATGGGAAATATTGAAATCATGTATGTTGTATCAAAACTGAAGTGTTGACAAAAACTACAAATAACACTATAAGAATACCTTTATTCATCATTTTCCACATGGTATAAGGAAGATAACTACAAGAATACCTGAAGGCTACCCAACATGATCATAAATTTTAGGCTAGAACCTACCAATCTCTCACCTTCCCAATAAACAGTCACCTTCAATTCTCTAATTTGCTTTGCACTGTTTCCAGCAGTCATGCTGCTAAGGGCTCCACTTTACAGTGCATTTTCTGCACCATAGCATATTGTTGTAGTTTGTCTAAAATGTATTTTACCAACATATGAATTAGGAGCAAGAGTAGGCCATTCGACCCCTCAAGCCTGCTCTGCCATTTGATTAAATCATGGCTTAAATTTATGCATGGTCCATTAATGACAGTTCACCAAAAATAGATGCGTTCACTTTTGGCAAGAATGCTCATAGCCCAAAACCTCAACACACTGACAACAAAAAACTTTCCTTGAGATCTGAAGGTGTTGTTTGTACTTCGTCCATAACCCCATCTCCTCATCTACATTTCCATACAGCTTATAGGCATCCATGAAGAGTTGGCCTGGTTGTTCTTTTTGTCACCTGGAACTATCCAGTTTATGATTATTGAATGGAGCTGGTTGAAGTTGAACCTTCTCCCGCTTGGAACTTGCAAAAATGCCAGTGGAAAGCAACTGCCCTCTGGTTTTGGCCAAAAGCCTCAACCTGCCTGCTCTTTCCGTGTGTGCTGACTTAGCGTTTTGTATGTTTCAACGTTTTCTGCTTTTGTTTCAGTTGCCCTTCTTTCCACTTTTGCTTGTCCTTTGTGCATGTGCCCTGTGTCTCTGTGAATAACAGAAAGTAAACTAGATATTGCTTGAACTTTAGACAGATCCACACAAATATATAGTCTTCACGGAAGAATGCAGAAAATAGTTATTCACACAGCACACAATGTTTGCGTTTTTCACTAACTCATTGAACAGATTTTACTTTTATTCCTCTGCCTTAACCAAACTGGGACTTCAGCGGGCTTATGGCTGAATCCTTGAATGAATTGTTATTGTTACAAGAACTAAATATAGTGCTTTCAAGACACTGAATGGCTAAGTTGTCTGGATCATAACCCAAGCTTTGCAAAAAGACATTAGCCTTCCTGCATTTCTTGATTCATTAGCCTGCTACGTAGACTATAACTACATTCAGAGAATGATTGCTGCATCTGAAGGACTTACCTTTTGGTCAACATTAATGCAGGTCTTAGATTTTTAAAAACTCCATTACCATAGAATGATCCAAAACGTCAGTGCTGCATAACCCGAAATGTTTTAATGTAGTTTGTCTCAGAAATGCTTAAAACAAGGAAGTAATACAGTTTTGTCACAGAAGCAAACATTAAACTTAAAATTTAGAAGTGAATGTTTAGCGGATGTGAATTGTTTAACTTGCTTGCCCATCACATAAGTTTAAATTGTCTTTATTAATACGCCACAGCAAGGTGAACCTCAGGGGATACAGCTGGCAAACCTCATTGTGTACAGGCCTCAGTGTAGAGGCTGCAGTTGATTCCTGAATTCAAACCTACCGGCTGAAAATCCAGTAATATTACATGGTAATCAGAAAAGAAAATGTTAGAGATACTTGGCAGGTCAGGCAGCCTTCTGTGGAAACAGAAGCAACAACAGCTTGCATTTATACAGCACCTTTAAAGTGGTAAAACATCCCAAACGTCATCAAACCACCTTTGGGACGGGTGAAGAGATTGGTTTTAAGGAGCTGCTGGAAGATGGTGAGAGAGGCGGAGGGGCTTAGGGAAGGAATTTTACTGAGCTTAGGGCTTAGGCAGCTGAAGACTTGGCCCCATTGGTGGAGCGATTAAAATCGGGATGTGCAGAAGATCAGAATTAGAGGAGTGCAGAGATCTTGGCAGGCTGTAGAGCTGGTAGAAGTTAGAGATAAGGAAGGGTGAAGACATGGAGGGATTTGAAAACAAGGTTGAGAATTTTAAAGCAAAGCATTGCTTAACCAGAAGCCGTTTGTAGGTCAATGATGGGTAAGCGGGACTTGGTGCAAGTTAGGATATGGGCAGCAGGGTTTTAGAGGCATTCAAGTTTATAGAGGGTGAAAAGTAAGACGTCAGCCAGGAGAGCATTGAGCTAGCCAAGTCAAAAGGTAACAAAGGCATGGATAAGGATTTTCAGCCATAGATAAACTTGAGGCTGAGAGGAGCGGTGTTACATATATGGAGGAAGGTGAGCTTGGGAGTGGATATGTGATTAAAAGCTCATCTCAGGGTCAAATAGGATACCAAAATTGCAAATGGTCAAGTTTAGTCTGAGGCACTGACATAAAAGAGGGATGACATTGGGGGCTCAAGAATGGAGTTTGTGGCAAGAGTAAAAGACAATAGCTTCAGCTTCTAAATATTTAATAGGAAGACATTAATGTTCGTCCAATACTAGATTTTGGGCAAGCAGTGTTAACAGATCAGAGGCAGTGGAGAATTGAGAGAGATGGCAGTGAAGTTAAGCTGAGTATCATCAGCCTAAATTTGGAAGCTGACCTGTTAGAAATAGAAGGGGCTAAGAATAGATCTTTGGGGGATATCAGAAGTAATAGTATAGGATTGGGAAGAGAAGCCTTTGCACGCGATATGACTGGATAGATAAGAGTGAAAACCCACAGTCCCAAGGGCAGTCCCACCCAGCTGGATAGCAGAGGGAGAGGTATTGGACAAAGCTAGTGTGGTCAACTGTGTCAAATGCTGCAGCCAGGTTGTGAAGGGTGAGGAGGGATAATTTAGTTTGATCATAGTCACGTAGGGTGGCATTTGTGACTTTGACATGGGCCATTGCAGTGCTGTGAAATGGTGGTAACCTGGTTGCAGGGGATCAGATATGGAGTTGTGAGAAAGATGGGTATGGATTGGGGAAACGACAAGACATTCGAGGACTTTGGAAAAGTAAGGATGGTTGGAGATTGGGCACTAGTTTCCATAGACAGAGAGTTCAAGGATTTTTTTATGAGAAGAGGGTGATGATGGTAGATTTGAAGGGAAGTGGGTAGCACCTAAGGAGAGAAAACCATTGGCAGTATCAGCTGACATGGGGGCCAGGAAGGCAGGTTGGTGGCCAGCAGTTTGGTGGGAATAGGGTTAAAGGAGGATGAGATGTGTCTCATGGACAAGTTGAGCTTGAAGAGGGCATAAGGGGAGATATGTTTCATTGACCTGAAACATTAATTCTGCTTCTCACTCCACAGATCCTGTCTGATCTGACCTGCCGAGTTTTTCCGCCACTTTGTTTAGAGTTCAGATTTCCAGCATCTGCAGTATTTTGCTTTTTCTGTTGCAATTTAATCTATTTGTAGACTAGCAAAATGTTTAACAAGATGCACTCGCTAACTTTCTCCAACTACTACTGACTCGATCTTGCTCTGAATAATCGGTCACAGAAAACAGAAATGAAAGCATGATCCATTCAGTAGAATTAACTATATTTATTGAGCAAAATGATGCTTTTCCAGCGCAGTTTTACTACCAGTGAATGTTCTACACACTTTCTGTGTCATCCATTTTTGTTTTTAGTTTGGTCACCGCCTACTAACACCCTGGTGACATCCTGGCCCAGACCCTCCGAGGAGCGGCAATCATCGTCGGATTGCCGCTTTGCTCAAAAATTCCCCCAACTCGACACTGTTTCGTATTTCTTACGGGACCTTCCAAGCCCGGCTCTGAGAAATGCAGAGCGCAGTGTCCATTAGGGAGTACCATTCAAGCGGAGTAGAGGCGGTGGAAGAAAGGACATGTCCAATTTTATGGCACTAGCTGCCGTATGGTAAGTTTAAATGTCTGGTTGAATGCTAGTGAATGGTCGAGTGGATGGGTGAGTGAATGGACAGGGGGGTTGGATGCTAAGTAGGTGGGTAAGTAGATGGGTAGGGAAGTAGGGGGTAGGTGGGTAGTGGGGTGAGGGGGAGGGTGGGTAAATGGGAAGGTGAGTAAATGGGGTACATGGGTGGGTAGTGGGGTGGGTAAATGGGTAAGTGAGTGGGTGAGGTGGATAAATGGATCAGGAGGTGGTCGGGTTGGGCGGGGTAGTCAAGTCGGGGCTAGTGAAGTATGGTCAAGGGGGTAGTTGGGTGGTCAGATGCAGGTGGGGTCAGGGCGAGTGATTTGGAGTTGTCAGTTCTGGAGTTGTCCAGGAGTTAGACTAGGTTTTAATCTGTCTAACATTTCCTGGGTAACAATTCAGGTAAGTAGTGCGGAACTGTCCCAAATCTCTGATTCTAACGCAGGGTCAGACGATCTGGAGACCAGAAAATTTGACCCAGTATTCCCTCGTGTACGAGTTATTGGTAAAGAATGTCCAAGTATCACATTGGTGCGTAAGAGGGAAGATTTTCAGAGATTGGATTGAGGCTTATTTTTGGAGAAATGAAGGAGGTGGTTTTCTCTGATTTCAACCCATGTGTTGTTAGTCTAGGAGAGCTTGAAATTGACCAGATGTAAGTATGCTGTATTAGCTAATTCAACCATATTCAATTTACCTGCTGCAAATTAAAATATGGACAATGCTCTTTCCTAGATTTTCTGCATATAGCTGTTGCTGAAATCTTTCCTCATTTTGGTGTGTGCTTGTTGTCTCAGCCCTCATTACATTCCTTTGTGGCTTCTATGTATTTATTTGTTATGTTTTTTAAAATTGTGGTTGAGATTTCGATAACCATGTTTCCATAGATTAAGTCTAAACAAAGTGGTTTACCCAAGTGAAGGGAGGGATTCAAACCTGGGTCTCCTAATTAAGAGTCAGGTGCTCTACTGCTTCAACCAGCAAAGTGCCTGATTCAAGGTGACATTCAAAACGAATAAGCAATCTTAACACGCGACTCGTTTTTAAGATACCATGCCCTGTTTATTCATATTCAGTGGCACCCTGCTGAAAGTTTCGTAAGACTACAGAGGATTTTGTTACGCTTGTATGAAAAATTTATCTTTACTTTCTATCATGGTCTGTGATAAACATTGTTGAGAATTTGTTAAAAAGCGTAAGTTTGATATGTTATATCCCCATAAATTCCATGTATTTTAAATGAGTTGGTGTCTTTTTATGGTGACTATGGGCTAATTCTATAGTTATTGCCGTGTACAAACTATTTCCTTCAGCAAATTTATCACAAAGTTCACATTATTAAAATATATTGCGAAGCAGTCACAGGAGTACAGCAAAATCTTTTATGCGTGGAACTGCAAAAAATGTTGTGGTCATCTGTATTAAACCGAGCGGAATACTTGGAAAAAGTACGTTGAGGTGGTTGAGAGATGTATACAAAAGATGTGTAATTTTCGCAATCTTTACTGAACAAACCAACTCAGAGCCGACATACCGCAGCAAATCGTCTGAACAGTCTGATGTTCAAAATCTGGCTATTGGATGTGTTCAGATGATACAGTGGCTATGGTGATGCATTGCTAACTCAGATCATGAGGTGAAATCACACTCTGGCAAATTGGGAAATTGAATTAATTAAATCGTGTAATTTGTGGACTGGTTCCACGAATGCAGTTGCCATTGGAAAAACCCCAACTAGATCACTAATGTCCTTCCGGGAAGGGACTTGGCACCCTTACCCACAATACCCTCACAACATGATAGGACGGGCAATAAGTGCTACTTGGTCACCATCACCCATACAACAGCAACAAATATTTTTAAAACCCATAGTCCGGTTTCCGCATTGTCTAATTTGAGTCATGAGCTATATCCTGCACTTGAGCTGAAAGTTTGGAATGTTGTAGCATATTGTAGTCATAGGCTAGCAAGTGAGACTAATTTTTACAAGTTATTTAACATCTCATCTGTGTAATTCTGATGGCTCAAATGATAAAGAGCTGCTCCATTGTAATTGTATAGAGCAAAGATGACTGAATAATTAACTTGTTTGAAACTTGCGTCTATGCTTATAATACAAACGCTGAACGTTTCTGAAATGAGTATTTGCCAAGAAAATAATCTGTTTATCTTTCCAAGTATTTTGCAAAAATATTTTGCAGTAACAGTTGATTCTGATTCATTTGATTATGAATATCGACTGTTCAAACACGGTCAAATGTACAGATTAAAATTTGTCCAATCTACCTATGTAACTGAAGTTCCTCATCCCTGAAACTATTCCTGTGAATCTTTTCTGCAACTGCTCCAACACCTTCACATCCTTCCTAAAGACTGGTACCCAGAACTGGACACAATACTCCAGTTGAGGCAAACCAGAGCTGCATATTTGTAAGTAAATGCACACACAATTGATTTTAACCACTCAACAGTTAATGTGGTCAGATATTGGGTAAGTTGCCCATTTTTGTTTGTGAAATTGGCTTTGAAAATGGAAAAGAGTACAAAAGGTGAGGTAAACTCGTTTATGTTGTAATTTGATTACACCAAACTTGGCTTTTCAAAGGATGACGATCATAGGAGGAAAGAAAGGCAACAGGAATTAAAGACTCCATCAGTTTTGAATTCCTGGGGTTGAGGAAGTAGACTATTTGATGTCTTGATATCAATGCAGCAGGATATAGGAAGGATAAAGTACATGTAGAATCGTAGAATAGTTATAACACAGAAGAAGGCCATTTGGCCCAACATGCCTGTCCTAGCTCTCTGAAGGAGCAATTAACCTAGTGCCACTCCCCCACCTTCTCCCTATAGTCTTGCACATTCCAATTTCCTCTTGAATGCCTTGATTGAACCTGCCTCACCACATTCTCAAGTGTTGTATTCCAGATTCCAACCATTCGTTGTGTGAAAAAGCTTTTCCTCATGTCGCCGTTGCTTCTTTTGCCAATTACTTTGCCTTTATGGTTCTTGATCCTTCCATCTATGGGAACAGTTTCTCCCTATCTATTCTGCCCAGACCCATCATGATTTTGAACACCTCTATCAAATCTCCTCCTGACCTTTTCTTCTCCAAGGAAAACAGTCACAATTTGTCCAATCTACCTATGTAACTGAAGTTCCTCATCCCTGGAACTATTCCTGTGAATCTTTTCTGCATCCTCTCCAGTGTCTTCACATCCTTCCTAAAGACTGGTACCCAGAACTGGACACAATAATCCGGTTGAGGCCAAACCAGTGCTTTACACAAGTTTAAAATAACCTCCTTGCTTTTGTACTACATGCCCCTATGATAAAAGCCTAGGATGCTGTATGCTTTATTAACCACTCTCTCAACTTGCCTTGCCACTTGCACACATACACCCAGGTCCCTCTGCTCCTACACCCCCTTTAGAATTGTACCCTTCATTTTATATGGTCTCTCCATGTTCTTTCTACCAAAATGAATCACTTCACACTTTTCTGCATTAAATTTCATCTGCCACTTGTCCGCCCATTCTACCAACTTGTCTATGTCCTTTTGAAGTTCTACACTATCCCCCTCACAGTTCACAATACTTCCAAGTTTTGTATCTTGTGCAAATTTTGAAGTTATGCCCTGTACACCAAGGTTATTAATATATATCAAGAAGAGTAGGGGTCTAACACTGACTTCTGGGGAGCTTCCCCAGAAGCTCCTTCAGTCCAAAAAACCACCATTAATGACTACTTTGTTACCTTTCAGTTAGCCAATTTCATATCCATGTTGCCACTGTCCCTTTTATTCCATGAGCTCTAACTTTGCTCACAAGTCTGTTGTACAGTACTGTATCAAATGCTTTTTGAAACCATGTACATTACATTACCCTCATCAACCCTCTCTGTTACTTCATCAAAAAGCTCAAGCAAGTTAGTTAAACACGATTTTCCCTTAAAAAATTGATGCTGGCTTTCCTTAGTTAATCTACATTTGTTCAAGTGGCTGTTAATTTTGTCCTGAAATATCATTTCTGAAAGCTCTCCTACCACTGAGGTTAAACTGACTGTCCTGTAGTTGCTGGGCTTACCCTGCCACTTCTTTTTTTGTACAATCGTGTAACATTTGAAATTATCCAATTCTCTGGCACCACCCCTGTATCCAGGGCCGTTATAATTTCCACCCTTACTTCCCTCAGCATTCTTGGATACATTTCATCCAGTCCTGGTTATGTATCAACTTTAAATACAGGCAGTCTGTCTAAAACCTCTATATCAATTTTTAGTCTGTCCATTGTCTCAACTACCTCCTCTTTCAGCGCAACAGGCAGCAGTTTCTTCCTTTATAAAGACAGATGTAAAGTACATATTTATTACCTCAGTCATATCTCCGCCTCCATGTTTAAATCCCCTTTTAGGTCCCCATTTGGCCCCATTCCTCCATTTACCACCCTTTTATTAGTTATATGCCTAGAGAATGCTTCTGAATTCCCTTTTATGTTAGCTGACAGTCTCTCCTCATACTCTCTCTTTGCTTCTCTTATTTATATTCTTCATTTCCACTCTGAACCTTCTATATTCAGCCTGGTTCTCAGTTGTATTATCCACCTGCTGACATCTGTCACATACACCCTTTTTCTGCTTCGTCTTACTGTCTATCTCCTCTGTCATCCAGGGAGCTCGGAGAAGCAGATATTTTTTATTGATAAAGTATTTTGTTTCTTTCTTCTTTCCAGACATTTATAGACTTCATCTGATTGACCCCTTCAAAGTACATCCATCTCAAGGTAGCCATTAAAAAGGAAATGGTCTGTCCTGACCTCCCTTAGCAAAATAATGCTTTGGCATATTTAGTTTTGGTAATAGGTGTTCCAATTCTAAAGAAAATTCATCAAAGGAAATATGATTGCTTAAGAAGCCTTAAGACTGACTGAATCAAACCTTTCCGTATTGGTATTAGAATTTGGCAAGCTTTTCCATGGTTATGTGTTTGAATTGACTTCACCTGCTGCATATTAAAATCCTAAATCAGATGTACATTGCCGCAATTTAGCCCAGCACCATAAAGAGTATAAATTTGTGCTCTGTTAAATGGACTGGGTCAAAACATTCCGTTTTTCCAGAGTTTGGATGAACCTTGCACAGTTAGATTTCTGGAGTTGCCTGTTAATGTCCATGCTTCCGAATACATGGTAGATGCTCTAATATAGAACCATTTGACCTGAGATAAGAAGATTAGTAGAACACAGGTCCAAATGATTGCCATTCTTATCGATGCTTTGTCGAGTAGAACTTTGACTGGGCCATGGAGAGTGCAGAAGAGAAAATCACACACGAGTTATAGGAGCAACAGGTAGAGCTTTATAAATATGCATCATTCATAACTGTACCACAAAGTCAACAGCACCTGCTATTGATTTTCAGGATAGGTAACCCAGCTTCATAAGCTCAGTTCACACATGTGAGGTACTTATCCTGGACACATACAATGTGGGACAAAATCCTTTCCCTAGAATATGAGGACCTAGTGGCCTGCAGATTTACTCCCTCCAGCGTACTATTTATGCTTCTCTGTAATAAAAGAGCATATAATTATGGTCAGCTGAGGAAATGTGTGAAAATCTCTTAAACATTAAATTACATTTCCTTTTGATAATGCTAAGCACCCAAAATCCTCTTGTCAGTTGAAATGTAGCACCATGCACCCAGTTTGGCTTATTTATATCGGATGGTTACTTTGTACCATATCAAATTAAGGTGCTTATTTTCGTTCGTGCACCCAATCTGTTTTCAGCACATTCTTTTTGTAATTGAAAAATTCCTATAATCCTCTGTAGGAAGAAAAGTATTAATAACAAAAGTAGTAGCGGTGGGGGAAAAGGGCAGCACATTTCAGATTCACAGGAAATTCAAGTTTCTCATTGTTCAAAGGGAGCATTATGTCTTTTAGATGCACAGCTTTAGTTTGTTGAATTCCCAGTCTTAATTCCATTCTTGAATAAAGTGGAATCATATGTGAGCAAAATTAAAGTGTTATACCTTTTATAAGTTTACAAGCAGCCTTTCTACCTGTGTGGTGCGATCTAACATTTCAAAATTTCATAAAATTTTTAAAAGTTAGATAATACCTTTATTCAGTTTAACTCAGAGGTGTTTTCCTTAGAGGTATTTTCCTTCAAGGTGAGTATATGCCAATAGGATAATGACGACTGTTGTTAACATCATGAAATTGTTGGTAACTGCAAGCATTTTCATACCTGGAACTATGCTGCTTTTTTGGTTAAATGAAATGGAATCGAAAGTAGAAGACCTACTGGTATTTTTCTTTCCCCTTTCTCAAAAGGCACCATATCTCCTTTTAATTATTGCTATGCTTCGTGATCCAATTCAAAATTGAACACTTCTTCAGCCTCGATGATAACTTAGGAACAGAGAAAATAGGAGCAGAAGTAGGCCATTCGGCTCATCGAGTCTGCCCCATCATTCAAACAGATCATGACTGATCACCTACCTCTCACTCCATTTTTCACACTATCCTCATGCCCCTTGATGTCATTAATATCCAAAAATCTATCAATTCCTGCCTTCAACATGCTCAATGTCTGAGTTTCCACAGCCCTTGTATCCAGATTTCTCAATTTTGAAACCAAGTTATCAACTTTATCATGCACATATACATGTTGAAATAGGTTACATGTTCTCAATCATATGTTACTGTGCTTCTCTAGAAATACTTAAACTCGCATAAGATCTCTAAAAAAAATGCAATTCCTGCTATTCAAAAATGTATGTTTTCTCTCCATTGGATTTATTACTTCCACCTTATTTCTGATCCTGCTGTTCATAAAGCAATGCCAAAAAATGAAAAAGCATTGCCTCAGACCACAGAAAAATTCTCTTTTTTTTCCCTTTCAAATACTATTTTGAAATCTGACAACGTTACACACCAATCATTCAAGATGCCCCTTCTCAGACTATGTGAGGGAAGAGATTTCACTGCTGAGGGAAAGTAGTGTAGAGACTTTTCACTGCATTTATCATACTCAATAGGCAGCTTTAAGTTCTTCCAAGGTTCGTTGTAGCTTGTTCAGAGACAAATGGTCAATGTCAGAGATGCATTAAAATGCTAATATTGATTTCATGTAAATGACTTCTGTCATCGTTTTTGGACTACATTGGATTATAATTTTGCAGGTGTATATAATTCCTCTTGCCATATCACAGCTGCAAATCACAGTCTAAGAAGACCATGATGTAGTTGAGCATTTTCTGTCTACATTGATTCTATTTCAAAAAAAGGTAAAGGATAAAGTACAATACAATTCACGAACCACTGAATGTGGAAGAAATTTTACTTGAGTTCAGTGGCCTTTCTCTGGGAAATCAACGAAGACATGGATTAAGACAATGAAAAGTGTACAATGTCCCCTTGAGAAAATGTGGCCCACATGGTCATTTTCCCTTTTGAAACATTCTTACCTTGTTATGAAGTAAAATTATTCACTGAGAATTTACAGTCCTACAAGATTTGGCTCTTTACTACAAACACCTACAGTCAGATGTGAGTTTTCTAACCAACCAATAGCAAGTGAAAGTGCCAGTGTCAATACTTGGCTGAACAAATTGACCTTGATGGTAGAAGTTGTCATAACATACTGCTCTCTGGAATCCTAGCAGATTCTGAAGTTGAATTTATTTAGAAAATCATCCATACGTCCTGAACCATCAGAACTCTCGATCATTCAAGACTCAAGTCCAAATGTGTAGACTTTCCAACTTCAAAATGTTGAAGCACAGAATAAGGAACTCCTATGTAAATCATGGAATATGTTTATTCTCCACTTCCTTTCGTAAGTACTATCATTTCAATGTATAAGGCCTACTAATACACTAATAGGCATTGTTGTACTTGCTTAAATCTGCTCTTTAAGCTTCCACCAAGTGAAGAAGGTCAGCCATTAATTGAAATTGCAATCTGATAAATTGCCAGCTCTGTTGTTCATTCACACCAATCGGTAAAAAATAATGAAGATTGTATTGTCCTTTCTTGACTACCTGTCATTTTATCTTCTAAACCTCACAGTAGATAGTTTTTGCCCTTACAGCGCAAATTAAACAGGACTTTTTTAAACAGGAAAAGTCGATTACACCTAACGAGCTAGTGCCTTTTTGATCAACCCCACTACAAGCTGAAATAAAAGTAGGAAACTCTGGCAACATGTTGTCAGCACCTGAAGAGAGAAAAAAATCAAATTAATGTTTGAGCTGTACACCCTTGATCAGACACTTCATCAGAGATTGTTTTGACAAAAGGGCTGCACCCAAAACATTTCTTGTGTTTTCAGATGTTGACTGATCTATATATTTTCAGTATTTTTAACTTATATTTCAGATTACCAGTATTTTTATTTTTTCCCACCTCATTATTTCATTCAATCCCTTCCATCTCCAGAACTGTGTCTAATTGTATCTTGAACACCTTTTATGTTCTGTTTCAAAGACTTACCCTTGTAGCTGGGGGAAAAATTTCCATCTGATTTACTTCCTTGCTACCTAATCTTTAACTCATGTCCTCTGGAATTTGAACCTTTCATCACAGTAAATCATTTAAATTAACTTATGCCCTTCATAACTTGAAATATATTTAATCAGCAGTACATCTAAAGTATATTTGGGATAAAAAAAAATGGCCAAAAATGAACAGGAATGTGGTAGTGAGAGGTGGAAGATGATGATGCTGGTCTCCCAGCTAATGTCCCATGAGGATGGCATTGTTTTGCCAAGCAACTCACCAAGTCTCCTTCGACAGCATCTTCCAAGCCCATGACCTCTACCATGTAGAAGGACAAGGGCAGCAAATGCTGGGAAAACCAGCACCTGCAAGTTCCCCTCCAAGCCACACACCATCCCAATTTGGAACAATATCGCTGTTCCTTCACTGTTGCTGGGTCAAAATCCTGGAACTCCCTTCTTAACTGCACTGTGGGTGTACCGACACCACATGGACTACAACAGTTCAAGAAGGCAACTCACCATCACCACTACCTCGAGCATAATTAGGGCTGGGCAATAAATGCTGGCCGAGCCAGCCCACATCCCATGAAAAAATTTAAAAACAGAGATAAGGTGAGGTTCACAATAATTTGCCTAAGGACCTCTAACCATGAACTCCCAAAAGAAATATTCAATATAGTGTTACGATCCTGTTAGGGACCGTTAATGTTTAAAGAAGGACTCTAAATACCCAGCAATTAGCCAACAGAACTACGCCACAAGATTTCACATTTTGAAACAAAACCAAACATTATTGTATATCAAAAAGAATTAAACAAAGTAAGTACTATTAGCTTAACACTATTGTTTGCAACGTTATGATCCCCAGCTGAGGTTACCACTGGACAAGCCTGATTCTGGGTTGGAGCCCAGCCTGATAGATCCTAACTTTTATTTGTTTGTTTAGATATGTAGAGAGGGGCTACTGAACAGAGTCACAGGAGTCAGCTCATGAAATTCTAACAAAAGCATAAAACATTTTAAACAAAAAAAATGAACTATATTACAATACTTCTTCACCCACAACAATACTTTTACAGATGAAAACAGATTTGTAAGGATAACACAAGTTACAAAAGCTATCTTATACTTTAGTGTTCACAGTAAATACACAGTCCATGTAAACTAATTGGGGGCCTGTAGTCAGGCCTAATTCCTGCCTGGTAGAAGTTGCGGTCAAGGGGGAACAGCCCTGCTGCAGTGCCAGAGGTGGCAGATTTTAATAATGCCAGGTAGAAGTTGCCTTGCTTTTGGTGTAAATAAAAGTAACATTTTGGTTTTGATGCCACCTGGTCCCAAAGCTTCCTACCCAGTAGATGGCACCAGAGCCTTGTCTAGTTCTGCAACAAGCATTTATAATGTCAGGGGTTGGATTTTAAAGGAAATTTACACTTTGGGGGAATTAAAAGCCGAGGAGATCAATTATAGCTTTTGCCACAATTAATGCATGTTGCGGCCAATGAAATTACTTATATTGAAATGAATTGCATTTTATGATGGAAATTCAATAATTAACATTATATGATTATGGGCAGCATGGAAAATATTTTCCTGACAATTTGTCAATGGAATTGATTTGAGCTACATCACTTAAAAAGTACCTTCTGCATTGCATGAATTTGCAATTTCTAAAATGCTTTTGAACAGAGGAAGAGAGTAGTTGAAGAACTTGTGCAAGTTTTTAAAAGCCAAGAACACTGCTTCACATCTCCACTGAATGGCAGACAGCTTTGTTGCTTCAAATCCCAACCTCATTTTCAGAGATTCAGAGAGCCTGCATGACTGAAGCTGATGTCCTTGGCAATCTCCCTTATGCATTGTCGGAGATTTGTAGATAGGACTTTCAAAGCAAATTTTTGACATTCCTCACACTTGACTTCGATTCTTGCTTCAGGATGACTCCCAGCTTGGGCTTATTTTACACGCTGGTGGTTAGAAGTTGGTTTTCACTATGATGGGTGAGACCAGATCATCGTATAATTAGTTTACGTCCTGAGTCTATTAAAAATAGAGCATAGTTCACAGTCCAGAATTGTATGCTTTCATCATATGCTGTAGAGCTTTGGAATTTAATTGGCAGCTTTTTGATTTTACTGTACCACCAGTATTATCCACTTGATCATATCCATCTCTAATTCAGATTAATTGCCAACTGCTTCACCATCTGTAATGCTGCATTGTTTTGACTTTTTAATGTCTTTTATTGCTGCCATGCTTCATGGAAATTTCACAATACAACTAGGATGTTTTCCGAAGTATCATGTTTCAACTGTTGTTTTCTGCACGGGCTTCTTGAACAAGATCGTTTCCTTTTCAAAACAAAAACAGAATTACCTGGAAAAACTCAGCAGGTCTGGCAGCATCGACGGAGAAGAAAAGAGTTGACGTTTCAAGTCCTCATGACCCTTCAACAGAACGGTCATGAGGACTCGAAACGTCAACTCTTTTCTTCTCCGCCGATGCTGCCAGACCTGCTGAGTTTTTCCAGGTAATTCTGTTTTTGTTTTGGATTTCCAGCATCCGCAGTTTTTTGTTTTTATCGTTTCCTTTTCAGTTGGACAGGTATGCAGCCCCAGTGTTCCCTTACCTCCCTCACCCACTGTGAGTACAATTGGCTTCCCTTTCAGCATCCCAACCTACAATGATGAACTGAAGATAGCCTTCCCAACACGTACTTTTGTCAACGAAAGCAAAGCTTTAAAACTTGCTTTGGATCACCTAAGAAATAAAGTGCTTTACATGGGTAGCCTCTTGCTCCTACTCATCTATTCTTAATCTATGTGCGTAACATTCAGCCTTCCTTAATTAAAATGGTTGTAAAGCAGCATGTGTGTGCCTTAATACCCTTTGGGAACAGTTGCTGAATTGGGAACTTATGCTTGCCAGATCATTAAGATTGTATGCAATTGAAGCTAAATGCGAACCACATTGGATGTGATGTTGGCTCAATTCTTCTTGACTTTGCTCCGAATTATTACAAAACTCCACGCAAATGAAATGAATAAGAACATAATTTCAATACTACACGGTTCAGGCTATCAAAACTGCTGACAATTGCAGATGAGAAGATGTTGAAGATCAGGTTGTTGGTATTTAATTTTTTGCTCATGAGTCCCTTTTACTGATGTTCATGTTTATGTGAAATCAGATGTCAAAACTGTCTAAATGCCTTGAAATTATTCTGATGTCAACTTCAGTTGTGCCTGAATTGCTTTAAATAGTTAAATGTCGTGAACTCTAGCAGTTTTCATTCTGCTACTTGTTAATGATGATAGGTCCTTCATGCCATGCAGCACTTTTAATGCTAAGAGGAGATAAAAAGGCACATCTTCCAAATGGCAAATTTCACATATTAATGCTTCTCATATGCATACTGCATCCTTTTGTGAGCTATTTTTAATCTTGAAATATTCATGCATAAATTGAACCAATCAGAATATCTACCCTGTTAATATGCTGTTTCATATTGTGGTAGGACAGTTCATGCCCACCATGTGCCACAATGTCACGGACTAACACATTGTGGTGTGAAGGGACAAGCAGAGGCCAAGTATTTTGTGTGGTGGGAAAATAGGAAAAGAACCATTCTTGTGCACCTACATTATGACCAATCTGAGAGCAGCATTGGTTAAGGTCCTGGCGTGGATTGCTTACCCTGCAAACCCAGGCTGGTCCAGGGCGCAGGGAGCTGCAAGAAATGGCCCTGAATATCTTGCCTCAAAGAATGGTCTTATTTAATTACGGCAAGCAAGAACCACAGGTTTTCATCCCTTCCACTGAGTGAGAATGGGATGGCAACATACTGAAAATCACAGTGCACCACTTATCACTCTGTCCCCATGACATCCAGCCCTTCACTAGCTCAGTGGGGTCCTTCATATTGGGCGTCGCAGGCTGACCCCTCAACAGTTCATGCAGATCAGGTTCCTATGAGATACCTAGGATCCCGATGAAATTTTGGGCTTACAGTGGACGGAACACATGATATGAAAGCACCAGTGTTCTATAACCAGCTGTCTTTAGACAAATGTTACCCAATGGAAATCAGTGACTGACTACAGGTGTGGCAGCAATTTGAGCCAGATGCACTAATTTTAGTATGAAATTCTTTACACACACGACACAATACAGGTAAATGTATTTCACCAGTGTCTTGACGTAACACACATCTACACTACCACCACTTAATTGATAGTCTTCGATCTTTTTCTTTCGGCAAAGCTTGCAATTCTGGTATAAAATTGTCAGACATAGCTCATTTTAGTGCAGTTTCTATTGTCCAGCATATGCAATCGGTACTTTAGCTCCAATAGTGTTCACCTGAGAATTTTGATTCGCACACAACCAAGCTGAGTCAAATCTGGAACATGTCTTGGCAGCAGTAATTCTCATGACCAGATCTTCTCAGTCAGGGTATTTCTGCACAGCTTCAGCACAGAGTTGGCCTAAGTCATGTTCCCACTTTTGCAGCGAAGGCAGATCTATCCCCATTACAGGTATATGTCCACACAGAGCAGCTCCACTGGTTTCTGCATGTCCCCAAACGTCAAAGCGGAAAGTAGAACGAATTTCTCTTGATCTAAGTGGCAAAAT
The DNA here is from genome assembly GCF_017639515.1 of Carcharodon carcharias. NCBI lineage: Eukaryota > Metazoa > Chordata > Chondrichthyes > Lamniformes > Lamnidae > Carcharodon > Carcharodon carcharias. Next base: position 12,880,579 of record NC_054486.1, on the reverse strand, counting down.
TGAAACTATTGAAATCAGCCAGTCTCATAAAGTATGTATATGCACATGCACATGCAAACACCTGTAAAGTAGTTTATGTGGAATCAGGAAATAGATAAAAACTGATAATGACATGAGACCATAGAATGCATAATGAGCGAAATCAAATAATTAAAATACATATTTGGGATGAATAGCACGTGCAAACAGAAAAGAGGGGAATGAAGCTAGTGCAAAGAGTTGCTGGACGCCAAGGATGATGGCTACCTCAAAACTGTGGCATTCTGCTGGAGTATTCCCACCCCAAGCACTGATCAGGTCCTCCATTTCACATTGAAGCACACAACTGACAGAAAGGAGACGTGAATGCCATCAGTCTGTGTGAATTCAAAGCCAGGCCCATAAAGTAAAATGACAATTTCTCACCTGCTTCCTGTCCATTTTATTAGTTCTGTGAAATATCTGTAACAATTAGTCTTTCACCACAACATTAACAAAAAATGTCACTTAACTTTTATGGAGAAATGCTGAACTCATTGACTGTTCTTGAGTTTTATTAAGTCTTGGTAATGTTTTTGTGATTAAGTGGATTAATGTGGCTGGATCATTCCTCATCGAATTAATTTTTAGAAAGCTAGATGGTTGTGGCAAAGGCACCAACACAGCACCCAATAGAATTTGTAGCAAATCTTCCCATTGAGAAGTACATGGAACAGGCAGGCTGCAACCACTTGTAAGTACCAGTAATCTCAGGGATGGCTTTAAATAAAAGCAGAATGGAGGTAGATTGTTGATTTTCAGCAATGTGAGCCAACTGTATTTGATAGCCTGCAGGATCAGTAGGGAGAAACTATTCCAATTGGTAGAAGAATCAAGAACCAGAGGACGCCAATTTAAGGTGATCAACAAAAGAAGCATGAGGAAAAGCATTTTAGTGCAGCAAATGGTTATGAAGTGGAATGCACTGCCTGAGAGTGTGGTGGAGGCAGGTTCAAACATGGCTTTTAAAAGGGGATTGAATCATTACCTGAAAAGGAAAAATTGGCAGAGCTGTGCGGAAAAGCAGGGGAGTGGCACTAGGTGAATTGCTCTTGCATAGCGCAGGCACTGCCATGATGGGCCAAGTAGCCTCCCCCTGTGCTGTAACCGTTTATGATTCTATGATCATCTAATAAATCCTGTAAAGAATCCAGGAGAAACCTCTTCATGCAGAGAGTGGTCAGAATGTGGAATTTGTTACCACAGGCAGCACTTCGGGTGAATGTGACAGATGCCTTTTAAGGGGAAGCTAGTTAAGTACATGAGGGAGAAAGGAGTGGAAAGTTATGCAGATGGTTTAATGTTAAATAGTGTGAGAGGAGGCTTGTGTGGAGCATGAATGCTGGCTCAGAGCAGTTGGGCCAAATTATCCCTTTCTGTGTTACAAGTGAAATGCAATTTTTACATACTTGGTAAAATTAGTGATTTCCTTGAAGTATGTTTTACATTAAAACTGCCACCATATTTTTGAGAAGGTGAGAAGGAATGTGTTTTGTTTTTGCCATTTGAAACTTAAATTGGTGCTTTTTTTTTGCCTGATCCAATCTTACTGTATAAAATGCATTTAATTAAAATCGTCATGTCTCCAGAAATTCTTCTGTTATTATACCATCCATCATTTAGAGAGTGAATATAATAATTATTTAAAATATTAGCAGCCTCCATAGGTTCAATCACCTTTGGTACCTGCTAATTCATATAAATTAACAATCCTTTCAAATTTTGACAAATCAGAATTAATTATACTGCTGCAGTTGGATCTCTGAACTAACTTGACATTAGTTGGATTAGTTACACCTCTTTTTGAGATAAATTAATATTGAAGTAGTCAGCTGGGGCACCATTTTGTTCTGACTGAATTCAGGTTCCTCCTGCTCTGTTTCAGGTGGATATGGCTTTTGCCATATTTAACAGGAGCTAACATATGCCACATGCATTTAAAGCAAGCGGTAAGCCCAGTTGCAGTATGGTATCTGGGCATTCATCTGCTCAGCTTCTGAATAAACCAACCTTTGCAAAAACCTGGCATTCCTCTAAAGTTATGCCCATTTGATGTACGAACCAATAGCAAATATTTACATGTGGAAGGTCTTCAACAATAACTTAGGTAAATAAAGATGTACAGGCAGCAAAGAGAAGCAGGCACACAGTGAAAAAATAGGAAACGATATAATCATGCATACAGTCATAGCTGAAGAAAACATTTAATGGTGCATTTTGAAACTACATTTTTCTCTTTATTGCTTTGCTATTTTTGTGAATGTACATGTGTGTGGACATACAGGACAAAGGAATGCAAAAGAAGCCCGATCTTTATTTAGGAACGCTTGTAACTAAAGTCACAGATTTACCCCCTTCTCTGTCCACCCCAAATAAGAATAGGTCAGACATTGTTACTGTTGTTCAAAGTTTAACTTTGAACTGATCAAGGTTGTGGCTTAATTAGCATACAATACTTTGCACTCTCACCAGTCCGAGCAGCCTGATGCTGGTGCCACCTCAACTAATATGACAGTGGTGTGATCTGAAAAGCATTGTTCAGTCTATATTAATAGTACTGATACAGATGACTGTTAACTGAGGGTGAATATACTGGTGAAGTCAGGGATATAAATATACACTCAACATAGCATCATATCTAAACAAATAAATTGAGACAGATGTTGCTCTAGTATTTGAGATGAACTGTACATTTTTCTCCATTTTCACTTTTCATGTCTCACTACCTTTATATTGCACTTCCGTTGTTTTTCTTAACGCCATTAATCTTCTCTTGCCTAAGTTTCTTCTTTGATTTTCATTATCAAGCACACGGGTGGGTGCACTAAATAATGCTGTCAAGGGTAGCACTGACAGATAAATGGAAGGGTAAACAAAAAAGTTGCAAATTCAGTACATCAGTCTTCACCATCAGTGCATTATTAAGCTTATGCTTTCTTTGTCTTGTGAACCAGTTGTGCGGACGTCCATCCATCCCACCCTAGCTCGATAGCAACACCAGATTACAAAGCAATTCAATGGCATTCATTTTTCATTCAATGTCAGCATTCTTTATTCTTTATTCTTGTTTTCATGTAAGTGAAAGAATCTTCCATAGTATGATTTTAGCCTTTCAAAAATGTATAGTTCTGGCAACTCGGTCAATCCCAACCATGCTCCTAAAGGCTTCTTATTGTTATTTTTTGAAGGAGACTTCAGCTTTGATTCATTCCAACCTGCGCAGAAAGTACTGTGCAGATCTGTCAATTACTTTACACTGAGGGGTCAGAAGTTAGGGGCTGTGCAAAAGTAAAAAGCCGCCCATCTAAAGAAAGTGAGAGGGACGCTGGTCTGTGGGACTAGGCATGTTCATGTTTATTTAATTAAAAAGAAATTATCATTGTGCAAAAATATAACAATGTAGGATTATAGCAGGGAACGTAGCATGCAGCAAAACTGATACTTGTTTTACGTTCTTTTAATTTCATTTCTGTGCTTTACGGCCCTTTTTTTGCTGGAATCAGCAAGCACTTCCTGCCTGTTTTCCCAGTCTTGTGTGTGGGTTAATGCTGGTGGTTCCACAATTTGCATGTTTTCTCGTGTGTTAGTAGCAAGTGTGTTTGAAAACTGTAAAAGGCCAAACCTATAATAAACCTCTCATTAGTTCTTTTGTTTACGTATTTCATTTCTTAAAGAAACTTATTAGATTTCTAAGCTTCTCTGTTCATTATAAATCTTTTGTTTTTGTTTACGCATTAGCTCCACCATAGGTTGGAAGGGCTTAAAGATGAACTCAGAAGGCATAGAGGATACAACTCGCGAGTAACTATTACTGATCAAAGGAACTTCTACCATTCGCAAACTTTGCTTTGCGCTATGAGTTCGAGCTCCTTGCTATTCTATCTATGTGAAGATTCTTGACTGTCTGTTCTTCCCACCTTAACACTGTCCACTAGTCTACGCCTTTAACATTTGTCTTAGAATCTTTCAATTATCATTTTCACATTTAGAGCCTCCTAATTCATATATGGTGTAATCCTTGTTGTTTTGTGTCTGTGTGTGTGTGTGTGTATGTGTGTGCGTGTGTACACGTATGTGTTTATTTCTAAAGAGTATTGCTAGCTCCAGCACACACAAGCCCTTCTACATGGATTAGTTTTATTGCAACATGCCACGTTCATTTCTGACAAACCTTTCTTCCTTCATGCAGTTTTCATGGCTATTTATGCTTAGCGGATCTGATGCAACTTTTCTTTGAGCTATGATGTTCTGTCTAATAACTTTTGCCTCCATTTTGATGGGTTTTCCAGATTTCACGCATTTGCATTTTAATATTCTAGGACGAGGAATCATAAGCTTCCCCATTGTAGCATCCTCGCACAAACGTCATTTCATCGTGGTGATCCAGCTTTGTTCATCATGATTATTCTGTACAACTCACTGCATGTCTGTACGTTTGCACCTACCTGTACACAATATCGACTTTAAAAATAATGTCCGTTCTCTTTGCAGGTCCAGTCACGATGCAGCAGCAAGGAAAATATCCTGAGAGCCAGTAAGTACTTATCTAATTTTTGATCACCACACAATATTTGATAAGAGTATTAAAAACATTCAGCCATAAGGCAGCATTTCTTTGACATTAGGTATCTGTCTAAATAGAAGTATTTTGATTTTTGAGTATTGCTAAAAAAAAGAGACATGCTGTTGAAGCTTTTCATCTTGCACTCATCAGGACAGACACAAGAATGCCAAATTTCAAAGGGAGCAACAATCTATACTGCATGATAAAAGGGTGCTGATTGGTTGACAAGTTGACTCTGATTGGTTGAGGCATTGCCGTGGAGAATGTCCTTGCTTTACTCGTATAGAAGAGTGATCCTAACAGTAATCATGAACAATCACACAACATGGCTGCATCAGCACAAATAAGGCAAAATGCATAGAAATGCGAACTGCCTTCATCTGCATGGCACCAGCAGAGCTACCTTTGTTTTTTTTCCCTCCTCTAATTGTTCTATTTTCTAAAATCACAAGGGATCTGAATAAAGTAAACATAGGGAGAAACTATTCCCACTGGTGGGAGGATCAAGAACCAATTTAAGGTGATTTGCAAGAGAAGCAACATCAACATGAGGAAATCCTTTTTTCACGCAGTGAGTGGTTAGGATCCAGAATTCGCTGCCTGAGAGTGTGCTGGAGGCAGATTCAACCATGGCTTTCAAACAGAGAATTAGATCATTATCTGAAGAGGAAATTTTGCAGGGCTACAGGGAAAAGGTTGGGGAAGTGGGACTAGGTGAGTTGCTCTTACAGAGAGCCAGCAAGGACACAGTAGGTTGAATGGCCTCCTTCTGTGCTGTAACCATTCAATGATTCCGTACCTCCCTTGATCTTTTTCTTTTTCTCACTCTCACTGTCCTTTTGCTTTCTTTTCTGTTCTCTCAGGCAGCCCTGCACTTCTGCCTCCCCCTCTCTCTCTGCCTCCCCCTCTCTCGCCCTGCCTTCCCCTCCCCCTCACTTTCCCTCTGCCTCCCCCTCTCTCTTTGCCTCCCTCTTTCTGCTTCCCTCTTCTCTCTCTGCCTTCGCCCCCCTCTCTCTCTCTCTGTGCCTCCCCCCTCTCTCTCTCTCTGCCTCCCCCTCTCTCTGTGCCTCCCTCTTTTCTATCTCTCTGCCACCTTTTCCCCGCTCTCTGCCGCTCTGGCCTCCTCCATCTCTCCTCTGACTCTCTCTCTCTCTCCCTCTCCCTCTCCCTCTGCCTCTCTCGCTCCCTCTCTCCCCCTGTGCCCCTCTCCTCTCTCTCTCTGCCACCTTCCCCCCTCTCTCTGCCTCCTTCCCTCTCTCTCATTTTTCACTTTCTTCTGTCTTCTCCTCTCTGTTTTCCCTTCAACTTTTATCTCTCTTCCCGTACCACACTTCCTACTTTCCCCACTCTTTTCCTCCCTCTTGCTCTGCCTTTCCCCTCCTTCTTTCACTCCTCTGTCCTTCTTCTCCTGTATCATTTTCTTCAATTTTTCTTCCCCTTTCTCGCTCTTTCCCATCTCTTGACCTTCCAATATGACATTCAGCCTGAACAAAAACTGAAGGATCAGTTAGCTTGTTGGGAATCCAGAAAGGATAGCTTGCCAATATGGATTTTCAGTTATTGGTGCTCCAGAACATTCATTCAAATTTTTATTAATATTTTAAAAGGTGGTAGATGGATGTTATATGATATAATGAAAAACATTTCAAATGCTTGAAAACCTATGTCTCCACTCCCAAGTATAGGAAACAAGGCCTCGTCCTAATTTTGCTATCCAGTTCATACCTTAGCATGTTTTAAGAAGCCAAGGGGAAGCCAAGTTCAGTTTGGTGACTCTTATCCACTGAGAGGCTCAAACTGGCCTCTTGATAAACTTGCAATTTGCTGATTACCAGCTTCTAGTTCAGGGGAATCCAAAAGGAGTTCAGGTAGCCACAAGTGGAAAGGAACCAATAAGTAGCCATGGGAGAGCACCTACAGAGGAGTAATCACGATGGCCCATATTTCGCTTGAGCAGGGCACCTTGTAGCATGTGCTGTTAGTTGCATTTGCTTGTGCGCATTCAGGTTAAAAATAAATTTATTAAAAATAACAAAGATGCTGGAAGTACACACTGGAAATGGGGGGAGGGCATCTGGGACCTTTGTGAACAAACAGTATATCATAGATGTCAGTGTAAGTGTTGACCTTGCAAGCCTTGAAAAATCCCTCCAAAAACAGGGATCAACTTGTACGCCGAGTATAAAAGGGAACCATTGATCAGTGGTTCCCATTTTGAAATGTCATCAGTATCCGATACAAAGAGTGGCCGTGTCTTAGACTCTCACGCATCTTCGCAACACAGCCTGTATTGTCTGCTTGACCCCTTAGCACCCAGTTATCAGGCACCATGCATTTGTGGGCAGAAAAATTAAAGCTGACTACGAATGCAAACATAGCATGTCATGGTTGAAAAGCAGGGGTCAACTTATATGCCATGTATATAGGCAAAAATGTCACTCTTGGGGCTGGAAAAATTGGGTCATCTTATATGCTGATTCAACTTTCACACTGCGATTTGTGGTATCTCATGAACAAATGCAATTGATGGATTGTGGAAATAAGCAGAGGAAGGGTGAGAAGGAGTCAAATAAGGTGCAGAAAAAGAAATAGAGAGGAAAGTAATAATTTGATTAAGAGACAGAAAAGAAGTGAAATGACAATGCATTAGTTTAAAACTTGATATTTTTAAAATTTGTAACACGATTCTCAACCTGAAGGAGTAAGATCCCACACACTTAATTGTTCACTTGCTGGGAGAGAAAGGCTGACTGGTCATCAAGAACAATTAATATATTATAAGGATACTTACACTGTTAATTACTAGACTTAACTTTCGTGAGTATAATGGACGATTAATGTGTAAGATTTTGTTTTATTTCATTCATGGGATGTGTGCCTCGCTGGCAAAGCCAGCATTTATTGCCCATCCCCAGTTGCTCTTGGGAGGGTGGTGCTGACCCATCTACGTGAACGACTGCACTCCATGTGGTCAAGGTAATTCCTTGTGCTGTTAAGGAGGAAGTTCAACAATGAACAGCAACAATGGAGGAATGGCAATATAGTCCCAAGTGTGTGATATGAAGGGGGACTGTTACCATGCGCCTTCTGCTACTTGTCCTTCTAGGAAGTAGAGGTCGCAGGTTTGGAAGGTGATGTTGAAGGAGCCTTGACGAGTTGCTGCAGTGCATCTTGTAAATGGTATACACTGCAGTCACAGTGAGCCTGCGGTGGAGGACTGAATGTTTAAGGTGGTAGATGGGGTGGCAGTCATGTGGGCTGTCTTGTCCTGGATGGTGTCAAACTTCTTGTGTGTTGTTGGAGCTGCATTCATCCAGGCACTTGGAGAGTGTTCCATCGCACTCGTGACTTGTGCCTTTTGGATGGTAGGCAGGCTTTGAGGGTTCACTGGGTGAGTCACTTGTCACAGAATACCTAGCCTCTGACCTCCTTTTATAGCCATGGTATTTATGAGACTTGTCTAACAGTTAAGTTTCTGGTCATTGGTAACCTGCAGGATGTGGATGGTAGGGGATTCAGCAATAATAATACTGCTGAATATCAAGGGGAAGTGGTTAGATTCTCCCTTGTTGGAGATGGTCATTGCCTGGCATTTGTATGGCATGAATGTTACTTGCCACTTATCAGTTTAAGCCTGAAAGTTGTCTAGGTCTTGCTGCATGTAGACGTGGAATGCTTCATTATCTGCGGAGTTGCAAATGGAACTGAGCACTGTACAATCATCAGCAAACATCCACACTTCTGGCCTAATGATGGAGGGAAGGCCTTTGATGAAGCAGCTGAAGATGACATGGCCTAGGACACTACCCTGAGGAACTCCTGCAGTGACATCCTGGGCCTAGAATATTAGCTTCCAAAAACAGCAAATATCTTCCTTTGTACTCCAGCCAGTGGAGGGCCTTCCCACTGATTCCCATTAACTTAAATTTTACTAGAGCTCCTGGAAGGTGCACTCAGCACATGCTGCCTTGTAGTCAGGGCAATTAGTCTCACTTATCCTCCTGAATTCAGCTCATTTGTCCGTGCTTGGACCAAGGCTGCAATGATTTCTGGAGCTGAATGGTTCTGGCAGAATTGAAACTAAGCATCAGTGAGCAGGTTATTGTTGAGTAAGTGCCCTTGATAGCACTGTTGATGACACTTTTCATCACTTGGCTGATGATGGAGAGTAGGCTGGTGGGGCATTAATTAGCCAGATTGGATTTGTCCTGCTTTTTGTGAGTGATTTTCTACTTTGTCAGGTGGATGCTAGTGTTGTAAGTGCACTGGAACAGTTTGGCTAGAGTCATGGCTTGTTACAGACCTAAGTCTTAATTGCTACAGCTGGGAGTTGTAAGAGTTTATAGCCTTTGCAGAATCCAGTGCATTTAGCTGCTTCTTTATATCATATGGAGTGAATCTAATTGGTTGAAGACTAGTTTCTGGAGAACTCAGGAGGAGGCTGAGATGGATCATCCCTCAGCATTTCTGGCTGAAGGTGGTTGTAAATGCTTCAGCCTTGTCTTTTGTACTCACACGCTGGACTCTATCATCATTGTTAGTTGTCTAATTGTTCACCAACATTCACAACTGATTGTGGCAAGACTGTAGAACTTTGATCTGATTTGTTGATTGTGGGATTGCTTAACTGAGTCGGTAGCAAGCTGTCTCCCATGTTGTAGCTTCGTCAGGTTAGCACCTCATTTTTAGGTACACCTGGTGCTGTTCCTCTTCTACATTAGTCATTGAACCAGGGTTGGGCCTTTGGCTTGATGGTACTGGCAGAGTGATGAACATGCCAAGTCATGGGTTTACAGTTTGTGAAGGTAAACAGCTGCGCTGCTGCTGATGGCTCAGATCACCACATGATGTCCAGTTCTGAGCTGCTAGATGTGTTCTGAGTTTATCCCATTTAGCACAGCGCTAGTGTCACACAACATGTCCTCAGTGTGAAGACAGTACTTTGTCTCCACAAGAACTGTGCAGTGGTCACTTCTGCCAGTACTGTCATGGACAGATTTATTGGTGAGGGTAAGGTGAAGTGCATTTTTCCCTTATGCTGGTTCTCTCACAGCCTGCTGTGAGCCTAGTCTTGCATTTGTGACCTTCAGGACTCAGCTAATGCAGTCAGTGATGGGGATACCAAAGCACCCTTGGCGATGGACCAACTTCATGAAAACCACAGGGTGATTAAAGACAAGAAGCCCATTTTTGTGAAACTAACAGCCAAGCTGCAGAAATCCAACAAACTGTAACAATCTGCAATTCACATGGTAACGCTTCCACACCAGAAGTTCCTGGTTAATTGGTGCAATAATAACGTCATGCATTGTTTAGACACAGTTATGTTTTCATGAAAACCTGGGCATTTAGAATAAACTTTAAGATAATGATAGAGAGAGATACTGATAGTACAAATAGCAAGATAATAGACTGGAGGGAAAAGATAACTAAGGAAGTGAGGACATTGTTAAAGAAGGTAAACTGGGAAAAAATATTGACAGCAGTGGGTATTGGATGGGGAGAGCAATAGAGTTCAGGAGAAATATATTTCAGTAAGAAATAAGAACAGCTAGCCAAGAATGAGATGCCATGGATAAATAGAGAGAGGTGCAACGAGATTGTGGAACTTGCTACAACATAAAGCAGTTAAGGCAGACAGCATTGATATATTTAAGGGGCAATTTAGTGCATACACAAGGGAGAAGAGATCAAAGAGATATAGAGTCAGGGTGGAAGGAAGTAATTAAGAGTGGGAGGAGGCTCGGCACGGGCTTGTTGGTCTGAATGCCCTATTTCTGTGCTGTAGCTCATATAAAATTCTGTCTAAGTAGTCAGTATATCTTGACAAACATACTTGCTGGCATGGTGGTCTATGGGCTTCAGTGGCAGTGAGAGTAACTGGTCTATAATCAATGGAAAAGTGTATTATATTTTGAATATTCACTTTGGCCATGCTCAGGCTTCCACTATAGTGTGGTGAGAAGAATGGGCTGTTGAAATTTAAATTGGACAACTATAAGCCTTTAAATCAATACTACATTGCAAAAACAAAGGGACATTTTACTGTGTTTCTCTGCATTCCTTTCGTAGGAAGTTTATTCTAACAGCATTATTATTTCTGATGGTACATCTTTTAACTTGATTTCGTCAAAGACTATTTTGTTTTGCTTGATCAGCTTCTTACCAAAATTGATTCGGAAGTAATAGCTGCCCAAAAAAAAAATAGAATCATACCAAATTAGTACGTTTAAATAATTCAGGGCTTTCTTTTTGTTAAAAATTCTGTTAGATAATTTTATTGTTTGCGGTTCTGGTGGTTGAAGGAATGGAAAAGCCACATCTATTTACTGGCGCTCCAGATTTAGACTACAAATTTCAACTATTCCAAAACATATAAAAAAAAAACAAACCCCTGCGAAAAGCATTGTGAGTGTCTGTACTTTTGCCCATAAATACTGAATTAATCATTTGGAAAAATCATTAATTGTGATTTTGCCAAGCCTGATTAAGTGACTTCCTATCATGAAACTCTGTTACCTTACTAATGTCAGTCTGTTGGAAACTGTACAAGCATTTGTTAATGTGGTGAAAATCACTAAATTGTATCTAAATAACATTGAGTTTTCACCTCGTTTACTGATTTTGGTCATCAGCTTCCCAGTGCTCTTTTAAAAATAAAATAAACATGCCAAGAGTTTGTCTGTACATCCATGAATTAAATCCTAATGACTGTATAGAAGTACTCTTTTAGAAATGCACAGTAATAATTACAAAATCTATATATACTGGGCCAAGATGAGATTAGTTGATGAAGGGCCTTGCATTTAAAGAAGGGACCAAATGTTAATTAAGTAAAAACAGAAAATGCTGGAAATGCTTGGCAGGTCAGCCAGCATCTGTGGAGAGGTGCTGCCACAGATGCTGCCTGGCCTGCTGAGTATTTCCAGCATTTTTGGATTTTATTTCACGTTTCTAGCACCTGCAGTTTTGCTTTTACGAGTTACTTGATTGCTGTTGAAATTTGCAAAACTGTCTCGGTATACTATACTGTTGCTTGTGGGCTGTAATCAGATCACTTAACTACTAAAGACTCAAGTCAAATCTAATTAAAAACAGTTTAGTCATTTCACTTCAGATTTGTAAAACACACTTACCGTTTTCCAAGATACATATATTTTTAGAATCAATCAGCTTGGCTAATTTTTAAGTCTTGTATTTTCCTGTTGAAACAATATTGTAAGTCCCTTCCAGCTTGCTATGGCCTGTGCTGGAGATACCCAGAAGTTTACTGTGTCAAGTATATGATGTTGCTTTGTTAACATTCATTTCAGCATCAGGCTCATGCTCACCAATGAGCTGCCTCCCCTTCACCTCAGCAGAGCTGCTCCTGCTCCTCGTGTTTGTGAACATGAAGACAGACATTGTCAGCTTTGTTCCAGATAAAAAGAGATTTTTTTTTTTAAAAAAAGCAGGTCAAATAAATGTGATTGATTTGCAGTAGGTCTGAGAGCAGAGCAATTGGGCAAGTCCATGATGAGGATTGTGGTTCCTAACAGAAAGTTAGTGGTGTCACAATTCTTAGTTTTAAAGGCAAATGCTTTTCTGATTGTCAAAATATTATCTAAATCTGAGGAGAACTCCCTTTATTGCTTTTTGTTTTGATATCTTCTCGTCCCACATCAGGCAGAACTTTAACACCAAAAGAATAATTAGATAAGCGAAATAAGTTACATAGGCAGGGCATTGAAACAGACAATAGGTGTTCAAGGGGCAATTAGATCCACTCGTGGGGAGAGGGAGATTTGATGGAGATGATGTGGAGGAAGACCAGTGAGGGTTGATGAATTTCTGGGGAATGTTTCCTGAGCCCTTCGCAGATTCCTAGTTCAGGGGCATTTGCATAACGTTAAGACCATAAGACATAGGAGCAGAAGTAGGTCATTCGTCCCATCGAGTCTGGTCTGCCATTCAATAAGATCATGGCTGATCTGATAACCCTCAACTCCACTTTCCTGCCTTTTTCCCATAACCCTTGATTTCATTACTGATTAAAAATTTGTCTATCTCCGCCTTGAATATACTTAATGACCCAGCCTTTACAGCTTTCTGCAGTAAAGATTCACTACCCTCTGAGAGAAGAAATTCCTCCTCATCTCTGTCTTACATGGGTGACCCCTTACTCTGAGATTATGCCCTCTGGTCCTAGACTCTCCCACAAGGGGAAACAACCTCTCAGCATCTACCCTGTCAAGCACCCTAAATATCTTATATGTTTCAATAAGTTCGTCTCTCCTTCTTCTAAACTCCAATGAATACAGGCCCAAGCTACTCAACCTCTCCTCACAAGAAAATCCCTCCATACCCAGAATCAGCCTAGTGAATCTTCTCTTGTCTGCCTCCAATGCCAGCATATCTCCCCTTAGACAAGGGGACCAAAACTGTTCATAGTATCCTAGGTGTGGCCTAACTAGTGCCTTGTATAGTTTTAGCAAGACTTCCCTATTTTTATACCCCATTCCCTTTGAAACAAAGGCCAACATTCCATTTGCCTTCCCTATTACCTGCTGAACTTGTATGTTGTCTTTTTGGGATTCATGCATGAGGACTCCCAAAACCCTCTATGCTATAGCTTTCTGCAGTCTTTCTCCATTTATATAATGTTCAGCTCCTCTATTCTTCCTGCCAAAATGCATAACCTCACATTTTCCTACATTATATTCCACCTGCCAAGTTTTTGCCCACTCACTTAACCTATCTATATCCCCCTGTAGGCTCTTTGCATTGGCAGGCACCTGTGCCATTTAGACTGGGATACTGGCCTCAGGGAACTGACAGCAGGGTCTCTGGCCTGGTCGGATCAGAAGTGGACCAAATGTGCACCTAAAGATTGCAACAAAAAAAGAAACTTGTCCAATTCTTTTAAAAGGGCAGGTTCCCTACTTGATTTTATAACATTTAAATATGCCTGAACAACACTGGCTATTAGAGGTGCACCAACTCAGTGTTGCAAAGGGTGGAAACGGGGTTAAATGTCCTATGACATTATCACTGAACATTCAGGCAATGCCCCAGAAAGGCCAGATATTTTGGTAGGAAGGGAGCCATCACGGTTTTCCTCATCTCAACCAGAATTCGGTGTTTTGACACCGAAATGATCAAGGAAATTTAGGACCACTATATCAATGAGAGAGAGGTTTTAAATATTTGACATCTGAGGCATCTTTCTATCTTATCAGAAACCAAATTATTTTACTTTTAAATATTACATTGTATGAAGTTAATTTGGATACCTTTCGATTATTGCGTTCTTTGCTGGAATATTCGTGTTACAGAATTATGGTATTTCAATGGAAGTTTGACAGCAGGTACCTAGTAGGGTGACTGATTTTAATACTATAAACAAAAATAAAGCAGTGTCCTGCATTAGTAACCTGACCCGGAGCAAAGTATGTCAGATTTCAAATGAGTTAATGCTCTAGTGAGTCAAGTGAATTAAATATGAAAGTAAGAAACTGAGGCCTGGTCACCTTATACCTCCTTTTATCATTCACTCATCTTTGGTCTCAATTTCATTGTGCAACTGACATAAATACTGTGGCGACAAGAGCAGGTCAGAGGCTGGGAATCCTGAGGAGTGTAACTCACCTCCTGACTCCCCAAAGCCCATCACCATCTACATGGCACAAATCAGGAGTGTGATGGAATACTCTCCACTCGCCTGGGTGAGTACGACTCCACCGACACTCGAAGCTCAACACCATCCAGGACAAAGCTGTCCACTTGATCGGCTCCCCCTCCATCAAATGAAACATTCACTCCCTCCACTGCCGCCGCCCGGAGGCAGCAGAGTGAGCTATATGCAAGATCCACAGCAGCAACCTTTCAAGCCTCCTTTAACAGCACCTTCCAAACTCGCAACCTCAAACACCTAGTAGGACAAGGGCAGCAGATGCATGGGAACACCACCACCTGCAGGTTCCCCTCCAAACCACTCACCATCCTCACTGTTTCTTCTCTGTTGGGATCAAAGTCCTGGAATTCCCTTCCTTACAGCACTCTGGGTATACCTACAGCCGATGGACTAAAGCAGGTCAAGAAGGCAGCTCACCACCACCTTCTCAAGGACAATTAGGGATGGACAATAAATGCTGGCCCAGCCAGTGACACCCGCATCCATGAAAGAGAGAAAAAAAATTCTTTCTTGTCCTCCAACATTCCATATGCATGATAGGGGCATTCTTGATGCTCATGAATTCTGACCATGTTGATATAAAAACTCCTCACACCCCATTCTGCCAGAACTTTGACTTTTCTTAGGCTCCCCATTAGAAAAGAAAGTGTAATGATTGTGCCACATCTGAGTGCTTTATAAATGAGAGCAGGGAGCAACAATTAAGAATGCTATGAATGAATTGTGCTGGTCATCTTAGCATTGATTAATGGTAAATGGCCGAGAAAATTAAGGGAGCCTTTTTCAGCTGGGCTTTGATTTCCCTTGTTAATGCTGCCCCCTAATGCCATAAGTCAGTAATGCTGTCACTAACCACAAAAAAGGTCAAGCTTCTTTGCTGTACCTTTTTCTTTCTGTCGGCTGTATTCCGTTTATTAATGTAAGTGTGAGTAATTTGTTTTGATACAACGCGAGCAAACAGTGACAAAAAGGCAGCAGTGCCAGTGTTGACAAATTTCATATTGAATATGTATAAAGGGTTATACTGGGTAATGAATATGTATGAAGCGTTTTTTCATTAATAATTGGTCCTGCATTGTTATTATTGCTTGCTACTGAATTCTGACTGGTACCGTAGTTAAGATGTTAGGAAAGTAGGTGTTGCTCTGCTGTGTACAGATCCACTAAAAAGCAATTAGACAAAAGTGGGATGTCAACGTGAAATGCAGTTTCCTGTTTTGTACCTTCGTCAAAGAAGAATAAAAAGCATTCTGAGACCATTGTTAAGTACACATCCCACTGCATTCAAATGTAAAATGTGTCACTTAGTAGAGCATTTTCAGGGAAGGATTGTAAGCTTTCTTAACCACTGCTGCGTTGTCAGTCTGAGGCAAACACTAGGTTTCTGGCATAGTTCTGAATTTAGTTCGAGTTTAGTTTAGAATTTGCAGACAGGAAGAGGTATTAATGTGTTGTATGGGTGTTAATCTCTTAACCCTTGGAGTGCCGCCAACAAGATAACTGGCTCCAGCAAGTCTGCTTACTCATAGGTAAGTGACCTTGCTCAACACTCTGCATTTGCACTTCCAGGGTCATAATGAGAAATGGGTGAAAAATTTGCCCTGTCACCATAAACATGCAGTCAGGTTAAAACTCCAATCATCCATCTCCTAATTGGCTGCAAAATACAACAGATTTTGGAGCTGTTTCTCAGCCAATCAGAGAAACATTTTATCGTATTTGGTCCTAGTTCAAAAAATTGACAGAGGATGAGAAGGCACAGAAAATCCGGTAGGTTTTCTGAATTAAAGCAACAAATTCAATATACATCAATATACATCAACAATAATTGAACGTTTAAGAGAAAAATATGCAAGCTTAAGAAAACGGCAGAGTAGTAAAGGATTTTCCAACTTTTTAAAATTTTTTATGATATTAATAGTAATAGAATAACTTCTCGTTGGTGTTGTTTCTGTAACAGCAAGGTAATTCTTCAGTTACGTAAAAATGCACTGGCTGTCCTGGAGGTGCTGAGTTTGTAATGGTTAATTCTATTCTTAAGTGTCTCTTGTAATGCAGTTTAAAATTATTGAAGCCCACATGTGAAATTGTACCACTCTTATCAAGATTAGCATTTGTGTGCTCCCTTAGTTTTAGCTATTTGAATGTTTGGTGTTGTGTCTGTTTGTGTCATCTTTGCTGAATTGGACTTAAAACTCTGCAGCATTAAGCTTGTTATGGTCATTATGTAGGGACTTCTCACTGGCAGCAGCGTTATCACTGATGTCCGTGTTCTAGTTACATAAGAGAGCAACTAAGAAAAAGGGTATGTCACCCCATCCTACCCAGGTTTTTAAGCCATAAAAATATGCACAAAGGTGGGAACTCAGTATTGAATTGGCCAGTACATAGAAAAGGAGCAGGCAATCTCGGGCAAACTAACGCAATTTAAAATCTTCAGGTTTTTCTTGCAATACGTAGGCTAGGGGAGATTTAGATGCAGTACTTCGGAGCTGCACCATTAGTTGATGGTAAACTGATTTGGGGGAACTGGACTGCATTCATCTCATGCTTCTTGAAGTTTAAGCAGTGGCTTGGAAACAGTACTCATTTAACATGGGTGCATTTATATGATTAATTCCCATCATCGCAGATGTCAGTCTTCAGCCAATTTGATTCACTCTATGTGATAGGCATTGGATAAGGCAAAGGTCATGAGCCCCAACAACATGCCCGCTGTCATGCCAAGAATTTGTACTTCAGGACGAGCCAAGTATCTCCAATCAGCGGCAAGACTTGCACCTACCCGACATTTTGGAAAATTGCCTAAGTACGTCCTGTCACACAGGAAAGCAGGAAAATCTGATCCAGCCAATTATCGCTCCATCAGCCTACTTCAATTATCAGCAACGTGATGGAAGGTGTCATCGACAGTGCTCTCAATCAGCACTTACTCAGCAATAGCCTGCTCACTGCTGCACAGTTTGGGCTCTGCTGGGACCACTCAGCTCCTGACCTCACTCCAGCCTTACAAACATGGACAAAAGAGCTGAACTCAAAACATGAGGTGAGAGTGACTGCCCTTGACATCAAGGTATTGTTTGACTGAGTGTTGCGTCAAGGAGTTTGAGTAAAATTGAAGACAATGGAAAATAAATAGTCGTCTGGCAGTACAGAACTTGAGTATTGCTGAAAGAAGAGACATTTTTCTGTCAAAGCTTTTCATCTTGCACTCATCAGGACAATTTGCAAGAAAGTACCAAAGTCAGGGGAAATAACATATTTAAACTGTATGAAAAGAGAGGTCATTGATGCAGGAGGACCTCAGGCAAGTGTCCTGGGTCAGCCACCTTCAGTTGCTTCATAAATGACCTTCCCTCCAACATAAGGTCAGAGGTAGGGATGTTTGCTAAAGATTGCACAGTGTTCAGTTCCATTCGCAACTCCTTATATAATGAAGTAGTAAGTGCCTACATGCAGCAAGACATTGACAATCCACTGGTTTGAGCTGATAAATGGTAAGTAACATTGATGGCTCACAAGTGCCAGGCAATGACAATCTCAACTAGAGAGAATGTAACAATCTCCCTTGACATTCAGTGGCATTACCATTGCTGAGACCCCCCACCATCAATATCCTGAGGGTCCCATTGAGCAGAAACTTAACTGGATCAGTCATGTAAGTACAGTGACGACAAGAGCAGAAGTTGGGAATTCAGGAGTGTGATGGAATGCTCTCTACTTAACTGGATGAGTACAGCTTTAACAACATTCAAGAAGCTTAACACCATCCAGGACAAAACAGCCCACTGGACTGGCCCCTCATCCACCGCCTTAAATATTCACTTCCTTCACCACCCCTGTGTACCTTGCCTGCAGTGTGTTCCAATTACAAAATGCACCTCAGTATCTCACCGACCCTCATCGACAGCACCTTCTAACACACGACCTCTATCACCTACAAGAACAAGGACAGCAGCAGCATGGAAAAACCACCATCTGCAAGTTCCCCTCCACGTTACACACCATCCTGTCTTGGAACTATATCACCATTACTTCACTGTCACTGGGTCAAAAGGCTGGAAATTCCTTCCTAACAGCACTGTGCGTGCACCTACACCACATGGACTGCAGCGGTTCAAGAAGGCAGCTCACCACCACCTTCTCAAGGGCAGTTAGGGAGGGACACATCGCACAAATGAATTTCAGAAATCTTGTTGCTGATTAAAATCAGCAGTATTTAGTGTTACTTAATGAGGAGCTGGTGGAATCTGGAATTATTGCCACTTAATCTTAAGAGATGTTTCCATCACAACCACAGCAATTTGTTTCTCACGGTAAAGTGGTTTACCAGAGAAAGAGTTTCCTGCTAGTTTAGGTGAACTGAAATCTGCATCACTTTCTCCTGGGAAAGTTGACGCTCACGCCACAAGAAAATTACTTCCTCCCATGCGCATGTCTCAAAGAAAAAGCTGCATCGTGTTGGTAAACTCACGATATTGACATGCAGATGTTCAGAAAATAAGATGTAGGCCCGGAAGACCATGCAGTTTGATAGCCTTCCTGTCCTCAAAATAGTAATTACCTTCCCCAGAGAACGCTTTAGGGGCGTATTAAGTTGAAGATATGGAGTAGATTTTCTTCTCTGCTTCAGATAGTGCAGTTCCATCCTTCACATGTAGCAATCCTGTTCTGCCAAGTGTTTACTTTTCCCTCTTCCAATCTGTAAAGAAGGAAGACTTGCATTGGTACAGCAGCCTTCATGGCCATAAGACATTCCAAAACTCTTTACAGCCTACTTTTGAAGTGTGGCCAATGTTGTAATGTGGGAAACGCAGTAACCAATTTGCTACTTTAGTTGATATCACATCATGATGTTATGTTGATGTTTACTAAAGTTCACAATTAGCTTGACATCGATTTCTGGTTAAGCTTTGTTGGCAACTACTTGTTGCCATTAAACTTCTATAAAAGGGGAAGGGTATGATAAGCATATGTACAAATGTTGGCAAGTGTAATCCAGGTTAGTTCTCAGAATAGTAAGTCATTTGGAGAGTGGGTTGTGCTAAAATCACTCACAATTGCTCCTGGTAATGGTAAATAAACGGGGCTTTAGTTTTATGGCTTTGCCTACTCCTACTATATGGAAGGAGCTGTACACAGAAATTTGAATAACTGAATAACAGTCGTTACCTGCCTGTCTTTCCTCATTTCAAATGTAAAACATTGCTCTCTGTCAAATCGTTTTTCACAGGCTAATTGTTAATCTCTTTTCAATTGCATTGACAAGTTTGTCAATTATATTGTTAAGGTTTATCAATTAGATTGTTATGACTAGGAGAAACAGATAATGGGTGTTAATTGTCTCCGAGCACATATAAATAGGGGGTAGCTGGGACACTGGGTTGAGTGGGAGGAGAGCCGAGAGACTGAACAAGTCAATCACAGAATCACAGAATTTTAACAGCACCGAAAGAGGCCATTCGGCCCATCGTGTCTGCACCTGCTCTCCAAATGAGCATTGTGACTTAGTGCCATTGCTGCCTTTTCCTCATGCCCCCATACATTGTTTCTATTCAAATAATCATTCTTAAATGCCTCCATTGAACCTACCTCCACTACACTTCCAGGCAGTGCATTCCAGACCTGGACCACTTGTTGTGTGAAAAAGTTTTTTCTCATGTCACATTTGCTTCTCTTACAAATCACTTTAAATCTGTGCCCTCTCGTTCTAGATCCTTTTACAAGCAGGAACAGCTTCTCCCTATCTACTCTGTCCAGCCCCATCATGACTTTGAACGTCTCTATCAAATCTACTCTTAACCGCCTTCTCTCTAAGGAGAGCAGTTCCAACCTCTCCAATCTATCTTCTTAACTCTCATTCCTGGAACCATTCTTGTAAACCTCTTCCACACTCTCTCCAATGTGTTCACATCCTCCCTATAATGTGGCACCCAAAACTGCACACAATATTCCAGCTGAGGTCTAACGAGTGAGTTATATAAATTCAGCATAATCTCCTTGCTCTTGCACTCTGTGCCCCTATTAATAAAGCCCATGATACTATGTGCTTTATTAACTGCTCTCTCCACCTGTCCTGCCACCTTCAATGATCTATGCATGTATACACCCAGGTCATTCTGCTCCTGCAACCCCTTCAAAATTTCACCCCTTATTTTATATTGGCTGTCCATTTTCTTCCTACCATAATACATCACCTCACACTTCTCCATATTGAACTTCATCTGCCACCTATCTGTCCACTCCACCAACTGGCCCTTGAAGTTCTACACTGTCCTCCCCACAGTTTACAACACTCTCAAGCTTCGTATCATCCGCAGACTTTGAAGTTGTCACCACACCAAGAACTAGAGCATTAATCTACATATCTGGAAAAGCAAGGGTCCCAATACTGACCACTGGGGAACTCTACTACAAACCTTCCTCCAGCCCGAACAATATCCATTGATCATTACTCTCTGCTTCCTATTTTTCAGCCAATTTTGTATCCACGTTGCTACTGTCCCTTTTATTCCATGAGCAATAACTTTTCTCACAAGTCTGTTGTGTGGCACTGTATCAAATGCTTTTTGAAAGTCCATGTACACCACATCAACAGCATTACCCTCATCGACCTTTCCTGTTACCTCTTCAAAAAAACTCGAGCAAGTCAGTTAAACATGATTTCCACTTTAGAAATCCATGCTAGCTCTTCCTTATCAGCCCATATTTTGCCATGTGACTACTAATTCTATCCCAAATAATTGTTTCTGTAATCTTGCCCACCACTGAAGTTAAACTGACTGCTCTGTAATTTCTGGGCTTATCCTCAAGAAAGAAAAGCTCTGTATCTTGGCTTTGTCTTCACCAACCAGCTTGGATCCTATCAACACCGATTACTTCCAAGAAGGATCATACTTTTAGCTGTATTTAAATTTAGGTTCAGTGATGTAATTGGGTGGAGGTATGAATTACAAGAATGTATTTTTTTTTAACCAGCAGTGCTTGTAATTGGGTTTCAAGCATAACATTTCTTGACAAACCAGTGATACATTGATCTGCATTCAGCTGTAATGCATTCTGAATAGCATCTTCAAGGAGATTTTAGCTTCATGATGGGGACCATTGTTTTTTATTGTGGTCTTTGTCAAAACTCTTAAACATTTTCTTATCTGAGTATGTTTTAATGGTCATAAAGTAATGTGCTTTTAAATTGACCTTTTACACGAACAAATGGTGCTAATTTATAGATACATCTGTCAAGCCACTGCCCAAGCATATCATAACTTGGCCTTGCCAGCGACACCTACATTCCATGAAAGAATGAAGAAAGAAAACATTTCTTCTGTTCACATTTATTATGGAACCTTCCTGTGTAAACTAATCACACTGTAATTACATCCTCCCACCAGTGGTGACACTGTAATGCATCAGTTTTATGTCTCCCAGCTCCTTAGCCTGTATTGTGTAGGAAATTGCATTGGAAACATAGTGCAGGATTTTTCCCTCGGTGTGCGGGAGTGTGCCCGACATGCTCGAGCGTGAAATAAAGCGCGTTGACGTTGGCAGAGCGTGCCGACGTCAACGTGCACTCTCACGATAGTTCAGTCGACAGGCACGCGCCGGAGCAGGCTGCGCACCCACTGACAATTAAAAGGCCTATTAAGGCCATTAAGTTAACAATTGAGCTGAATTTTTCACTGCCTGTTCAACGTAATGGGTGACGGGCAGGCGAAAAGGCCAAGCGGCCTTTGCGTTTTTTAGGAAACTTCATCCACAGGCGGGCTGAGGTTTCCTAAAGCAAATAAACATAATATAACATTTTTACACTTGCATTAAAAACACGTCCCTGCTCATGTGACAGAGTGTGCCCCTTAGGGAGATTGAAGTGCCCTTTCACGCGCATGCGCAAAGTCCGCGCTAGGCCCACTCACCCTCTCCGCCCCCCCCCCCCCCCCCACCACCCCTGCACAGGCAGCGCTGAGCGCTGATGCTCGCGTTCCATGGTAGGCAGCCCTTAATTGGCCCGCCCGCCTAAAAACGCGGTGCGGTGCCAATCGTGGGCGGCAGTCAGTTGTCAGTTTCCCGACCGACCCAGCCCCCCCCCCCCCCCCCCCCCCCCCCCCCCCCCCCCACTGAGCACCCCCGCCAAGGGCAAAATTCTGCCCATAGAAACAGTAAAGAGTAGGCATTCAGCCTCTTGAGCCTGTTTCCCCATTCAATTTGATTTTCCTTTACTCATTCACATAACATTGATGTCACTTGCAAGGCCAATGTTTATTATCCATCCCTAATTGCCCTTAACTGTGTACCTTGATGCGGGTCTAAAAACACATATAGGCCAGTCTGGCTAAGTAAGGCACATTTCCTTTCCAAAAGAGAAGAAGATAGGTTGTTATAACAATCCAACAGTACAGCAGTTTCATATTTCAGCCTTTTATTCCAGATTTAATTATTGACTGAATTTACATTCCCTACCTACAGTTGTGGAATTTGAACTTACATCTGAGGATCATTACTCCAGGTTTATGGATTACTAGTCCAGTAACATAACCACAATGCTGTCATTCCTTAATTCAGTTAGATCATGCTGATTTATATCTTAACTCCAGCTATATGCCTTGGTTCTGTAACTTTTAATAGCCTTGCCAAACAGAAATCTATCAATCTTAGTCTTAAAGTTTCCAAGTCACCTAGTCTCAACAGCTATTAGGAGAAAACAGATGCAGATTTCCACCACCCTTTGTGTGAAGTAGTGCTTTCTGACATCATCCTGAACAGCCTGGCTCTAATATTAAATGATGTTCTTTAAATCTTAATTAAGTCTTGTTTTGGATAATTTTTTAAAACAGCTTTTTAAAACAATTCTACTTCTTGCTGTTCAAATCGCCATAGCCTTTGCTCTTTAATTAATAACTGGTCGATCTCACAAAAGCTGACATTTGAGGATTGTTTTGAATTCAAGAAAATTATTTCCAGTTGGATAGATGAAAAAAGGTTGAAATTGGGAAACTGTGGACAAGCTTGTGGTTAGGTGATTGGAGAGTGAGTATTTGGTGAGATAATGAGGGTGGAAGGCGCATGGAGTAATTGGCTGTGAGGTGAAGGAAACATTAATAAAGATACTGAAAGCCAGAAGAGTTGTATAGATGAGGCTCAGTGTAATAGTCTGGAATTTTTTTTTACTCTTTTATGATGTGAGGAACTTTCATTCCAAGTATTACATATTTGAGTGTGTGAGAAAGATGTTATCAATCATATTTTAAAAGTATAACTGAAAAGAGAGACATATTGTCGAAGAGTTTTGTCTTGCACTCATCAGGACAAACACTAGAATGCCAAATTTAAAACTATCACAACAATTTATACCACAGGAGAAAAGGGTGCTGATTGGTCGGCAAGTTGACTCTGATTGGCTAAGGTGCTGCTATGGAGAAAGCTACAGGGAACTATAGCTCCCGGGTAATCAAAAAAAGGTGCAAGGCTTGAACATATTCCTTTTGTTTGTAGAGAACAGATCCCTGAGGACAGATGGATGTCGCTTCTAGCAAGCATAAATGAGCCATGTTATGAACTCAACTGATTATCTTACATTGGTGTAGCGATTAGCTACTTTTCAAAATAATAATTCAGCTCGAATTTAGAACTGCAATCTGAAAGGGAATTAAATTCTAATCCATCTCTCGTATTTATTAAATAGCAATTAGACTTCGTAACTTTGAAGTGACTTAGACCATAAGACATAGGAGCAGAAATTAGGCCATTCGGCCCATCGAGTCTGCTGCGCCATTCAGTCATGACTGATAAGTTTCTCGACCCCATTCTCCCGCCTTCTCCCCGTAACCTTAGATCCCCTTACCAGTCAAGAACCTATCTATCTCGGTCTTAAATACACTTAATGACCTGGCCTCCACAGCCTTCCATAGATTCACCACTCTCTGGCTAAAGAAGTTTCTCCTCATTTAACCCCAATATAGCAACAGAATAATATATTCTACAACACAAGGTGCAATACCACTACCCCTATAAACCACTGCCTTACTGTGAATAATACCACAGTGCCAGTTCTGGGCCTCTTGTTTCTGATCTGCATAAGTGCACAAATCAGAACCTAGATTTAAATTGTGCAAAATGGAAGACAGCATTAAACCAGAGAGCATTGAGGAGCTAAAGAATTTGAAAAAGGTCAAAACAAAAGCACAGAAATTGCTGGAAAAATAACAGTGAATTAGCAGAACCTGCTATTATTAGTTTGCAAGGAACCCAGTAATTTGTGGCAGAGAGATATGACATGAGTTCTGATTCTGTTGAATGATCTGCGGCACCATGCCATTAACCTCGACAAAACCGAAAAAAATTACAACCTGGTCCTGAGTTGCTCCATTTAAATTGATGACATGTTGCAGAATTGCTGTATTTGTGGCCCTAAATCTATTTAGGGCTGACAATTCATGTCATAAAGCTCTGTTAATGACGTAATTTATGATCCTGACCTGACACTCAACCTTAGAAGCCTAGAAGGGGAACAAACATCGAGCCTTCCTCCCACAAATCGTCAATTGTTCTGAGTGTATTTTTTAAAATCCTTTTTGTCTGTCTTGGAAGTATTTTTATGCAAGTCTTTCCATCCGCATTCCTGTTAGTGTCGGAAGTCGATCGTTTTCAGGGTGCAAAGCTGTTTTGACACTCATGACTGCAAATTGGATAGAATTCTTTCAGAAGATAGATTTGGGATACAGTAGATCAGCAATGATGTTGGTGAATTTCACACACCTATTTGCTCTTCTGGTCTGTAACCACAAACTAGTGCCAAAAGAACAAGGCCAGAGGGGCAACCTGATCCCAGTCTTCCCCCCACTGCCACTCAGCCAGGCTGAAGGAAATGCATGAGACAGTCATGAACTCATGGTGAGAGCAATTCAGTCTGTGCCCCAGAACTACTGTGGAGATGTGTATAGTAAATTAATGCAGTGTGCCATATAATGTGCAATTCAGCAAATTTTAATGTCAACAATTTGCAGCCACATTTTAATTCAATTTTTCTTAAATCGTTTTGACATTCATAATACGCATATTCTTTCCAGATGACTAGGTACAATCACGTTAGTTGTTATCTACTTGTCAAAGGCCATCTGTCCATCTGTCTTCATATGTCCTTGTAACCACCAATTTTGGTAAAGAATTATGCAGAAACAGTTTATTTCTATGGATTCAAGCACAAAGTAGGAATTATATTTGCCACCTGAGGTTATTTCTGTTGCCGTTCTAATCCGTTTATTGATTTCTGAAAAGTGGTAATCTCTGGTTTACTGCTAGTGCCACATGCTAATGGGTGCACAAACAGGAAGATAGTGCAATGGAGAAGTGGCACAGGAGAGAGGGTTACAGAGTCCTAAGGCATTGGGACCAATTGGAAGGCAGGAAGGACCTGTGCAAGCTGAGCAAGTTGCTCTTGAGCAGGATGCGACGAATGACCTCTTGGGCAGGTTAACTAGTGCTGTGGGGGAGAGTTTAAACTAATTTAGACTGGAAGATTGTAAAAATTATGCCCTTATGCATAAAAAGGAGAGGGTTAAACCTGATAATGATAGGCCAAACAGTCTTAACATCAGTGAGGAGAAACTCACTAGAGACCATCGTCAAGGACAAAATTAATTCTCACTTGGAGAAGCATGAGTTAATAAGGAACAGCCAGCAAGGACTTGTTAAAGGCAAATTGTGTCTGACTAATCTGATTCAGTTCTTAGATGAAGTAACAGAGACGGCTGCTGAAATTATTGCATTTGATAAAGTACCAAATAACACATTTACTGAGAAACTAGAAACACATGAGATCAAACTGACTGTGGCAGCTTGGGCACATAATTGGTGCAGGGATCAGAGGCAGATTGTAGTGGTGAATGGATGTATTTCTGACTGGAAAGAAATATGCAATGGAGTTTCCCCAAGTGTCTGGTTAGCTTATTGATTTTCTTGTCATAAATAAATGATCTGGACTTTGGTAAAGGAGGAAAGTTTTTAATCTTGCAGATGATGTAATGCTTGGCAAAGTAGTAAATAGGATGAAAGTAGCCAACTTTGTGAGGACTTAGGCAGGTAAATTGGACAGAGAGATAGCAGATGCAATATAATGTGAGTAAGTGGGTAAGTGTGAAATGCATTTGGGAAGAACAACATAAGAGAGGCACTATAATCTAAATGGTACCATTTTGAGGGGACTGCAAGAACAGCGATCTGGAGGTAAATATTCCCAAATCCTTGAGGTGTTAGGGCAAGTTTTTTTATGCTCTGGGATGTGAACACCACTGCTAAGGTCATTAAATTGCTAATTGCCCTTGAGAAGGTGGTAGTGAGCCGCCTTCCTGAACCACTACAGTCCATGTGATGTAGGTACGCATAGTGCTGTGAGAAAGGAAGTTGCAGGTTTTTAACCCAGTGACAGTGAAGGAATGACAATAGAGTTCCAAGTCAAGATGGGGTGTTGCTTCGAGGGAGCTTGCAGGCTCTGGTGTTCGCTTGTGTCTGTTGACCTTGTCCTTCTAATTGATAATGTAGTTTTGTGGAATACTTGACTTGGTAAAAAGGGGCATTGTATACATAAACAAGGAAGTTGTGCTAAACCTTTATAAAACATGACTTAGGCCTTAACTGGGGTGTGGTGCACAATTCTTGACCCCATACTCTAGGAAGGATGTCAAAACCTTGGAGAGAGGGCAGGGGAAGTTTAACAGGATGGTACCAAGAATGAGGGTTTTCCGTTTTGTGGAGAGATCGTAGAAGCTGGGATTGTTCTCCTTAGAGTAGAGAAGGTTAACGGGAGAGCTACTAGAGACAATCGAAGTTATGAAGGATATTGGTGAAGTAGGTAAGGAGAGAGGGGGTCTTGTGGCGCAGTGGTTGCATCCCTACCTCTAGAAGCTACAGGTTCAAGTCCCAGTTCAAGTCTTTATGGCATTCATGGAAGGCGCATTCATAATGTGGTCAAACAGTTTGATTATCAGCCTGGAAGTCCTTCTAATATGCCTGATGGTGGGTGGTAAGAACGGGAGGGTTCCCTGGTCAGCCATATTGCAGAAGGCAACAGCAAACTGCTGCAGTATTTGGCCAGGTATAAGCGTGGACCAATCCGATGGAAGTCCATGGTTACCAATGCTCTCTTTTTGGGCATGGTATCTGGAGGAGGAGAAGAAACAGTTTCATCTAGCAAGTGGGTTGGTATCCAGTGGGCATAGATTTAAAATAAAGTCAAAAGAACTCCAAGGGAAATTTGGAGAATCTTTTTCCATGAAGAGGATTATTGTGATCTGGAATGCGCTGCCTTAAAGGGTGGTGCAAGCAGATTCCTCGGGGACTTTCGAAAGACAATTGGTATTGATGTCACTGAGGCATCTATGGCAGCTCTGAGTTTGTAACAAATAGGTAAATACAAGGTGGGAGTTTAAACTAAACTTCAAGTTAAATGTTACTTCATGAATCAGGAAAGTACGTATCTGAACTTTGCTATGTTTACATTTGATTTAGTAGGTCATTTAAGATATCACCTTTTTATTATCCAATCATCATTAAGTAGCATGACGGTGTTACCTGTAATCACAGATGCAAATTTGGTCCAATTCAAAAATTTAGAATTAACAAGAGGAATTTTTAAATCCTGGCCATCTGAGTGATCTCTGGAAACCTATTCCAACACTAACCTCGCCCCATAAAAATTGTATTCTTTTATCATTTACATTCCATTAAACTGTGCGAATCAGATCTAGTAACATGGTGAAAAGCTTCAACAACATTATTTTAACCTAAAATAGTCAGCTAAAAAAGATAAGTGTAGGATTAAAGGCCAAATCCTGGGACAGATTTGCAATGATTACAACTATGATCTCTAAAAAGGATCAATATTTTGGGGACTGACATTTGTGTAAAGCTTTCCCATTCAAATGGCAAATGGAAAGTATATTTGCTTCATTGTGCTGGAACTCATGGGGTGATTTCATTGGAAACTTACTTTCGATATCTTGTGGGCAAACTATCATAATCTGTTTGATTCTTTTTTTACTCTGGTTCCCTCTGTGTGCTGTATTTGAGTAAATATTCGCAAGAAACTGAAAGAAAGAAAAAACATGAATAGAACTTGGCTCTTTGATATAAGTGAGAATCAAAATCATGAGGGGTCTAGACAGAGTGGATAGAGAGAGAATGTTCCCATGGGTGGAAGGATCAACAACCTGAGGCCATTGATTCCTGGCGATTGACAAACGAAGCAACGGCAACATGAGGAAAAAAAACTTTTTTACGGCAGAGTGGTTATGAGAGGTTAGGATCTGGAATGCACTGCCTGAGAAGTGTGGTAGAAGCAGATTCAATCATGGCTTTCAAAAGAAAATGGAATAAGAAGAAGGGACCTAAAAAGAAAAAAGAATATGCAGGGTTGCAAGGAAAAAGTAGGGTTGTGAGACTAGTTGAGTGGCTTTTACAGAGAGCTGGCATGGATCTGATGGACTAAATGGCGTCCTTCTGTGCTGTAACCATTCTATAATTCCATGAATATATTCACTGGGGAATTTCCATGGAGTTTAAATGGAAGAATATATTTCTAAAGTGATACTTCAAAGATATGGAAATGTTGTGCAGACTGACTGGATTTTTTTTATCTGAATGTGTTATGGCACAGCTGATGGTAAATGCTGAGCTGCTCAAATCCAAAATGAAAACTTGAAACAACTGCCGCAACTTGTTTTGCAATTTGTATAAATTTTGAGACGCGTGCCTTGAATTCAGTAGTAATAAGACCACCAAGTCTTATAGGTTTCTTACAAAACTAAATTAAATCTTTATTAATAGAAGAAAAGATTTTAAGTACACACATTGATGTACAAATTACTACTATGCTAATTTCTAAATCCCCTAGTTAATCTAACTCCCAGTTACACTTTCATTCAGGTCACAGTAAGACACATAGATTTTAAAAGACCCAGGCAAAGAAACACAACACCCTGAACAATCAATTTCAAAGTGAGTTTTCTTAACTTCAGTTCTTTATAGACAGCATCTTGAGGCTTAGATGCTGAAGACTTTTCACACTTGTTAGATCTTAGAATTCTTACCCTTACATACTTGCCTTTGCACCTTTATACAAATTTTCCCCATTGTTTCACTATGTCTTTGGACTTTACCTTTCTAATAATAAAAATCCTTCACAGTACCAATTTTACCAGTAAAATAACACACTGTTTCTTAACTTCCCCTGGCTAGGTATAGTATTTCACTCCCTCCTTTTGAAATCAATTTGGCCTGGTTTATTTAAAAATGCAAATGTTCCCTTGACACCTATGTTTACCTACTTAACATTTCAAACCTGGCTTACCTTCAGATATAAAAACAAAAAAACTGCGGATGCTGGAAATCCAAAACAAAAACAGAATTACCTGGAAAAACTCAGCAGGTCTGGCAGCATCGGCGGAGAAGAAAAGAGTTGACGTTTCGAGTCCTCATGACCCTTCGACAGAACTTGCGTTCGAGTCCAAGAAAGAGTTGAAATATAAGCTGGTTTAAGGTGTGTGTGTGGGGGGCGGAGAGATAGAGAGACAGAGAGGTGGACGGGGGGGGTGGTGTGGTTGTAGGGACAAACAAGCAGTGATAGAAGCAGATCTATTGTACTATTGTTGTTGCCATCTTTTGATGATCTGCTTCTATCACTGTTTGTTTGTCCCTACAACCACACCACCCCCCCTCCACCTCTCTGTCTCTCTATCTCTCCGCCCCCCACACACACACCTTAAACCAGCTTATATTTCAACTCTTTCTTGGACTCGAACGCAAGTTCTGTCGAAGGGTCATGAGGACTCGAAACGTCAACTCTTTTCTTCTCCGCCGATGCTGCCAGACCTGCTGAGTTTTTCCAGGTAATTCTGTTTTTGTTCTGGCTTACCTTCTATTACATCAAAGCCTTTAAACCAGCCATCTTTAATTCAATTAACACACATGCACAAACACATTGACACAGACCCACTATTACTCTACTTCATAATAAATTCAAATAACATTTTGAAAACTATTGTATTTTCCTGACAGAAACAGAATACATTGTTAAATTTGCCTTTGTTTGAAACATAAGCTAGTCAAATAAATAGGAAAGTAGTTGAAACAAGATACATTTTTATAAACTTTTTTTTGTCTTTATCTGCTCCTCTGTATTTCATTAAATTGGAACACAAGTTTCAAAGTTGAACATTTGTTTGTGTTGTACTTCTACATAATAAAATATAAAGTTATATAATATTGTAAATAGTCAGGAAAGTCAGGTAATTGCAGATTTACTCAATAGCTACATTGTATTGGTCTTCACAATAGAGATCTGTGATCCTGTGAGGAACACACCTTCAGTGGCCATCAAGTCCTTTAGTAGGACTTGAATCTGGAGCTTCTTGTCTGTAGGTAGAGACACTGGATGGAATTTTCCATGCCTGCTGGCATTGGGCATGTTCGGCAACGTGAGCGGACAATATGGCGAGAAGGCCAAAAATCAGTTTCACAACATTGTGAAACCAGTTTGCGATCGTCCACTCAGCCCATCAATGGTGGGCCGCATTTCCTGCCATCAGACAGCGGGAACCTCATTATAATACATTTGCATGTCATTATAATGCCAGCCTGTCGGAATCAACCCCCATTGGATTGTCCACCAAATCATGCCTATGTGTTTCACAACAGCTTATATAAGGTGTGCTCTTGGCAGGCTGCACTTCGAGGGGAACTCAGAGGTGAGTGCATAGTAATGTTGCATAGCACTTGCTAGGGTCACCTGTTGGACTTCAAGGTTGAGACGACTCGTTTGGGGGTGATGGAGGGTGCAAGGGCTGCCCTGCAGTTGAAGGTAGTGCACAGACGCGTGCCGGGGGAGGGAAGCGGCCACGCATTAGGGAAACCTTGTATGAAATGACCATTCCTCTGCAGCTGAGACAGTTTAGACGCAGCCACATTGACATGCGTGGAGTCTGGTCCCTAGTTTATCTGCCTA
Source organism: Carcharodon carcharias (assembly GCF_017639515.1). Classification (NCBI taxonomy): domain Eukaryota; kingdom Metazoa; phylum Chordata; class Chondrichthyes; order Lamniformes; family Lamnidae; genus Carcharodon; species Carcharodon carcharias. The sequence goes on along the minus strand of NC_054486.1, from coordinate 12,849,331 downwards.
GTCAAGCAACCCAGAGGCATGAAAGTGCCACCAAATGCTCCAGAGCTTTTTATCCCTTGGGCACAGACTGCAAACTAATGAATGTTTTAGTGGACTGCAGAGCAGTTGGACGACTGGGCACGTTGTACAATCTCCTTGCTAAAGCTGGCTGTGGAACAGTCACTGGTGGAGGCGCTCACAGCCCCTTGCAATGTTATCATCCCAGTTTGGACCAGTCTCCCCCATGGTTCAAGCTAACAGTGCAGCCTTGCAGTGCAGGTTAAGAAAATGCCTGAGCTGAGAGCACAGCATGCAGTCCAATGGGTAAGACTGCCACCAATCAGTCAGGTGGAGTGGGGCAGAGGTGGGTGGGGTTTTGGGCAGCCATTCAGCACGGATAAACTCTGGCAGTCCAAGTGGTGGCCTGCACCCTCTGGGATGCATTAAGGGGCCTTCAGACTTAACCAAGAGAGATTCTTAGTATATCCCAGCTAACCCATGCGTCTCTCTCATACATCCTGCAGGAGGAGTACATCAGGAGCATGGAGCCTGGTGAACTAGCTGTGTGCCTTATGGCGTACAGAGAGCGAAGACGATGGAGAAGAGAGCGATGGAGGCACCTGGCTGCACAGAGGGTGGAGCAGCCCCCGCTGGAAGAAGGCACGGCTGGGGCTCCTGCACACGTCACCAAAGAGCCACAGCGAGCCTTCACTGTTCAGCACCTAGCAAGCCCCAGGGTCTATAGATGCCACCTTTCATTCCTGCCGATGACCGAGGATCAGTGTTGCCGAAGACTGCACATGTCTAGGGAACTGGTCAGTCACATCTGGCAGCTCATGCAGGATTTGGCACCAAGGGTACATGGAGTGAAAGTGACCTTGGAACTCAATTTTTATGCCAGTTGCTCCTTTCAGTGCTCCACGGGTAACTTCTGTGGGATAACACAAGCCTCCACCCACAAGCGCATCCATAAGGTCACGGATGCCATCTTCGTGAGGGTGCACAACTTTGTAAACTTCGCCGAGGACCAGGAGAACCAGGATGCAAGAGCGATTGGATCTGCCCAGATCTTGGGTTTCCCACGGGTGCAGGGTGCCATCGACTGCACTCACGTGGCGCTCAGATCTCGATCACAACAAGTGGTCAACTATGTCAGCTGCAAGGACTTCTGTTCGCTGAATGTGTAACTGGTGTGTGATTACCACATACGCATCCTGCAGGTCTGCGCACGGTTTCCAGGGAGTGTCCACGACTCCTACATTTTCAGTTGGTCACAGATCCCTGACATCTTCCAGGATCCATAGAGGCTGCAGGGTTGACTCCTCAGAAACAAGGGTTACCCGCAGAGGACGTGGTTGATGACATGGCCTCAGAGTGCAGCAGAGCGAAGCTGTAACGAGGTTCATGCTACAGCTTGCAACTTGGTGGAGCAAACCATCGGGATGCTGAAAATGAGGTTCCAGTGCCTGAACCGGTCTGGTGGAGCCCTGCAATACAGTCCGCCTACTGTGCCCTTTACAACCTGGCGCTGCAACTGGGAGAAGAGCTGGCTGAGAAGGAGCTGGAGGTCTCTTCCGATGAGGAGAACATCAACGGGGATGAGGGTAAGGAGGTCCTCGAAGACATCGATGAGGCGAACTTCGACAGGGATGAGGGTAAGGAGGTCCTTGAAGGCGTCGATGAGGCCCTCGCACTGGTCAGATAAGGCACGCAGACTCGGGAGGCCTTCTTGGATTTGTGGAGGATGATGATGACATACAGTGAGGAGGCACCATAGGTCCTCACATTGCTTCTATGAACATTTGACTCCAATCTGGCTTCTGGCGGCGCACGTACCCTCTGTGAGAATGCTCCTGTCATGGAGACATAGTGGAGGCCCTAATAGTCACCCGATTGCAGAAGGATGATAACGACATGCAGTGAGGACTCTCCATAGATTTTCACATTGCCTTTGAGAATGTCTGATACCTGTCTGGCCGAGGGCAGCTTGCTTATGCTCTGTGATCAGGGACATGTCATAGAGACGCACCCATGAAACTTTAGAAGCATCTGATCCTTTGTTCACCATCAGCACCTGAGCCCTTCAGGAGCTGGAGCACAGCGTCATTGGTCACAGATGCTGAAGTGATGGGGGGGCCAGCCCCACTGTAAAGGTGCTGAGAACCTGTAAAGGTACAGAGAGTATGAGAGAATTCTGTGACACCTGCCCACAACATTCTGGCAGCAATGACCAGCTCCATCGCAGTGCAGGCATCAGTAACGTGTCCAGGGAGTGTGAAGCCGGACCATCACCGTGGTCTGAAGGCTGCACAAAGCACAGGGAAGAGGCCCTGGACTGAGACACCTGCCTTTATCTTGTGCAGAAACGTTTCACATCTGAGTGACAAGAACACTGCTCGTCAGAACAAAGAGCCATAGGCAGGGAGACATTGTTAAGAGTTTATTGACAATAGTGAGTATTATGTAAAAGTGATTAACACCCGTGCCCAGGCTGTGCAACTGCTTGGCCTAAATAGCCAAGTGGTTATGGTACTGGGTTTGTAACCCCAAGATCAAGAGTTCAAATCTTACAATAGCAAACTGTGAAACAACGTAACTTCATCTGAAACAGATGGAAACGGGTTTGTACTCGAAAGAGTTACATCTTCTTAATCTTCCTAACCCTGCCGCTACGTCTTGGACATCCACAGCAGAGTTGGAGGCAGCCTGCAGACCGTTACGCCCTGTCTGTGATGACCTTGACAGGCATCCTCTGGAGGGCCAAGACCTGGAGGGCCCCAGCCTGCTTTCAGGGCCCTGCTGTATGGCAGTGGCACCCTCCTTGACTTATGGAGCTGGAGCTACTGGGGTCAGAAGAAGATGGGATTTGGATGGGCCAGACACTCCTGGAGTCACCTGGGTGGATGGCCCTGGTGTGTGCACTTGCTGATCCTCCTCCCTATGGGTGCCTGAGGGTCCCTGGCAGACTCCTTGAGGAGAAGGGGAAGCTGGAGTGAAATCGAGCTGCCTCACACCCCTCTCACATACACTCTGTTAGAGGCCAACTGTGACATCAACGATGGAGTTCAGTGCGCTTAGCAGTGCAGGAGCAACATCCTGTACCAAGGTCTCCATGGTGGCCTTCAACCTACCAATGTTGACCTCGGTGCGTTGACATGCCGGCACTATCACCTCAGCCTGAAGGCGGACGGACTCCTCCACCATGCCTTGCAATCTGATGAGTGCAGCGGGCATCCCTTCCTGATGTTCCCGAGCTTGCCTTTGCATATCCAGCAACTGAGACATGACCGAGTCCAGAGACTCGTCAACTGACTCGGACTGAGCAAAGTTCTGGCCTCCAGCACTCCAAGTACCGGACACCTGGGAAGTCCTTCCCATCGCCTGCTGTGGATCACCCGATGGGTGATTTCGCTGCCCATCCTGCAGCCAGAGCAGAGGTAGAGGACATCACGGTGGGTCTCCACGGCGTTCAAAAGGCAGTCAAGGGACGCTTCATTGAACCTGGGGCTGCAGCCTTTTTGCCTTTCGGGGCCATGTCTTCCATGCAACAATAGTGAGCTGGAAGCACTTTAAATATGGCACCCAGCGTGAATAAGCAGCGAGGTGATGATGTGGTGGATGATTGAGAGCCCGTCCACCATCAAAATTGGAATGCATAATGAATGCGGCGGGATTTGGAAGCCGCCATTGCGGCAATGGGAAAAACATTTTTCCCGCCCACGATTGCACTTAGTGGAAATCAGGGACGATTCTGCCCACTATCACTGCACCTCAAGTCCCCCTTAGGTATTAGTATCGATTTTATATATTATAGGATTTTTATAGGTGGCAGCCATGGCTCAATTGGTAGCACACTGGCCTCTGAATCAGGGATTTGTGGGTTCAGTTCCCGCTTCAGAACTTGAGGGCGAAAATCTAGGCTGATCCTCCATTGCAATAATAAAGGGGTGCTGCACTTTCAGAGGTGACATCTTTTGAATGCAGCATTAAACCATGGCCTCATCTGCCCCCTCAAATGCATGTGAAAAGTCATATGATACTGTTTTGAAAAGGTGCGGGGAATGTACTGGCCAATATCCATCCCTCAGTCATCATGTCAAAAACGGATCATCTGGTCATTATAACACTGCTGTTTTTGAGAGCTTCCTGTTCGCAAATTGGCTGCCATTATTCTTACATTGCAACAGCGACTACACTTCAGAAGTACTTCATTGGCTATAACGCACTTTGGGATGTCCAGTGGTCGTGCAAGGTGCTTTTTAAATGCCACACTGTCTTTCTTCTTTCTTTATATGGACTTCCAGAAGACATTTGACAAGTTAATAAAAATGCAAGTACATGGAATGGAAGGCAACTTATTGACTTGGAAAGGGATTGGTCCAGAGATAGGATGTGACTCATGGTGTCCTCCAGGGATCTGTGCTAGGGCTTCAGCTGTTCACAATACTTATAAATGACTTGTAAGAAGGAATAGAGAGCTGTATATGTAAGTTTTGCTGACAGGTGGCACAGTAAGTAGTGCAGATGGAAACAGAAAGTTGAAAAGGAATATTGATAGTTGAGTAGGCAAAATTGGCAGGTAGAGTTCAATATAGGAAAGTGTGAGGTCATCCACTTAAGAAAGATAGATCATGGAAGGCAAGGATGAAGGTCTCAACAGGTGGTGAACTGAAGCAGAGAAGTAAATTTGGCAAGGTTACAATGCTACAGAACCTCTTCTGGGAAACCAGCAGTGGTAATTCAGGAAAACAATTTTTTAAAATCCTTGTGTATTTATTTTCACCACCTTCCTCTCAGTGTTTAGGGGGAGAATCTTCTCCCTGTTGGGTGGGCCGGTCGGGAGCGGGCGCAGAGCCGATCGCCACCCGCGATCGGCTTCGTGCCGCTATTTTATGTGGGCAGGCCTTAATTGGCCCGCCCAGCGTGACACATGCCCGGTAGCGCTCGGCGCAACCTGTGTGGGTGGTGGTGGGGGTGGGGGTGGAGGAGGGAGAGCCGGGGCCTGTGCTCTTCACGCATGTGCGCGAAAGATCGCAGAAATCTCCCTGAGGCACGCAGCTGCCTCAGGGAGATTAAGTTGATAGTGAAAGTTCAAAATAAAAACAGTTAAAAATCACTTACACGTGTCCCCTCATGTGACAGTGTCAAATGTTTGAAAATTTTTATTAATGTAATAAACCCTTCATGAAACCTCACCGCGCCCGTGGACGAGGCTTCATGAAAAATGCGCAGGCCACCTGGGCTCTTTGCCTGCCCCCCGCCAACCTTAATGTTGGACGGGCAGCCCTGTCAGATTGGTTAATTACTTTATTAATGGCCTTAACAGGCCTTTGACAGTTTGGCGAGTACGCAGCCACCTCCGGTGCACGCCTGCTGAACTAAAGATCAGAATGACGTACAGTGACATCGGGACGCGCACCCGACATCACCTCGCACCGGCATGTGGGGCCCACCCCCATACGCCAAACAGGAGATTCTGCCCTAGACCTCTGTTTTTCTAATCTACAGGAAAGACTTGCCGACAAGGCAGAAGTACAAAGAGTGGCAAAGGCTGTGCAAAAGCCTTTAGATCATTTTATACAATCATGCAGCTGATAAAATTAGTCCAAAAATGTTGAATATAAGCATAGATTGAAAAGCAATTGAAAGTGCCAATGGACACCTAGGAGATCATAGACAATGGGACAAAGCAACTTCAAACAAAAGGTAGGGCATTAGGGTGTATATATATATATATATATATATATATATATATAGCCTGAGAAAAGATTCACAAGTCCACAAATAGGCTCGTGCTTCTCACTGCACTCGGCGGGTCAAACTTCTTGTGCGATACTTGGTTTTGACCATCATGCTGTTAAGAAGTTTACAGACATTACAAAAAGAGCAATGATACTTATCTAAAGCATAAACAGAGTTAAAAAGGGTGAGGAAAAATTCAAGGAACTTAAATTCAAAAGAGAAGATAAAAGTTCACTTGGCACTTTGTCAGTGGATTCCTGTTTAGAAATAAGCCAGTTAAGAACATAATAAATAGGAGCAGGAGTAGGCCATTCAGCCCCTCAAGCCTGCCTTGTCATTCAATAAGATCATGGCTAATCTGCCCTAGGCCTCAACTCCTCATTTGTGCCAGCTCTTCATAACCCTTAACTCCCTGATATTTCAAAAATCTGTCCATCTGCTCTTTAAATACTTTCTGTGATCTAGCCTCCACAACTCTCTTGGGTAGAGAATTCCAGCCATTCACTACCCTCTGAGAGGAGAAATTCCTTCGCATCTCAGTTTTAAAAGAGTGTCCCCTTATTCTATAACTCTGTCCCCTAGTTTGAGATTTCCCCCACTAGTAGAAACATCTTCTCAACATCTACTCTGTCAAGACCTCTCAGAATCTTGTACATTGCATTATGATCACCCCTCCTTCTGCTAAACTCTAATGAATAAAGGCCTAACCTGTTTAGCCATTCTTGATAAGTCAAACCCTTCATTCCAGGAATCAGCCTAGTGAATCTCTTTTGAACTGCTTCCAATGCCAGTGTATCCTTTCTTAAATATGGGGACCAAAACCGTACACAGTACTCCAGGTGCAGCCTCACCAACACCCTGTACAATTGTAACAAGACTTTTAAACCCCAAACCCCTAGCAATACATGCCAAAATTAAGGAGAAATATATAAAATATTAAATGTTATAAAGGAAATTACAGTAAACTAAATCCAGATGACAGATGGATACTGACGATTAATACATTTGGAAAGATATAGGGGAAACTTTTTTTAAACTCGTGATAGATGCCTGAATAATCTACAAAGTAAGGCAGTGAAGGTACATTGGAGTTATTTAAAAAATAATCAGAGAGTCCAATGGTAGAATTAATGTCCTTCAATGGGTCGATATGTCTTTTCCCCTGTCTGACTTTCCTTATGTACTTACTGCAGACAGTGCTACAAAAATGTCAAGTAGCTAACCTCTTGATCAGCGTTTTGGGACTTAATAATTGAACTTACAGTTAGCAGAAATAGCTCCCTGAAGCTAGAAGCATAGAAGTACAGCAAAAAAGGCTAGTCTGCCGAGAGGAATTTTAACGTGTCATGGGGGGGGTGGGGATCAGACGAAATGGGAAATGATGAAGGTTTGAAGAATGAACATGATAGTGCTGTTTACAAACTGCTAAATTACTCTTGTTTGATTTAATTTCAATTCACCAAAACTGGAAGCTAACTTGCCCCAGGCTGGTTGGCAATTGAAAATGTTCCAAGCTTTCACTCAGGCAGTTTATTCGTTAAGGGCAGGCTTGGAGACTCCAGAAATTTGTGCTTTTATTCCTGCTAATTTGGGCAAGTGTATGAGCTTGTGCATTTGGAAAATACATATCCACTCTCTTGATTGGACACCCATATTATCACGATGGACAGCTCTGAGAGTCAAGGAAAAGCGGAATAAAAGTAACTGCATACAATCTCCTCAACAGTGTGGTTGTGCATTTGAATGTTACATGAAAACAACACAAGAATTTTGCAGAAAATTAGTTGAGTATTTAGAACACATTCTCCCAAGGCTTGGAGTGATGCAGCGAGTAATTCACCTCCTGATTTTCCAAATCCTGTCCCAAAACCTTTCCCCTATTTACAAGGCACAAGTCAGGAGTGTGATGGAATACTCTCCACTTGCCTGGATGAGTGCAGCTGCAACATTACTCGAGAAACTCAATACCATCCAAGACTAGGCAGCCCGCTTGATGGCCACGTCATCCACCACCTTAAGCATTCACTCCCTCTGTTGCCAACACACAGACATCACACACTGCTGCTACTACAAGATGCACTGCAACAATTTGCCAAGGCTCTTTTGACAGCACTTTCCAAACTCACGATCTCTACCACCTGGAAGAGCAAGAGCAGCAGACACATAGAAACACCATCACCTGCAAGGTTCCCTCCAGGTCTGACTGATTGCTCCAACAGGAGCTGGCATGGACTCAATGGGCCAAATAGCCTCTTCCTGTGCTGTATATGACTCTGTAAGCTCACACACTATCTTGACTTAGAACAATATTGGCGTTCCTTCACTGTCACAGGGGCAAAATCCAGGAATTCCCTCCCTCATAGCTCTGTGGGTATAGCCACACCTCATGGACTGCAGAGGTTCAAGAAGGCAACTCACCACTACCTTCTCAAAGGCAAATGATATGGACAATAAACAGTCATGTCACACAAGTGCCAGGCAATGACCATCTCCAACAAGAGAGAATCTAACCATCACCCCTTGACACTCAATGGTATTACCATCACAGAATCCCCACTATCAACTATCAACTGAACCGGACTAGCCATATAAATCAAAAACAGAATTACCTGGAAAAACTCAGCAGGTCTGGCAGCATCGGCGGAGAAGAAAAGAGTTGACGTATCGAGTCCTCATGACCCTTCGACAAAACTAGGCGAATCCCAGGAAGGGGTGAAATAACCCCTTGCTGGGATTCGCCTAGTACTGTCGAAGGGTCATGAGGACTCGAAATGTCAACTCTTTTCTTCTCCGCCGATGCTGCCAGACCTGCTGAGTTTTTCCAGGTAATTCTGTTTTTGTTTTTTGTTTTTGTTTTTGTTTTTTGTTTTTTTTTGTTTTTTGTTTTTGTTTTTTGTTTTTTTGTTTGTTGTAGCCATATAAATGCTGTGGCTACAAGAGCAGGTCAGAGGCTAGGAATCCTGCGACAAATAATTCACCTGACTCTCCAAAGCCTGTCCACCATCTACAAGGTACAAGCCAGGAGTGTGGTGGAATACTCTCCATTTGCCTGGGTTAGTGAAACTCCAACAATACTCAAGAAGCTTGACACCATCCAGGGCAAAGCGGCCTGTTTGTTTGGCATCCCATCCACAAACATCCACCCCCTCTACCACTGGCACACAGTGTGTACCATCTGTAAGATGCACTGCAGGAACTCACCAAGGATCTTTAGATGGTGCCTTCCAAACCCACGATGACTACTACCTAGAAGGACAAGGGCAGCATATACATGGGAACACCACCACCTGGAAGTTCCCCTCCAAGTCACTCGCCATTCTGACTTGGAAATAAATCACTGTTTCTTCACTGTGGCTGGATCAAAATCCTAGAACTCCCTCCCCAATAGCACTGTGAGTGTACCTACACTACATGCACTGCAGCAGTTTAAGAAAGCAGCTCTCCACCACCTTTTCAAGAGCAATTATGGATGGGCAATAAATGCTGTCCTAGTCAGTGGCGCCCACATCCCGTGAATGAGTTAAAAAAGACACTGACCTTGCCAGCGATGTTCATATCCCAAGAACAAAAAAAAAATTACATCCGTTTAATTCCCATCTGAGGGTATTACCTACATGCTTTATTTTTATTACTGTATTTGGGTAAACGCAATGTTGCATTAAGTTTCATGTTTAGTGCACTCATGTTCTTTTCTCCTCCAATTTTCTCTCAGTCTTTCAAGGAGCTACTGAGTCATGAAGGACATAATTATTTTAGCTTCCATTGCCCTCCAGTGCAGCACCTAAGTAACTGTTCCTAATGTGTTAGTTGGGACAGTGAATATTGGTGGACGTTTCAAGCATAGGAGTAACATCATAGGAAGGATATTCCAAGATTCAACCATGTGCAAACCCCACCAGGGATTGGCGAATATTTGATGCTGTGCAATGATTTTTTTTTAGCTTTTCCTTCTTGCCAGCTAAGCACTGGAGTATTCTTTCACTACTGGCTCCCTCTACAAATGGAAAAAAAATGTGCATTTATGTAGCATGTTTCATCTCCCAAGGTGCCTCACAGCCAACTTTTAAACTGTAGTCACTGTTGTTACATAAGCAAATGCAGCAACTAATTTGCTCCCAGCAAGATCTCACAAACAGCAAAATGAGATAAATAACTAGATTCTCTGCTTTTGTTGTGTTATTTGGGGGATAAACATTGGGAGAATTCTCCGGCAAAGAATACCATAGGATCTTATAGATCCACTTAAACAGGCAGGTGGGATCTTGGTTTCTGATCTCATTCGGAACATCAGACCTTGAGGTTGTGGTCTGTATGATCCATCAGGACAAGGAATTGTGTATGTACCGACTGAGTTATGGGGAGAGTCCTCCAAATCAAACTTTAAAAGTTGGACAACAGAGGTAAAGTGGAGAACAAAGAGGAAAAGCAACATGTTCTCCCTGACACACAGCTCCAAGTGAGCTGTATGTAAGCTAGGACCGAATCGCCTGTATTCTCAAATCCTCAGGACTTAAAATGCAGTCACTGTTGTTTTCTTGGCAGTCATGGCTGTCAGTTTACATACAGCAAGGTCTCACACTTTTTCTGCTGCTGGTTGTGAGTAGCACCTCATCTGAAAGACAGTTCCTTTGACAATGTAGCACTAACACTCCCTCGTTCCTGTGCTGTGGCACCCAAGCCTGGGTTATGTGCTCAGGCCTGTAGTGAAGCTTGAAATCAGAACTTTCTAATTCCAGGAAACAGTACAATCACTGCACCAAGGTAAGGCATGTGATTGTCATTTACAACATGCGTGATATTTCTCTTTTAGCTACCCATCCCAGGTTGCTGAGGCCAGTCATAATTCCCCTCTGCAGCCTCAGCTGAGACTGGTAAACTTGCACATGTCAGCAGTTGAACCCAAAGCTTTCCTCGTTTATGTTGGCTCATGTCGTATCATGGTATCATGCATTCATAAGTTATCTTTACTTACTGAGCCACAGGGGGAGCAGTTTCCCCGTTGCTTTTTAAACATCATTTTCTTCCTCCTACATGCTGCATTGCCCTTCAACTTAAATGAGTAGAGCTGTCGAGGCCATAGAAAATAGCTTCAGTGGGGAGCCCTCCAAATCTCTCTTCATATCACATTAGATTTTGATCCAAAAGATAATAAATAATTAGCTTGTTTTTGTTGAAATTTTTGCTTACTGCACACAGTTCCTCCTTCTTCCTTTCTTCCTCTATATCACCAAAGTAAAAACATGTTGTAAACAGGATTTAAAGAAGTTGTGATTGTCCAGTACAGGTACCAGATTCTCAAATATGGAATTTATTGATCGTAACTTTCAAACCATACAATCCCAAAGGATGAAATTTGCTGATTGTTGGCTTGGCTTCTGAGGTGGTTGAGGAGAATGGTCCAGTTGTTCGACAGCACTCAGTACCTAGCCTTAATTTATCAACGCACAAACGGCAGAAGTAATGACCCTACCAATTTTTTCTGCATCTAGGCCACAGTGCAGTTGACATCAGCAAGGTAGCACGACGGCACCGCATGTCTCCATTCCCTTTAACCTCGATGGACAAGGCCTTCATCACCGTGCTGGAGATGACCCCAGTTCTCGGCACCGAAATAATCAACTATCGAGGTAGGATTGAAAATTGTGGATTACAGTTTGTCTTTCAGATCTGTAAGTGGCTTCATTATCGAGCGGTTGTCTGAAGTTAAATTTGTACCGTAATTTCTTTAGGGCTGAGTGAGGAGAGAAGATTAAATCTAATTTATTTTATTGCAATTTTTTTTTTAAATCCAGAAATGATGCCCAGGTGCTTGATGATATGAATAATGCGAATACAAGTGAACTTCTTAAACTTCTGTCTTCTCTTGGTTACCTGTGGCTACTTGCATTAGACTTCAGCCATCTTACTGTAGAGTTTCAATACAACAGTATTTTAATGAGTAGTGAGTCATGCTTCTGCTCAGTAACACCACTGGCAAATGCATTATTCAAACCTTTGTACTGTTTCCATGCCCTCAATGACTTTTAGCAACCAAGAACAGCTCTTTTGGTTCTTAAAAGCCAAGTAAGAGTCTGGTGGGTTGGTAACTTCACAAAAGTTAAGAGGACCTGTTGGGGAGCTTTCAGCTTCTACTACGTGTTCCGATTATGTTATGTCCTTGTACCATCCTTTCGATTATAGTGTGCCCAATATACAATGTGACTTCAACTGAGGAAGAGGCCTACAATTAAAATACTTTTCCTTTGTTAATTTAGCCTTAGCACAATAGACAGGTAGAATGAATGATGTGTATAATTCACAGCCTTTATTATTTGAAATACAGGTCTTGGTAAAGGCATCCTAACCTGCAGTAGGTTAAAAGAAGTAAGGTTGTCGGAAGCAATGTTTATTGATTAACCTACTCATTTGTCGTACCCAATATAAGATCTGTTTTGAAAAAATATCATTCTCTGCATTCTAGAATTTATACTCCTCATGTAAGCGCACTGGGTATTCCAATTACTTTATAGTACCCGTTATAAGCTGGTGCATACTAAGAAAAATCTGTTCCTCATTTTTGACTATTCAGCATGAACTGTGAGCAAAGAAAAATAAGTAGATCCCATACACCAAGTAACAATTTCCATTGGCAAAATTTTAATTAAAGTTTAAAGAAGTTGCAATATAACAAGAGTTGTAAGAATCATATGTTTGTACTTCTCGAGGTTATGAATTACTCTGATATTTGTTGCATACGGGGGTGTAGAGGACATAAAATTGGTATCTTAATACAGCTTGTCAGTGACTTTCATGTTAATGTGATGTGCAACAACTAGAAAAATAGTTGATTATATCTATTTTGCGCTTATGATGAGTATTACCTAACGCTCTGTCTTCTTCATGGTTCCGTGTCCCTCCAATGTTAACTATGTAGTTTACCAGGTCTTCAATCTTATCCTGCAAGTTCTCCAAATGTGTTGAACACCTTTGAGCCATTGGTCCACCACCGCCCCCCTCCCCCACAAAAATGTCTCTAACATGTTGATTTTTTTTTTCCCCAATCATTATTTTAATCCAGAAAATCCCCTGGTATCATTTAGTCTTTTGTCTCAACCCTAATTCACTTCATTTGCTTGGGCACCAGAGGTGGTAAGGGATTTGTAGGTGAACGCAAGGTCATATTCAACTTGGTTCATTGAACCTGTGTCCTTTGCTAAAAGCCAGAAATCAGTGACAAGTGTAAAACATTATGGCATTTTTGAAAATGAGAACTAATTTATATTTGTTCTGATTTTATTTCATGTTTTCGGTGCAAAATACATAAACCACAGCTTTCACGTCTGACTACTTTGTAATTCTGTTTCAGTAATGTCAATGAGCATTCATCCAATGAGTGGCTTAGTTCTAATTTGTCCTCTCTACCCTATATAGGAAAAGATGACAACTTAGGTTATATTTGCTAAGTCCTCAATTCTGGCATGTTACTGCACCTGCTGCCAATATGTAAAGGAAAGACTAAAACTAATTATTGCTGAGCGCGCAATTGCAGTTTTATTGATCCCTCGTTATGTTTATGTTCATTTGTTTTTGTCTGAATTACTTAATCTAACAGCCTAGGAAACAATGGACTTGCTGCTACGGTATTCTTCGGGAATCTGACAAAGAACTGAGCAGCTAAAGGAAAGTCACTAGTGCCCTGCACCCAATCTTTTTTTATTGTTATATTGAAGTCAGTGGTCAAATTGAAAGGCAGAACAGACTTGAGATGAATGACCTACTTCAGTTCCTATGGACAAGGATGACGAAAATTGACCATTATTTTAATTGCAATGTCATCAACTAATGACTCCAAATGAAGAATGAAAATAAAGACTAAATAGAGATTCTCTGTGCATTAAATATTCTTCAATCTGCATTCTGCGTGTAGTATAGGAGTATAATCTACTTCCATCACTCTGGGATAACCATATGTCAAGCCTGTACATGATATTGCACATATATGGTTCTGCATGCTCTAAACCTGCATTAAATAAATCATGGGTCTTAAGCCATTACACTAGTTTCCTCCCCTACCGCAGATAAAGGTTCTTTGTTCTTTGCTGTCTCGTTGCCAGAAGTGTGGAACTGAGTCTCCAGTTTTGCCACAGGATCAGTAAAAATCCCTCGGGAATTTTTGTTGCTCAGTTGACCTGTCCTTTGTCAGGTTTCCGAGGAGCCTGATGTAACAGTCACAATTGGCACTGGGCAACAAACTTCAGAATAGGCTAAAAGAAAAAACAGCTATGTGCTTCTCAGTTTATGAGATGACTAGCAGCAAGTCCATTGTTTCCTCAGGCGTTATATAAAGGAATTCAAACAAAAGCAGATGAACGTGAACATGACAAGGGATTAATAAAACTGCAGTTGTGCACTTAGCATAAGTCTGCCCAGATCACACAATTACAGAATCATTACGGTGCAGAAGGAGGCCACTCAGCCCATCATGTCTGCACCAGCTGTCCAGGATCGGGGAGGGATGCGACAGGATTGGGGAGCGGGAGGGAGGCGACATCGACCCAAGGGTCAGGAAGGGATGCGACAAACGGCAGGGTCGGGGACTGGGAGGGAGGTGGCGATGTTTCTGTTTCAGGCACCCCTACCGCATTTGATTTATTATGCACTTATATGTGGAGCAAGACAGCGTGCATGCTCTGAGGTACCATCCTTTGTCAAAAATATCCACTCCGTAGCTCAGTTAGTATAGAAAACTTACTGTACTACTGGACCAGAAATGATTTTAACACTGCTGCTTTAGACCAACCCTCGCACATGACAGGCAAATTTTGATCATGTGAATGCCCCTGCTGAAAGCAGTTCAACTGTAGCTAGACTGCTGATAGGGGTCACCGTGTGAGGGATAGGAGGCTCATGTCCAAGTTAGCACAGTCAGGAGAGGCAGAATTGTTTTAGCAATGCATCTGATTTCTCAGAGTTTGAACAGCAGCACAGTGCATCACATGAAGCCTTTACAGGACTAGGGTCACATCACTTGCAATCAATCTGACAGCAAAGCAAGTTAGACAGATCTCCCGCTCTCACAACTCTCAGCAACCCTCCTCACTCCCCCCCGCCCCCCCTCCACCGCTCTCATAATGGGGTCACGTCAACTTAAAAGCATTAAAATGGGGTCACAGTTGGAAAATATTTGGGCAGTACAGTTGTAGATAGTACACACTTGAAGCCATAGTGTGTCATCCTTTGCTATTTTAGCCATTTACTTGAGGATAAATCTTCAGGGAGCAATGAAAGAAAAAGAATCAGTTGCTGTATTTGAAATGTTAAAGAAAAATGTCAGTTGATTTTGGACTACACTGAGTGTTGGCTTGAGTTTGTAAGCTTAAAGGCAAAGAGTTGATGGATTACTGTAAATAGAAGCTTACTGCATTATGGTTTTAACCTCAGCTATGATCACTGTGGGGTAGTGAGCCTTTGGTGAAGAACACAGATACAGAAAGAAAATCAGTGGGCACCATCCTTGATAACCTCGTGGTCCCACTGGTGCAAATCTGAAATTATGGCAGTCCCATCTGGTGTCCAGTCACTGGAGAAAGTTTAAGGAGAAAATTGCCATTGAGTAACACTTGAATATAACGATCGATAACAATACTTGGCATATCACCGGTAGGAAAATATAAGGATTAGTTTCAAACCCTGTAGCTTCTCATGGCATAAAAAGGCTGCCCTCATTGCTTAGCTCATTCGGTCCTTAATTTAAATAATTTTATTGCAAAACAAATCACTGACGGTCTCAAAAGCTTTTGAGCTATTCATACATGCTGCTGTAAGAAGTACATTAATCATTTTACTAATCATTGTCTTATTGTTTTTGAGCACTAACTGGCCCATGAAGATAGGCAATATTCATCATTTAGTAATTAATGGCTTCTGATAAGGTGACCTATGAGTCTGTGCGCTTCCACTTTGTTACAAAGATGAAAAAGAAATGTTTTATTATTCAGAGCTCATATTGATTCTTGAGATTTCTTGAGGCTTTGGTCCAATTTGCCATTTAACTGACATCAAAACCATTTAGTGGGGAAACCCTTTTGTTTTGACAACAACGAAGTTCTGGTGAGATGTCAACTAAATAGCTATGTTGCCAGGTACTTCTGTATTGATAACAAAAATTATATTATTTCACCACATAGTGGTTGTATAAATCACAGAGATTAACACATTTTTAATACATCTGCAGAATTAATAGGCTACATTAATGCGTTGATTGTTTTTAAAATATTTTTGGAACAAATGTATTAAAATGTCAGGAAGGTTATTCTTCATTAGTCCTATAGAATATTAAAAAGGGCAACATAAAAAGGTAATTTTAACAGAATTTCGTGCTGACTTTTTAATTAAAGCAATGTGCTATATATCACGTATTTTTTTAAAAATGATCTAAACAAATCAAATTATCTCTGTTCAACAAAAGCTTGATTGCTACAGTTCAAGATTTTTGTAGCCATTCTCTTTCAGAGAGCAACTGTTGGGCTTCATGTTCTTAAATACAATTGTTCTTTGTTTTACAATAACACTGGACTGGAATTTCCATTGGATTCTATTACTTGCTCTGATATTCTTAAGATCCAGTCGTTACATGATAAATCGCTGCATTGTTGATTTAAATTTAAACCTAAACCAAAACTTGACAATATATAAGCTCACAGTAACATTGTTAGATATACGTTGTTTAAAGTCCACAGAACCAGCTATAGAATCATAGAGTTACAGAATGTTTACAACCACAGAAAGAAGCCATTTAGCCCCTGTCAATCCATGCCAATTCCCTGCAAGAGCAACCCAGTTCCACTCCCCTGTCCTTTCTGAATAGTCCTTTGTTTTTTTTCCCTTCATGAACTTATTCCTTTTTGAAAGCCTTGATTGAATCTGCCTTGACTACCCTTTTAGGCAGTGCACTCCAAATCCTAACTACTTGCTATGTCAAAAAGATTTTCCTCATGATGCATTTGGCTAAATTGGCGTCCTCTGGTTCTGGACCCTTTTGTTCATGGGAACAGTTTCTTTCCATCCACCCTGTCCAGAACCTTCATGATTTTGAACACCTCCATACAATCCCCTCTCAACTTTCCCTGCTCTAAAAATAACAACCCCAGTTTCTCCTATCTATCCTTGTAATTGCAAACTCCATCACAAGAACTATCCTTGTAAATCTTTTGTACATCTTCTCTAAGGCCTTGAAGCTCTTAAAATGTGGCGCCCAGAATTGGACACACTATTCCAGCTGAGGCCGAACTAATGTTGTGTAAGGATTTCCTTGCTTTTGTATTCTGTGTCTCCATTTATAAAACCCAAGATCCCATATGCCTTTTTAACCACTTCCTCAATCTGACCTGTCACTTTCGATGAGTTATGCAAATATGCCACCAGATCTCCTTGTGCTTCCTATTTCCATTGAATTTCATCCATCAAGCATCCTCCAATCCATCAGCTTGTCCAGGTCCTTTTGAAGTCTTATCACTATTCTCCTCACAGTTCACTATAATTCTAAGTTTTGTCACCTGCAAATTTTCAAAGATATCCAAATCCAAGTCACTAATATATCACAAAAAGCAGTGGTCCAGGTACTAACCCCCGAGGAACCCCACTGTACACCTTCTTCCAATCCAAAAAACAACCAATCAACACTACTGGTTCCTGTCACTCAGCCACACACTGGGGTCATGGTGGCATAATGTCACTGAGCCAGTAATCCAGAGGCTCAGGCCAAAGCTCTAGGAACATGGGTTCAGATCCCACCACAGCACCTGGTGGAACTTGCTTTCAATTTTAGATTTTATGAATTGAATTTAAGTCTCAGTAATGGTGGCCTTGAAACTATCACTGATTATCATAAAAACCCATCTGGTTCACTAATGTCCTTTAAGGAAGGAAGTCTGTCATCCTTATCTGGTCTGGCCTACATGTGACTCCCAATCCACAGTAATATGGTTGACTCTCAACTGCCCTCTGAAAAAGTCTAACAAGCCACTCAGTTCAAGGGCAATTATGAATGGGCAACAAATGCTGGCCTTGCCAACAACGCCCATATTCCATGAAAGAATTAAAAAAAGCCAACTTTGTATCCATGCTGCCACTATGCCCATTATTCCATTGGCTTCAAGTTTGCTAAAAAGCCTGTTATGTGGCACATTATCAAAAGCCTTTTGGCAGTCCAGGTGAACCTCATCAACCCTCTGTTACCTCATCAACAAACTCATCACGTTGGTTCAGTTATCTCTGAACTTTCTACATTCAGCCTGGTTCTCACCTATATGATCAACCTGGCATCTGTCATGTCTGCTTTATTAGCTTCTTCTTATTCTCTCTCATGATCCAGGGAACTCTGGTTCTGGTTGCCCTACCTTTTCTCTTCGGGGGAATGTACATAGATTGATGCCAAACCATCTCCTCTTTAAAGGGCGCCCATTGCTTGATATACTTCTGCCTGCCCATCTCGATTCCAATTTGCCTGGATCAGATCTGTCCTTGACGTGCTGAGGTTGGCTCTCGTCCAATTAAGTATTTTTAGTCTAGATTGCTTTTCCATAGCTAATCTGAACCTCGTGATACTATAATCTCTGGTCCCTAAATGCTCCCCTACCGACACTTGCTCCACTTGACCCACCTGGTTCCCCAGAACCAGATCCAGCAATGCTTCAACCAGTTGGAAACATGAACACACTTCAGAACTTCTTTTCCTTACTCTGCCCATTAGATTTTCACTACCCCAATCCTGTATCCGGACAATTGAAGAATTGGCTGCTCTGATTGCTTTTCTCTTAGAAGTTTAAGTCCTCCGCAGTCCAGTTATAAATAGTTCAATAAGCTCCAAACTGACAATGACTTGCAGTTCTATGAGATCACCTTCATGGGAAGTTATGTAATGTACGCAGGCTTTCTGATGTACTCACTCACATAAAGAGGAACCGTAGAGCTGCCGTGACTGCCCTTTGAAGATAGGATTGCCTGTTAAGTTTCATTAAATCCCATATCAAAGTAATAGTACCAATTTTGCCCTTTCTCAGTTGCTGACATCTTGCAGTATTTATTTGCATTTTTATCAAACTTCCGCCCCCCCCCCCCCCCCCCCCCCCCCCCACCCCCCCATCCTTCACTCATGAATCAAAGAATATCTTTATCTTCATCAATTATTGATCAAAAGAATCCCCAACCCCCATTGAAGGGCCACCTCCAATCCATCATTTAAAACTTAAGGAAGGAAAAGCCTCCATTTTTAGTTGAAAAGCTTTTCCAAAGAAAATATACATCTTTATACCTACCAAGACAAAAATCTTTTTTTTGGGGGTCACAAGTGTATTCAATTATAACTCATCTGATGAAGGGAACAGTTAGGATTTTGTTCACTGAGGTTTTTTTTTTCAGCATGAACAACCTTTTATTGCTCGGGTCCTCGCATTCATATTTTCTCACAGGTTAGGATTGAATGCTTCAATGCTTGCAATATGGGCCACAAGATCGTTACAGAAATGAATGTGATAATTGGGACTGCGAATCCACTGCTAGTCTTTTAAAACAGCGTGATCTGAACTTGTGAATGCTCAGCGTGAGAACAGTGGACACTGAGGGCCGTCCTGCAGACCTGCACTGCAACATGTATTGGTCATACACAAAATATAAGACACTCGAGGTTAAAGCACTAAGATAAAAGCAAAATACTGCGGATGCCGGAAATCTGAAACAAAAACAGAAAATGCTGGAAAAACTCAGCAGGTCTAACAGCATCTGTGGAGAGAGAATAAGAGTTAACGTTTCAAGTCCGTATGACACTTCTTCAGAGCTCTGAAGAAGAGTCAGACAGACTCGAAACCTTAATTCTGTTTCTCTCTCCACAGATGCTGCTAGGCCTGCTGAGACACTCGAGGTTGTTTGGGAATATTGGAAGGGAAGGAGGCTTCAACATAGTTAACCCTTGTCTCTCCGTTAGTTGGCTGTAAAGTTAGTGACTAAAACCCTCTGGATTGTTACTGAGAGAAATGACCATTTGCAAGTCGTGAGTGCAAATTAAGTGAGTTGCTATATTCAGACATATTTCTTCAAATGATCATAAAAAATGGAATATAATACCAACATTAAGTAGAACATCTTTAACATCAAAGCTAAAAGTGCCTGCTTTTTCATGGAAATGTAGTTATCAAGCTGAAAATCTCTTCTCAACTCTGCTGTCAGAAATGTACCTGGTGGACCTGAAATAACATAAATGTGGGGAGAGATGGTGGTGTAGCAATAAAGTCACTGAGCCCGTAATCCAGAGGCCCAGGCTAATACTCTGAGGACATGGGTTCAAATCCCACTATAGCAGCCATTGAATTTAAATTCACTTAAAAAATCTGGAACTGAAAGTGTGTCTCAGTAATGGTGAAACAACATATCGATTGTTGTTTAAAAGCCACTTGGTTCACTAATGTCCTTGAGGGAAGGAAATCTGCCGTCCTTACCTGGTCTGGCCTGCATATAACTTCAGACCCACACAGCAATGTGGTTGACTCTTAACTGCCCCCTGAAATGGCCTAGCAAGCCACTCAGTTCAAGGACAATTAGGGATGGGCAACAAATGCTGGTCCACATCCCATGAAAGAATAAAGAAAAAAAAAGTAGAAGAGTTATGCCTCCACTTCCTGCAACAGCACAGAATTACTTTGGTCCTTCCAAACCTGCTCATTGCTTTCTTAGCCAACTCACCAGGGCTTTCTTTGATGCTGATCTGAACCATTCTGCACAGGGTTTCCCACTGGCACAGTTGGACTTGCCTACTCACTGTGGTCTGTTTTCTCGATAATGCCCCTGTGCTGCATGCTGTCTCACTCTGCAAAAGTCCTTTTCTTTAGAGCATAGCGTAAGAATCTATGCTTCACATATTTTGGCTTGTCCCTAACTTCGCATTAAGGTGCACGAGTTTCAGACTGAATAAGTGCTTGTACTCTTCCATGAGGGTGTCCACAAGCCTTTGATGATTTTAATACTGGCCCAGTTTAATTTCAGGCTACCAAGCCAATCTCAGCCCATCAATGAGGGACTTCAGCGACTTTTTCCCTAAATTACTATTACAGACAAGTGGTCTGATCTTCATATATTACTTGGACCTTTATTTTCCAAGGACTGGCAACAGTTGTCCGGAGTAACATTTCAGTATGTTATTTTGTAGAGGCATTTTCCAGATCTCCTTATACTTTTGATGATAAAATAGCTGCCCCAGCTCCAGTGTCCAATTCAGATTCACATTTAAGGTGTTCTATTTGAATAGAGGCCACAATTTCATATTGCTCCTTTTCTTTTAAGGAGTATACAGGAAATTGTGTCTCCGTTTCATCAGCCTCACCTCGTGGTGCAGTTTCTTCCTTGGATTCGTCATTGAAATTAAAATAAAAGGCTCTGGATTTTTGTCTTTTCTTCTGTTGAACTACGCACTCATGGCAAACATTTTAAATTAGACAAAATGGTTTACTTATTTGAAACACCTTGATTATTTAATGGACAGGTTCTACCACTCAGATTAGTGGTTAGTAACAATCTGCATGTTCGTCGAACTCGTACACAATGGCATAATAGTTATCGGATGATACAAGGAGGCTTTTTAATATTCCCTGCCACATCGTCACCATTCTCTCTTTTGGAATCATTTTCAGGTTTGAATATTACTGAGTGAAAATCTTTTGAGCTCAGTGGGAAGTCGCTCATTGGCAAATTTAATTTGATAGCAAATGCATGACTGATAAACAGAAATCCCATGTGAACTCTGAAACCGCTTGATGTATGGATTCAGTCCACTAGAGAAAATTAATATTACATTTGGAACTGAATGAAAATGACTATAAATAAATTTCTCGGAATCTTAACACTGCAAGGAATGCTTTTTATTGTAAGCAGCAATCTCTCTGGAATTGTCTGCTGAGTTTATATTGCAGCTACAATAGAGATCCTGATAGTTTGATTGGGTGTGAAATGCTGTCTAGCTACATTTACTCTTGGACAGGTTTATTGGTTCACCAAGCTAACACACATGCTGAACTTTGCCTCTCCTGAGGACAAATACTGAATAAACCCATCAGATGTCTATACCCAACAAGCTTTAAAGATACAAGATTGAAGAAATTGCCTTTATAAATACGTCTGTTTGATATTGCAGTTAATAAAATATCTGAAGCTGATGTATAACTCTGGGAGATGCTCCACTTTTTCCTGTCTTTTAATGCACAGTAGCAGGTACTGGCCATTATCCCATAACCAGTGAAGAGAGAGAAGAAAACGAGAAGCCTGAATTTCTGGAAACCTGCCATAAAACCAGAGCTTCAGAAAATTTACATCAAGTCCATCAACATCTGTAAAGAGAAAAATACCTTTGCATTTCATGATCAAGTCACAGTTGAAGTGGTTTGAGAATAGATGGGTGACCTACAGGTCCCACAAGGGTTGTTTAGGCCTTCCCATGAATTATCATCTTGCCAGCGAGCCTTCCTTTGATACCGACCAGTGGCCTTCTGTTGCTCAGACTCCTGCTCCCTCCAGCGCATTCAAATCACCGGGCCTCACAATGCCAGGCTTGGGCATGTGCGCACTCTCCCGCCCAAATCCAGCTCCCAGTTAAAATACCCAGCAGATCCCATTAGAATATAATTGATAAACAGGCACACCCTCTCTGGGATGATTTACCTCTTTAATTGGTAGCTTGGCTTGTACTTCCACTGAGAAGCAAGTGTAAAATACTTTGTATAGCAGTTGAAACTGTCAATTTAGTTGAGTTCTGTTTTACAGAAATTTTATCGTTATAAAGTTAGGAGTAAGAAGGCAAGTCAGCCAGAAAGTTTTCATGTGAAGTATAATATACTTGTGGAATAACAACAACTCATACTTATATAGCGCCTTTAACTTAATGAAACCATCTCAAGGTGTATCGCAGGTGCATTATAAAGCAAAATATGACAGCGAGCCACATAAGGAGATGGCGAGGAAGAGAAATCGAGGGCGGGTAGTCCAGAGCTTAGGGCCTAGGCAACCAAAGGTACAGCCACCAATGGTGGAGCAATTAAAATTGGGGATGCTCAAGAGGCCAGAGTTGGAGGAGTGCAGAGATCTTGGAGGGTTGTGGGGTTGGAGGAGATTACAGAGCTAGGGAGGGGCAAAGCCATGGATGAGAATTTTAAAATCAAGATATTGATTGACCGTGGTCCAGTGGAGTTCAGCGAGCACAGTGATGATGGGGGAATGGGACTCCCTGTGAGTTAAGATAAGGACAGCAGAGTTTTGGATGACCTCAAGTTTATGGAGGGTAGAATGAGGGAGACCAGGCAGGAATGTGTTGGAATAGTCAAGTCTAGAGGTAGCGAAGGCATGGATGAGGGTTTAAAGCAGTAGATGAACTGAGACAGGGTGGAGGTCGGGCACTGTTACACAGATAGGCAATCTTAGTGATGGCATAAGTATGAGGTTGGAAGCTTATCTCAGGATCAGATGGGATACCAAGGTTGTGAACAGACTGGCCTAATCTCTGACTGTTACCAGGGATGAAGATTGGAGTTGTTAGCGGGGGAATGGAGTTTGGAGCAGGGACTGAAAACAATGGCTTTGGTCCTTTTAATATTTAACTGGAGGAAATTTCATCTCATCCAGTACTGCATATTGGATACGCAGTTTGATAATTAAACAACAGTGGAAGAGTCAAAAGAGTTGGCGGTGAAGTAAAGCTGGGTATCCTCAGAATACATGTGATTGACGTCATGCCTTTGAATGACATAGCCAAGAGGCAGCATGTAGATGAGAAATAGTAGGAGGGGGGCCAAGGATAGATACTTGGAGGACACAGAAGGAAACAATGCGGGAGTGGGAAGAGAAGCCATTACAAATGATTCTCTGTCTACAGTTCAATAGATAAGAATGGAACCAGGTGAGTATAACCCCACCCAGCTGGACTACAGCAGAAGGATGTGGAAGGGGATGGTGAGGTCAACTATATCAAAGGCTGTAGGCAGGTTAAGAACCATGAGGGGGGAAAGTTTACCTTTGTCACAGTCACATAGGATGTCATTTGTGACATTAATAAGAGCCATTTTGGTACTGTGGTAAGGACGGAAACCTGATTGATGGGATTCAAACATGGAGTTCCTGGAAAGATGGGAGGCAACAACACATACAAGACTTTGGAGATGGGATGTTTGTTTACAAGGACAATGGGGCCAAGGGTTGTTTTTTGGAGGAGAGGGGTGATGATTGCAGATTTAAAGGAGAGAGGGAAAACACTGGAAGAAAGAGAACTATTTACAATGTCAGCTAACATGAGGGCCAGAAGGGGAAGTTGG
This sequence comes from Carcharodon carcharias, assembly GCF_017639515.1. Taxonomy (NCBI): domain Eukaryota; kingdom Metazoa; phylum Chordata; class Chondrichthyes; order Lamniformes; family Lamnidae; genus Carcharodon; species Carcharodon carcharias. The sequence goes on along the minus strand of NC_054486.1, from coordinate 12,825,284 downwards.
GTGATCGGTAGTTTAGTGGGAATAATATCAACGGAGGAGGTGTGGGTCTTGTAGAGAAAATGAGCTTGGAGAGCACGTGAGGGGAGATAGACGAGAAAGAATACGAGTTCGAGGCTAGGACGGGGGGAGAATTAAAGGAAGTTTGGCCAGGAAGGGCTATTGGAAGGGAAGAACATGGCAGAGGCAGCTGATTGGATTGTCTCAACCTTAGTGACAGAGTAACCCATGATCCCCTTACACTTGTTGTTGGAGGTGAGGGTGGAGGGAACAGGAGAGAGAGTTTTAAGGAGACTGCAGTAGAAAAAAAAAAGCCGGGGGTTATCTTGCCATTTCAGGATGATCCTGGAATAGTGAGCCGTTTTAGCAGACGAGAGAAGGATAGTGTTTTAAGTAGTCCAGCCAGATCTAGCGGTGAATGGCTCAACCAGTTGTCCGCCATATCCTTTTAAGTCAGAGTCCCTCAGGCCTAAGGGGGTTAAAGTGAGGGCTGTACCAAGGTAAATGTCCAGAGTGAGAGAGAGTAATGATTTTATTAGGGGTTAGGACGTCAAAGGTGAGGGTAAGGATGCAGCTGAGTGAATCAGTAGCTGCAGAAAAGTTGTGGCAAACAGGATCAAAGGCCAGACAGTTAGGATTTTGAAAGTGTAGTTGTGAGCGAATAAAAGGGAATAAATTTGGAGGCGTGATTGCATGCATGGATTAAAGAAACAACAGTATATGATGCTCTAGGATGAAGGACTGAGAAAGGGTATGAAAAGGATTGCCCCAACCAAAAATTAGTGAATTTGTTGAACCCCATGACTGCCTTCTGTTTCCAAAAATTGAGAGGTTTTCTTCCTGCTTTGCAGTTTTGGATCAATGAGTCTAGTGCGCTTCAGTAGCAGTTTTATTTTAATGTATTGCACGAGCAGAATTATAGTATTCATGGTTCTTTAGAAGCCTTTTATTTAGAAAATTTTCATTTTGATCATGCACAGGAATTAAATCATCCATAACCATAGCAATTCCAAGTGTAGAGAATTTGGACTATACAGTAAATTGAACAGAGGCAACTAATTTTTTACTTGCATTTTTATTAGATTTCCAGCCAGTTAACATTGCATTCTATCAGACTGCCATAATTCATTTGGCTCTTTGCCTGAAGCCAGTGTACTCGATATCCCTCAGGAATTATTTTGCAAGGAAAACGGATTAATGGCAAAACTTGGGGGAAAGATTTCATTAATCAGAAAATCTCATTTTCTGCTGCCACTACAGAAGAATCGGTAGCAAGTTTAACAACTATTTCCATCTCAGCCTTGTTTGGGCTACTGAAGCCCATTGCTCTATACTTTAACTTATATCAGTAACCATGTACAGGTCTAGCATAGTTCTGCCTGGACAGCTGTTTGCTTTTTGGAATAATAAATATAGTCGTGTTATACATATCCAGCATAGGAAGATCAACAAATATGTTTAAAGACATATACTTCAAAACTGTCACCTCAACCCTGGTTAGCTGAGGATTCAGATACTTCATTGGCAGTACTAGTGTGAAGTAGATATTAGGGTTTTGAGCATTTAGTTGTCAGTTTTACTGTAGACTAGATTTTTTAAAAAAGAGAAAATGCTGGCATTGCCTTCATCGATTTTTTTGGATGGTAAACACAATTTGTCAACACATGATGTACTGTACTTAACTCTTTCCCCTGAAATAAAGTAATTTTGGGGGGGGGATTGGAATGAGTGATGAGGTTAGTTGGTCAGCTGAGTGGTTTTTTTCCCTTCGTTTAATTTTGGGCCCCTCGCTCTTTGAATCCAAGTGTCATGAAAAAGATCAATAAACATTGAGCTCACTTTAAGCATTAACAGAAGACTTTAGATTGCTGTCACTGGTAGCCAGTGTTGCTCATAAGGTACGGAAACTGCTGTGCAACTCTATTACTGTGTCTCTTTTTAAAGTTCCGACTGGTCAGTTAAGTGTCTTAAGTTTTTTTAATTAAAATGATGTCAGGTACAAAGAAACTGAAATCTGCCCTTATTCCCATGTGGTTCATAACACAAACTCCATTTCAGCCATGACAATCCTATCACTTCTGTTTGCGGTGTGAAATCAGTCTGAGAGAGATGACTCTGATAAGAGTATTCTAACGTGCAGTCTCATGTCAGACACATGGGGTGGAGTTTTACAGCCCCCCCCCACCCCGTTGCAACGGGGGCGGGGCCTTAAAATTCCAGCCAGGAACTCCTTAAAAATGGCTCAGTCCAGACAGTTTCAATATTCTTCTTTTAATTTGTTGCTCCTTATTGACAAACGTATTGACAACACTTCTTATTGACAAAAGATAATGCCTCTCCTCAATCTTATTGTGACAGCTTTAACTTGATGAACACCACCCCTCCCCCGTCATTGACTCCTGACCAGAGGCAGTGGTTTTCTCTGTTCGTTATATCAATAATTTAAAAACCTCTACTAAATTTCATTTTAGCCTTTTCTGCTCCACTGAGGCAGTTCCAGTGTCTCGGGCTTCTCCTCAAAACTGTAGTTTCCTATCTGTGGTCACATCCTCCATAGGCTTCATTACTTTTTCTATAAATAATACAAAATACTCTTAACCAGTGCTCTGAAAAATGTATTCTTACTTCTTGACTCTAGTACTGTGCTGTCCTATTTATTAAACCCAAAATGTTGTTGGTCGTCTTTACAGAAGACTTCTGCACACTTGCTCTTTAGGGAATTATGTATTTGAACTCTTAAGGTCTCACTGTTCATTTACCTTCTTCAGCTTTTTCAATTAAGTTTAACCTCCCATTTATTGTTCTTACTCCAGAAATGTATTATCTCCCTCCAAATTCCACCCCACGCGTGGTGGAAACCAATTCATGTTGGGGTGCTATTCCGTAGCTGTTAGCAATCTTTTGATGCCTCCACAGTTGGTCATTCTTTGTGCGTGACCTCAGACACCAATGGTTGGGCATTGCTTGGTTTGTCCTTAACAGGTTTGGGTGGGCTTCTACCTGTTGCTGTGGTTCAGGCCCAGCTTTCTGGGCCATTTAAGGAGCAGTGGTGGCGTGGTGGTAATGTCACTGCACTAGTAATCCAGAGGCCCAGATTACTGTCCTGGGGACATGGGTTCAAATCCCACTGTGGCAGCTGGTGCAATTTAAATCCAGTTAATAAAATCTGGAATTGAAAGCTAAAGCTAGTGTCAGTTATCATCGATTGTCATAAAAACCCATCTGGTTCACTAATGTCCTTCATGGGAGAAAATCTGCCATTCTTACCTGGTCTGGCCTATATGTGACTCCAGACCCACTCCTGCCCTCTGAAATGACCTAGCAAGCCACCCAGTTCAAGGACAGTTAGAGATGGGCAACAAATGCTGGCTTTGCCAGCAACACCCACATCCCATGAAGGACCAAAGGAAAAAAAAGTCATTCATCACAGGATTCCTGTGGTCCCAGGGAGGTGGTGGTAAGAGGAGCAGACAGCAGGATAGACAGCCAGTGTTCACCAGCATGAGGTGGGTGGAGAAGGAGTGACCAACTGCAGTCCTGGTAGAGGGAGGAAAGCTCACATTGGGGTAGGGCGTTTCATCGTCATTTTTTCTTTCCCCCAGTTCTCCTGCTTGATTTTGGGCGGGATAGCAAAGTAAAATCCAGGACCCAAAAGGCATTGTGGCCAAGTCCGATCCTGTCCTGCTGTAAGAAGCATTTCCCAGCAGTAATCACTGAACAACCACCACAAGTAGGAGACCCTGCCCCCAATTAGTCCATGGTGCCTAGACCAGTTGTAGCGCCTGTAGTGCCAACTCCGCTATCACGGGTTAGCTAACACAAAATAGGGATTGAATTTCTGAACTTCTCACTGGTCGAACTTTCTGAGGCATCGTTGATGGAATTTGGTTTCTTTGTGTTGCAGATGGCATGGGCCGAGTTCTAGCACAGGACGTGTTTGCTAAAGACAACCTGCCACCTTTTCCAGCATCAGTGAAGGATGGGTATGCTGTACGAGGTAACCAGCTTAATATAGTCTTCCATATTACAGCTGTTAAAGTTACATATCCTATCTGAACAGTTTTCATTGGACACGCCCTGTATTTTTAACTCTTTACAGCTGCTGATGGCCCTGGTGATAGATTCATTATTGGTGAATCACAGGCTGGTGAGCAGGTGAGCATTGATGCTTTTATTTTCATAAAATTGAATGTTGGACACTGTGGTTACTATCAGATCAGCCACGATCTTATTAAATGGCGGAGCAGGCTCGAGGAGCTGAATAGTCTACTCCTGCCCCTTGTTCGTATGTAACTCCTGAAGGACAAATAAACAGGAACTTTTCTGGTAAATGACTGAAATTGCCTTGTATAAACATTTAAAAGTGAGAGTAGGGTACACAAGTTCAGGTTTATGGGTCATAAGAACATAAGAAATAGGAGCATGAATTGGCCATTTGGCCCCTCCTGCTCTGCCATTTGGTAAGATCATAGCTGACAGATTGTGGTCTCAACTCCACTTTCCTTCAGGCTTCTCAGAACCCTTTGACTCCTTTTGTAGATCAAAAAACCTGAGACAAGAAAAAATGACAACACAAACTAAAAGAGAAACACTGGGCGGGATGTTCCACACCCGCCCACCTCCGGCATCTTCCGGTCCCGCCGCAAGTCAATGGACTTCTGGCTGGGGCACCGCCTCACCCTCGGTGGATCCCACCCCGGATGGGGCAGGAAAATCCCGGCCACTGTGACAGGTTAAAACTTTGGCTTTTGTCTCATGTCTTGACACGTATTTCTATCTTGACTGAAAGCTGGAAAATACTATTCTCAATTTATTTCTCTCAGTTCTCGAAAGAAAATTAAAGTTGCATATTCCTTAATGAATATGATCTCTCAAAAATGTTTTTAAATTAATAGAAACTTACCTGTACTTCAATTGCATTATAGAACTCTGGTATAGTTAAGAAGAGTATGAAATGAGAGGTTTACCAACTCGCTGGACTTGAAGATGGGCTCTTCCGCAAAACTGCGAAGTCAATTGTTTCAATTCAGCTATTTTAAGGCCTTTTGTAATGGTTTCTTTTTGGGATGTGGGCATTGCAGGCAAGGCCTCATTTACTGCATATCTGTAGTTGCCTTTGAGAAGATGATGGTTGAATCACTTCAGCGCTTGATGCAAAGGTCTTGCTATTTTCTGTAGCAGTCCAATGCAATGGAGTGGCTTGCTGGGACACTTCAGAGGGGGGTTAGCAGTCAACCACGTTGATATGGATTGTAGTCAGGTATAAGGAAGGACATTTCTTTCCTCAAAGTCATCAGCGAGCGCCATCACTTCACACTGGCCACAAAATCTGGGCCTTTGAAAATCTACAGATTCCACAGGGAACAAAATCCCTCTATCACCATTCTCAAGATTTCTTTTGCCATTATTTGGGAGTGTAGAGTGGATTTGGGAGAAAAAGGAAAGAACAGTGTCCAAAATTATGTGGCTTTGCTTCTTGTCAATTTTTAAACAAATTCCAAAGGAAGTTATACAGGACTGGATTTTGCGCTGATAATGATGGTGATACCGTCTGCATTTGCTGCTGCACACGTGCAATTAAACTTGAAAATCCAGAAGTTGCTATCGGTATTTGTGTTCTCCAGAGGGTGCGTTATTGAATACATTCCAGACTGCAATTAATGGGAAATTTAGGAATCCACTGTTAGGCTGTCAAAATTCTTGAATAAGTTAGACCTTATTGAATGAACTATAACTAGGATTTTAAAAGTGTACTAGGATCATAATAAACAGCCTCACTAGCCCTCAAAAAATGTCCCATTTCTCCATTATGATAAGAAATTCCACATATTTTATTTTATTAAAGTTTGTTTATTATATCTTAGTTTCTACCTTAATCTCATGTGTATGTCCCGATCATTCATTACACTGTCTGTAAAAGATAAAATTTAGAAGATTAGGGATTTAGTGATTTTTATTTTCTGATTTACCGTCTGTGAAAATACTTCAGTGTGATTGGTTGCTTACCCCACTCGATGCTAGACACTTGGGGAGCCACTCAACTTAGCATCAGGTCAAACTGGCATCGGGAAAGGGGAGATCCGCAATGCAGAGATTGCTAAATCCTTATAGACAATGTTCTTCGAGGTCGGTGGCAAGCGCTGTTCCTTCACTGCTGATTATAAAAATCTAGCCCTTCGTCTTGTTCACCTTAGATTTAGTTCACTGTAAGCTTTTGAAGTTTGACTAATAATCTCAAAGATGATTTTCTTTTATTCCTACATATTTTTGCAGCCCACCCAGACAGTGATGCCTGGTCAGGTGATGCGGGTAACAACAGGGGCTCCAATACCTTGTGGCGCAGATGCAGTTGTGCAGGTTGAAGATACAGAGCTCATCAGGGAGTCGGATGATGTAAGTATATTTTGAAGATTTCACTCCTGTTCAGTCTGTGGAACTGGTAGAAAATTAGTGTGAAGTGATTCAAGGATTCATACATAGATTTGTAAAAAAAACAGACTGTTTGGTTGAGAACTAGGATAGACTTTAAATATTGCCATGTTCATTTCATATTGATATTCTTTATGTATGCAGCATGATGTACTTCTAATCATGGTAAGTTGATAGATAGATGTTAAGCTTTTTTTTAAGGCAACATAAACAGTGCTTACATTTTAGTAGCCAGTCAAGCTTATGATTCCTTTTTTCTCTTAGGACACATACGCACATGGCTACAAATATATTTTCTTTTTCTATGTGTTGTAGTTTGTTCCATTTAGTAAATTTCATAAGATATATGTTTCAAATTTTTTGTGTCCATTCGTTTCATTTTAATGTAACAATATATGACAGCAAAAAAGAATGCCGCATGTTAATTTCTGACATAGAGATCAATTTCATGGTACTATCTCATATTTATTCTCTGGACATCGCTACCAACTTTTACAATGCGATAATGCATCTGATAATTCATTGCAGTGAAATCAAAAGCCATAACTTATGGCTGAGAGTTATAGCTCATTGTGAGTTCCACATGCTGCATTCCAGAATGTCATTGAGTGCTCATCAATAATGCTTTTAGATTAACAAATCAGTTACTTGTGGCTTCTCTAGCAGAGTGTTCTCGTTTTCCTTTTAGCTCATGTTACAGTTTAATTTTGCAGGGCACGGAAGAGCTGGAGGTGCGGATTCTGACACAGGCCCGTCCAGGTCAGGACATCAGGTCAGTGTCTGTATTTTGCACGACAGTTCTTTCCTCCGTATTTAGTAAAGGCAGTACATAATCGGGAAAAACTGACTGTAAATGAGGGGGGAGCTCAAGGAATTAAGGGATACGGGGAGTGGGCAGGAGTTTGGATTTGAGGCCCAAGATCAGCCATGATGGTATTGAATGGCGAAGCAGGCCCGATGGGCCATGTGGTCTACTCCTGTTCCTTTTTCTTGTCGTCTTGCGTGTTCTTGTTCTAGACGCAAGTAATAAACAAATTCTGTTTCTTTTTAACTGCCCGCTACAAGTACAAAATAGGGAGCAGAGTGAAGAGAAGCTGACAATCGGCTCAACATGTCAAGGCATCAACATTACAAACCCATGCTACAAGTGTTCAATTTAATGTACCCTTCCCTGGAACCTAATATGTAAAACAGAAGCATTGTTAGTAGTTTCCTTGTTAGGGGATGAAATGCCATCTGTAACTTTGGAATTTAAGGGCTCACAGCACCTTAAAGAGACAGTCACCCAATTAAATGGCATGGTGAGACATCAGCCAGTCACTGGAAAAATAACAACTGTCATAGCTGCAAAAGATCAGTTCACTGCAACAGTTTTGTAAGAGGGAATCTGGAAGAAGAATGGAATACTCTTTGGAATAAGGCAATATGGATATTGGAAGGATGCATCTAGAGCAAGAACACACTAGAACACAAGAAATAGGAGCAGGAGTAAAGCATGCTCCACAATTCAATACGATCATGGCTGATCTTGGGCTTCAACTCCACTTTCCCACCCACTCCTCATATCCCTTGATTCCCTGAGAGACAAAAAATCTGTCTATCCCAGTTTTAAATGTATTCAACAATGCAGCATCCACAACCCTGTGGAATGGAGAATTCAAAAGATTCACGGCCTTTTGAGTGAAGTCATCTCCCCTCATCTCAGTCCTAAATGATCAGCCCCTTATCCTGAGACTGTGCCCACGTATTTCAGATCCCCTGATCAGTGGAAACAATCTCTCAATGTTCAGCATATCAAGCCCCTTCAGAATTTTATAGGTTTCAATGAGATCACCCCTCATTTTTCTGAACTCCAGAGAATATAGGCCCAATTTACTCAACCTCTCATCCCAGGGACCAATTTAGTGAATCTTTGCTATACTGCCTACAGTGCAATCAGTGAGAATGCCCCCATCAGTGACAGGCAGAGTTCAACAAGCTTCCAACATCATAAGAAGGTTTAGAAGACTCAGCTGAACCTTTCTAGAATATGCGACACTAAATATGTCTGTTATCATATGATATCAAACAAGAATAGCTTTCACTTATTATTGGTTTGAATCATCCCAGACACTTCACAAACAGACATGTGGAAAATGCATAACAAGCCTAAGAAGAGGTGACCAAAATTTGATCAAACATTTAGGTGTTGAGATTTTTCAACACACTCACCTTGCATACAATCACCGGACTAAAAGGCTCATGTGGAATCTAATTTCTTGGCTCATGCACCTATCATCGTACCTGTAGTATATTGAAAATTGCATTGTACATTTTGTCCTTTTGAGGCTACCATACACAGCTGTACCAGCAGAAGGAGTCTGCTAGGAAGAGATAATAAAGGATCCATATTTAACAGCTCATGCAGTTCTAATTCTAAATCTCTCTGGCTGAATATATAATTGTTTCTGACCCAAGAACTTCACAGCACTCATCTTGGGTTGTTTGCTGGTAATGTAGTTTCGGTTTTCTCATTGTTTTTCAAAGAGACAGCCTTTGATAGAGAGAAGTGCAACAGCGGGGGACACTCTTCTTAACCCCCAAAAGGAGGAAGTTATCCAAATCCTCGGGAGATAGGCAATATTGGGTGTCAAGAGAAATGGAAATACAAGGTCAGGTGCCAGTGCAGGGTTACAATGACATCCTGCTTCTCTTTGATCTTATCCTACTCTACCCATATTAACTGCCTGCAAACGGTTTCACGAATCCCTCATATCACTCCTGCTGAAAGTGATGTTTTTCCGCAACCCATTCAAATTGCTTTTCCTCTTTTCCCCTTAATATGAGCTGGAAGAAGTATAACTAGGCACTATTGGATCTGGCCCTGTCAGAACTTCAGATCACCCACTGTAGCCTTTACAGGCACTAATTTAGAGACATCCATCCCAGAAGGATTAAAGATTGAGTCAGAGGGGGGATTGATAGACAGTGCACAGGTGAGCAAGGATATGATATTGTTAGCTGGAAGACCAGATATGTTTTCCCTTGGACAAAGAGCCAAGGGGTCCAGATGAGAAATGTCATGCTGTTGGAGAAGCATGTTTGTAGAGCATCTGACATAGGTGTTGATACTGAGTGTTGTATCAGCCAGCTGATCAGATGGAGGAATCCACTACCCATGTATTCATATTTGCAGTATTACAGCCCATTCTGGAGCAGTAGTGGGACAGATGGCTGAAAATACACAGTGCCAGGCTGCCATTGCAGCAGCACAAGACACAAGGCCACCTCAGACCCAGGAGATTCCTGTTGGAGTGCAGCATTCGGTGACCATTCTAACTACACAGTTTGCAGCAAGCACAGGGCTGGATACTGACACTGAAAAGAAAGACTTACATTTATATAGTGGCTTTTATGACCTTGGCATGACCCAAAAGGCTTTACACCTAATTAAGTACTTTCAAAAGTGTGGTCACTATTTTAATGTCAGAATTGCAGCAACAAATTAAGGCACAGTGAAGTCCCACAACAGCAATGTGATTCTGACAAGTTAATCTGTGATCTGGTGACATTGACTGAGGAATAAATACTAGCCAGGACACTAAGACAAAGCACTATGTTCAGAAGCACAAGGCAAATGTACAGTAAGGATACTCAACACATTTATAGATGGGCCAAGGTTTCTGCCTATGAATTATTTCTTGCAGATTTTAGAAGTTAATGTCATCACGTGGCATGAATGAGAACTGTGCTTGAGGCATCCAGAGAAGCGATTAATGATGACACCTTATTATCAGTGGGAAGGAGGAAGATGTACATAAGAATGTAAATGCTGTGGCTTGTTGACATCCAGAGGCCTTCCTTATTTGGTATAAATGTGCATTCTAGGTGGCAGCAATTTTTTTAAGGCTATTGTTGCTGCTGTTCCTCTTGCCCTGCTACCCACAGGTGTTAATGTTGCAGTCCTGTCACAATGAAGTGCACGCTTTAGCTGTAAGTAATTGGGGAAAGGTTAGGGCATTATTCTTAGGTATATATAAGAACCGGTTTCCACCTGTGAGTGGAGAGGAAAAGGGAGTTTGTGCCTGTGTTGTTTGGGTTTTATGAATAAAACTATGTCCAGGAAAGACTGGCTCCAGATTCCTCCTTTAATCAGTAAATGAGCAGCAAATTATAACATAGAGGTCCTCATTCTCTATAAAGACAGAATTGTGTGACACACAGGACACCGCCATGATCTTTGAGACTTTAGCCAGCCAGTTTTGGAGCACAACCGCTGATCAAGCCAGATGCCTGCAGCATCACTCCAAACTGCCAATAGTGTGCTCATTGATGACTTTGATGGATGAATGTTCCTCATGCGATATGTGATTCCTTGAACACATGAGACTCCGACCACTCTGCAATATACAGTGCCCTGTCCTCTTGCCCATGGGGAAGACTAGACTTTAAGCTTGACAGAACAGTACTTTTCCGTCAATTGCTTGCTGCTTTGGTGCACAGCTGTTAAGCTAATATTAAATATGTTCTTAAAACAGCCTAGATTAGCAAAATAGAATGGAAACTAAGGGCATTGCTGACAACAACAACCACCAGCAGAAGAGTGCCTATGATGGAGAGAGGTGCAGATCTACTTATGATGCATGTAACGGCTCAGAGTTGGATAGCATTGGAAAACACAACCTCCACAGATGCTGCAATTTGTTAAAATGCACTTTGAGCATCTCGACCTGTAAAATCTGGTATGAGGGATACCAAGCGGTGGGTTCCGTGCAGCCCACACCTTACCAGTCCAGTGTCCCTCAGTTGCTGCTGTTGCTCCTTCTCTTCCATGAAGCAAAAGTAGAGGAACATTGGCAATGGTACAGATGCTGTGCGCTGTTGGATGTGCCCTCAGCAAACAGCACAAAAGTAAAAACCAAATTAGTCAACAACAGTAGTATTTAAGAGAAATGTTGAAAATATATTTTAATGCACTTGTTATGGTCAGTTTAGACTCTTAACGTGATGTTCTGCCATCTCTATTGTAATTCGCAATTCTGGACAACTGGTTTGTTTATCAAGGCATGCAAGCAAAATTGCATTGGAAAAAAGGATGAACGCTAAAATGGGCTGAGATATGCTATTATTGATTTCCAAGGCTTTTGCTGTTGCTGTCTATCTGATTATTACCATGAAAGTGGGGGTTGGTCAGCAGAAGATCTTGCTTGTGGCATCCATTCATGCTCCTGAGTACAGTTTTCACAAGTCAAAAATGAAAGTCAAAAAGCCAATGTGGGGAAAAGTTATCAGCGCACCTATTCTGCAGTTTGGACTTCCATCAGTCATGCTCACACAGCATGCTGTTGTATTTACTCGTATTCTCGTGTCAGTAAGGTGGCACATTCTTTAATAAGAGGGTCAAGAATTTGCAGAGAGAAAGAGTGATATTTGAACAGGAATCCCCACAGAAGAAATATTACTTTTGAGGGGAAAAATTATAATGGCTGGAATGCAACAATTCAAGACATATAAAGAGTGGTTTTCACTGTAATTTCTACCAGATGTGCTAAGTGAAGCTACAGTGCAGATCTGCTGATTGATATTCTTGGCACTTGAGGTTAAGCACATTGGACGTGATTATTTTCTGCTCCGCACTGACCTCTTGTAAACAAAGCCTTTTTATTATATTAATAAGCTATATAATGTGGACATCTTGGATCCTTGCTATGATGTCTAACTAGAATATCAATCATATGCTGAATTCGTGGCCTGGCCTCGTCGATGTAAAGACACTGAACAGTTTCTGCAGTGCAAACAGTAAACGTTGAATGAACCTGGATTGCACTGTTCCCTTGGTTGAATCAACTTTTCTGGGTTGATTGGCTTAGAGTTTAAAAGAAGCTTGGGGGCAGGGGAGATTTTAGCCGAACGAAATGAATGAGGGGTATGGACAGGGTAAATAGTGAGGAACTGTTCCCACTCAGGAGAACATCAAAAACTGGAGGGCACAGATTCAAAATAATTGGCAAAAGGATTAAATGTAATGTGAGGAACCATTTTTTCACCCAGAGGGTGTTTGGAGTCTAGGACAAACTTCCTGAAAGGGTAGTGGAGACAGGTTCGATCGAGGTATTCAAAAGGGAATTGGATTGCTACCTTAACAGAGAGAAGTGCAAGGTTACAGGGATAAGGCAGGGTTGTAGGATTAGGTGGAATGCTCTTTCAGAGACCCATTGCAGACTCAATGAGCTGAGTGGCTTTCTTCTGCCCTGTAAAGATACTATGATACTGCGAGTTTGGGAGTGGGCAAGTGGTTATAAGAGCTGAAATTGACAGCATGTCAGGAATCCAGCAGGAAGCCCCCAGCTCCCGCTTGTAAATGCAGTTTCTATGGCTACTTAGAAGACTTGGTAGATATTGCGCTTTTGAGATTAATTGCTATACCAGTTGATGAGTCACGAAATACAGAGGATGTTGCAGACTGAACAGTTTTATAAAGAAAGGAAGAATTGCCTTTCTGTAGCGCTTTTCACAACCATTGAATATCTCAAAACGGTTTACAGCCAATAAAGTGCTTTTTGAAGTGTAATGTAGGAAATGCAGCAGCTAGTTTGAGCTCAAGCAGCATTGTGATAATGACCAGATAATCCATTTTTTGTGATGTTGATTGAGGGATAAATATTGGCCAGGGCACCGGGGATAATTCTCTTACTGTTCTTCAAAATAGTGCCATGGGATCTTTCACATCTACCCGAGCAGCCAGGCGAGGCCGCGGTTAAATTTCTCATTGGAAAGACTGCACCTCCGTCAGTGTAGTGATCCCTCAGCACTGCACTGGAGCATGCTGTCCTCAAACTTATTTTCTTGAACTGAATGCCAGTGTTATATAACACGAGGTTAGTTTTAAAATTGGTTTTGAATCTGAAATACTTTTTGCAATTATAAAACCATTATTAGCCAATATTGTTCCATCAATATTCATAGCATCATTATTCCTGTTTGACTAAAACTGTCAATGGTAATAGATTTCAAGGTTTCAGCCTATTCTGTGAAGATTCTCATTTGCATCCCTTCATGAAATTGTTGATCATTCAACTGTAACCAAAGCAGGTGTGGAAAAAATCTACAACTTGTGGAAGTGGCCACGGAAAAACTTGTTGAGGAAGTGACCTTGAAAATTAAAAGATATTATTTGCACTCTTACTTTTCCCAGTGTTCTTGAACATCTTATTTTAAAGATGGCCAATAAACAAAATAGCTATCATAAATACTTTTCCTAGAATTTTACTAGATGTTTATCACCAAACTGTCTCATTATAACTTTCACATGGAATAAATTTTCTGCTGTTAACATTGCAAGGAGCATGGGCTCTATAAGAATAGTATTTAACACATTAGATCTGCATACACTTTTAGTATCAGCTCTGTTATCATTGTGGTTCTTAGATGGAGTTGTTCATGATTTTAACTTATAGGTACTGCTGGAGGCAAGACTGTTGGTAAACTCTACCTTCTATTGAGCATAATACTATCTACTATAGAGGCTTAGCACAAGGCTCTACATGGCACTATCTCTCTCCATGCTCTTTTGTCATGTGATCTTACATCACTGATGATGTAGACTATATATTTGCATATTTAACATTAATCATTTATCCCACATCAGCTTGTTCCATGATAATTTCCAATATCCACATTTATAATGCAAACCGACCTGAAATTATATCATCTCCCCATTAGTGTTTCAGTTTTACTCAGCTCTACAGCCTGTAGTGCAGAGAAAAATGCAGTGCTTCTCTACTTCCCAAAATCCCAGAACACTTGCTGCAACTCATGAAAGGACCAAGAACCAGAGAGCACAGATTTAAAGTAATTGGCAAAAGAAGCAAAAGCAACATGACAAAAAACTTTTTCATACAGTGAGTGGTTAGGGTCTGGAAAGCACTGCCTGTGAGTGTGGTGGAGGCAGGTTGAATCAAGGCATTCAAAAGGGAATCAGATGGTTATCTGAAAAGGAAGAATGTGCAGGACTACAGGGAGAAAGTGGGAGAATGGCACTAGGTGAATTGCTTATTTGGAGAGCCGGCGCAAACATGATTGGCTGAATGACCTTTGTCTACACTGTAACAATTCTGTCATTCCTTAATTATAAATAACAGTGTAAAACTACCTTTAAGATGCTCCTTAAAACATCCAACTTTGGTCACCTGTCCTATTATCCACAATTGTAGCTCAATGTCAAATTTGTTTGATAAAGCACTTGCAAAGCGCTTTCGAGCGTTCTACAGACCTACATCGTGGGAAGACAATTCTTTCAATCCCTAGCCTCACTTGAGGCACGTCACTTTTGTACATACTCTCTGCTCATGGCCTTTTGAATAATCAGTTTATGGTTGTGTTATCCACATTGCTTGACATTTTGAATCATTTTCCTTTCAGTCATCTTTTCTCCACAGTAATAAGTTAACTTCTGTGAATCTCTCCTCGAGACTTAAATCCTGTAATTATCCTTGTTGCTCTTCATTGAAATATCGTCTCCATCACTCACACCGTCCCTGTTTATCCCCGACAGCTCTCTATATCTGACAAATGGCACTGACGGCTTGCCATCCCCAGTAGCATTAATTTTGTAAGGGTGCTGCTTAAGTCATATTAAACGAACCGGCCGTTTTGGATACTCAAGTAGCCATCCATGCTCATCGTCCACTGCTGTTCACGCTGTAGACCTGGCTTAATGTATCTGAATCACCTCCTCATTGAAAGTTAATTTCGGAAAATATTCATAAATGTGACAGCAGTTCAGGAAATTTGGAATTGGCCAGGGCACTTCAAAGGCAACAGCTGCCACAGTCTAACTGTTATAAAGAAAAGCAGATGATATTACAAACAAAGGAACAAATGAATCAAAAAAAGTCATCAGCGCCAGGATTCACAGGCAGCACCACATCAATTTTAGGGGGGCTCACGGGCAGGTCTCTACCTACCAGTTCAGCCATATGTGGGCGACCTTTCAATTGCTGCAGGGCTAGGGCTTGCTTGGGGATGGGGGAGAAGTGGCCTCAGGCAAGGGAAGAGGTTGCAGGGTGAGGGCTGTACTGGGGAAGGAGTGTATCCCAGGGTGTGTGTGAGGGCACGTGTTGATCAGTGCAAGTAGCAATTTAGCTGTTTAGATTTATATAAATCCAAATGCGTGTGTCCTGCAGTATTGTAATGCATTTGAATCAGCTCCTTGTTATGTGTTAATTCCTGAGAACATTAGAAGTTCTGAAGAAGAGTCATACTGGACTTGAAATGTTAACTCAGTTTCTCTCTCCACAGATGCTGCCAGACCTGCTGAGTTTTTCCAGCATTTTCTGTTCAATTTCGCCATACCTTTCTTTGCTAATAAGATACAACATTATTGAATGTGGGAACAGTGATGATAATATGTAGGGGAAAACATAAAATTTCGTCTTGAATAAAATTCAGGATTGATGAATAAGTTGGGACAATGATTGGTTGAATACTTTGATGAGGTGCTTTGGTAACCCAACAGTAATTCAGATTAGTGTCAGTCACGTTTTTGTGTTTTTTTTTTAAATTCAGAATCACTATTGGAATTTGATGATTGTTTTCCTTTCCCCCTTTTATCTCTTAGACCAATAGGCCACGACATCAAAAGAGGCGAATGTGTCCTGGCAAAAGGTACCCACATGGGGCCTTCCGAGATCGGCCTTCTAGCAACGGTTGGGGTGACTGAAGTCGAAGTTCACAAGTTTCCTGTGGTGGCAGTGATGTCCACAGGAAATGAAGTAAGCTTTATTACCTCTGAGTTTGTGGGCGGGGAGGGTGATCTAACCGCTTGCGTGTACATGCGTTTAAATTCAGAACACACAGAACCCTCTTAATTTTAACCAAAACGATCAGTCAAGTTAGACCAGTTGATTTAGTGAGCAGTGATATCAATCTAGAGAGTTATCAAATAAAAATACAATCAGAGTAGAGTTTACAATGTAAGGAGAGGGGGGGTGGAAACAATCTCTGTTTCTTACACTGCTGGTTTCCTGCTTATTCTATTTTTTTTAAAACCGGTGAACAGTTTAAGCTAGGTTTGTTTTAAAAAGTGACAGTGATTTCACAATTTTTCAGGAACCGCCCAATTTTTTTTTGAGCTAGCAATTAAATACAGTGAGATAAAAGCAAAATACTGCAAATGCTGGAGATCTGAAAGAAAAACAGTAAGTAAAACTAATGTTTCCATTAGTAGGAGAGACTAGGACCCGAGGACACAGCCTCAGAGTAAAGGGAAGACCTTTTAGAACAGAGATGAGGAGAAACTTCTTTAGCCAGAGAGTGGTGAATCTATGGAATTCATTGCCACAGAAGGCTGTAGAGGCCAGGTCATTGAGTGTATTTAAGACCGAGATAGATAGGTTCTTGATTGGTAAGGGGATCAAAGGTTACAGAGAGAAGGCAGGAGAATGGGTTGAGAAACTTATCAGCCATGATTGAATGGCGGAGCAGACTCGATGGGCCAAATGGCCTAATTTCTGCTCCTATGTCTTGTGGTCTTATGCTGTAAAAACTCAGCAGGTCTGGCAGCATCTGTGGAGTGAGAAAAACATAGTTAACGCTTCAAGTTCTTCTTCGAATAATTGTCACATTGGACTCGAAACGTTAACTCTGTTTCTCTCTCCACAGACACTGCCAGACCTGCTGAGCTTTTCCAGCACTTTGTGTTTTTATTTTATTTGAGTACAGTGGACTTGCTTTAACGGGCAGTTCACTTTTGTTTTAAATATTGATGCAACACAAAAGCTGTCATTTCTATTTAACTTTGAGGAAATTTCATTTTTAATTGCTTAAAATTCTACTGGCGTGATTTATGTTTTGTTTCTGTCCATGATCACAAAACTGTTAGTGCAGTAGGAGGCCATTCGGCCCATTGTGTCTGCATCAGCTCTTCGAATGAGCATTATGACTTAGTGCAATTCTCTTGCCTTTTCCCCATAACCCTGCACATTCAAATAATCATCTCGAATGCCTCGATTGAACCTGCCTCCACCACACTTTCAGGCAGTGCATTCCAGACCTGAACCACTCACTGTGTGATAAAGTTTTTTCTTACCCCCCATTTGCTTCTTTTGCAAATCACTTTAAATCTGTGTCCTGTCATTCTCGATCCTTTTGCGAGCAGGGACAGCTTCTCCCTATCTTCTCTGTCCAGCCCCCTCATGATTTTGAACTATCAAATCTCCTTTTAGCCTTCTCTCCTCCAAGGAGAACAATCCCAACCTCTCCAATAAACAAAACCTCATCATCTCAATTTAATAACATCCCAGTTTATAATGTTTTGGAGCAAGGCAGTGATGAAGTAGAAAACACTGAAGCAGACAGAACAATAAGATGGAATTAGACTCGCAGTTTCATCCACGGGCCGAGAGGGAAGTGAAAATGGATGTTCCTAGTAATCAAGAACAGAGGAGACCTCTGTAATCATCTCCATTCAGCGGGAGGAGAACTTGGAAATAATTGAGAAATGATGCATGCCTAAAAAATTGAAATAAACATTTTCTAAGATCAGAAATCCTTTCCTCAAACACTAGGTTCCTGGGTTCCAACTGTATTTCCAATCTGTAAATATTCAATTTTACAGCTTAAACATTTCAATTATGTTTTTTTTTGCAGGTTAGATTTTAACTTTCCCATATGATTCATTTATTTTTAAAGTTACTGATAAGGAAATTTTTGCAGAGCTAATAACACTGGATAAAGAGTTAACAAGGGTGGCTGAGCTCAGTTTTCATTTAGTCAGCAAATTAAAAAGCAAATTTGGACCGTTTTTTACTGCGATCACGGTACACATTAACGATAAATCATCCACAGGTGACACAGTATTTTGCTCTCCCCATCTTTTGTACTGCTGAGTGATAGAATGCAAGTTCATCCAAACAATTGTTCATAACTTAGTTTCCTATTTCATTTCTTGCAATCAGAGGAGAGGTACTTTGAAGTTTCTTGTAAGCGAGATAGGTCTGAGTCCTTGATCTGTGCACGTGCACTTTCCAACAAGCTATAAAAGAATACCCAAGACAATGCATTTTTCATGAACTAAAACTAAGCTCAACCCACAACTCATACATTTTCAGCTGCGAGTCACATTTCTTCTTTATCCCACATTAACCCACATGACACTAGAATACAGGTATCACAAGATAACTAGATTAGGAATAGCCTTTGGCCCATCCTAATGTATGCATCCAGATGCACCCCCTACCACCCATCCCATTTCCACATTCATTTATTTCTTAAATAATGCCAAGGTTTTCACTTCCATTCTTCCATCTGCAAGTCCAATCCACGTATTGAAAATGTTGTGTAAAGAAGAAATTCCTGGTATCAGTACCAAATGTTACTGGTTTTAACCCTTACCACCTTATTTCTCCATCCAGCCTTTCCCCATAACAAAATGGTCAGTGTGGTGATGTTTCTCTGCATTGCTTCCAACGCCTGAATGTCTCTCTGATGTTTTGTCAACCAGAATTGGATGTGGACCTCAAGTTTTTTTAAAATTGTTTCATGGGATGTGGACGTCGCTGGCAAGGCCAGCATTCATTGCCCATCACTAATTGTCTTTGAACTGAGTGGGTGGCCACACCATTTCAGAGGGTTCTTAAAAGTCAACCGCATTTGCTCTGGAGTCACAAACCGGGTAAGGATGGCAGATTTCCTTCCCTAAAGGACATCAGTGAACCAGATGGGTTTTTACAACAATCAACAATGGTTTCATGGTCACCATTACTGAAACTAGCTTTTAAATTCCAGATTATTTATAGAGTTTAAATTCCACCAGCTGCCATGGTGGGATTTTTGATTCCTTGTCCCCAGGGTATTAGCCTGGGCTTCTGGATTTACTAGTCCAGTGACATTACTACTACACCATTGTCTTTCCCAAAGTCTAGCCAGAGTCAACAGTAGTCTAGCCAGAGCACTATAATCTAGCCAGAGCACCCTACAGTTTAATGATGAATTGTAATCTATTATTTTGGCTATTACAGTTCAATACTGTCTTGGCCTTAATATTGCTGAAATGAGAGACATGTTGCCAAAGCTTTTTGTCTTGCACTCATCAGGACAAACACAAGAATGCCAAATTTAAAACGATCACAACAATTTATACTACAGTTGAAAAGGTTGCTGATCGGTTGACAAGTGAACTGATTGGCCAGACCATTGCCTTGGAGAAAGCAACAGGGAACTATAAGCTCCCCAAGCTCCCAGGTAATTTTTAAAAAGGCACAAGACTTGAACATATTCCTTTTGTTTGCAGAGAATGAGTCCTCATGTATGAATGTATGTCGCTTCTAGCAAGTATAAATGAGCCACATTATGAGCTCCACCAGTTATCTTAAATTGTTTGTTAGTGTGCCTATTAGCACACTCGGGATTGTTCAACAGGTGCTGCCCAATCATGGAGTCACATCTAACAGTTGATGTTTTGTTTTGGATTTTGCAAACATGGGCTGGTTGTCCACAGGCTATACTCTGCCCGTTACGAACAACTAAAGGAGCATGCTGTTTGATTTGATCATCCAGTCATTGTGATGTACAGCCAACATCAGAGTACAGATCATGATAGGCAGTTCATTGAGTTATGGGATTGTGTATTCTTTGTAATTATTGCCATCTTATTCATTACGGTACATTGCTTGGCTTCTTGGGGAAGTGCCCTCCATCTAAGACCTGGAATGGGAGAGAAACTTGTCTGATGCCTTGGTGTCTAAAGTTTCTGCAAGTGATCTTGCCTTCATTAGTCAAGTGCCTTAGGCTCATTATTTGTGGGGATAATATTTATAAGATAGGTAATTTGACCCAAAACATAAAATGCTGGAAAAACTCAGCAGGTCTGATAGCATATGTGGAGAGAGAAAGACAAAGTTAAGGTTTTGAGTCCGTATAATCCTTCAGAGCTGAGGAGAAGTGGAAATGTGATGAAATTTATACTGTTTAAGGCAGGTGGGGCAGGTGGTTTCTTCCCCCATCATAGCCCCCTCCCCCCACCCCATCTCCTACAGGGCCAGCTGTCACTTGTTCCATGTTGTTCTCCCACACAATGCTACCCTTGTTCTACTATAATCACATTCTGCTTTCTTACCTTTACGCCACTATTAGCACCTTTTTTTAGCACTAACCACCACCATTGACAATCCCTTTGTCCTTTAGTTCTTGACATCTTTGTCAATCCCTCCTTTGTCCCCACCTATCACTTGGCCTTCTATCCAGCTCCACCTGCCTCACCCCCCTTAAACAGTATAAATTTAATCACACTTCGCTTCAGCTCTGAAGAAGGGTCATACGGACTCGAAACGTTAACTTTGTTTTTCCCTCTCCACGATGCTGTCAGACCTGCTGAGTTTTTCCAGCATTTTCTGTTTTTGATTCAGATTTCCAGCATCCGCAGTATTTTGGTTTTATCTTAGTAGGTAATTTGACCATTCTGATAACCCTCCTTAGTTTTGTGTTTGTTTCCTTTTCTAGAAAAAAAATGGTTTATCCAGCAATGTGCGACCAGTTTATCAGCTCACAACAGTAAATCAAGAGTGATCGATTGATATTTTAATCTGCATGGTTTGCTCCTACAGCTCCTGAATCCTGAGGACGAACTAACACCAGGAAAGATTCGGGACAGCAATCGTTCAACCCTTCTGGCAACAATTCAGGAACATGGATACCCAACCATCAACCTGGGAATTGTTGGAGATAAGTAAGCCCTGTTATATATTATCATGCAACTTTTAAAATCTAAATGTGATTGTTAATTGTAGCTCCTTCCAGGTTTACAAGACATCAGCTTTTCTCACCTCTTTAAGAATTGACCAATGCCACATTTGAGATTATTTGTCACAAATTATGCTGCTAATTTCCTCTTTGTGCTATTTTCAACCTGATCAGTGAATTTGTTCATATACATTTCCATCTACTATTTTAAAACATTTTTAAGAGGTTAGTCAATACTTCAAAATAGTGCAAGTATGAATTTGGACCTGTGAATTCAACAGTGCGTGAACAAGTATGTACAGCGCATAAGCAGTTCCATCTTTCTTGCTCCTTTGTGGTCTGAAGGATAAAATAGGTATACAGTGAAGTTTACGGTTTATAAATTTACATTTTTTAATAGAAACCTGATTAAATGGATTGAATAAGGGAATATTTGCTGATTAGTCTTGTTGTCATTGACCAACCATAAACTCTTCAAGGTGGCAATCTGCATTTCAACCCGTAGATCAGCTTCAGAGGAATGTCAGCCAATCAGGTGATTTGGAGGTCAGCATTGGAAGCTCTCAGAAATAATTATATTTGCCGGTTACTCTGAAAGGGTTAATATCTCTAGTAAGGTCCTGGATTGAGGAATGCCATTACAATGCATTATATGTTCATTATTCATGCCAACTGTAATTTCTAGCCTATTCACAGCTAACTAAAAATACACAGCAGGTTCAAACATATTAGCTAGTGTTTGGATGGGAGACTTCATCAAAATCCAGTTCTAAGGTTTTGTTTCAATGATACTAACTTAACCAGATAATTTGAAGCTGCTCAAAAGTTAAAGTTTAAAATAGTTAAATCAACATGCGTATATAATTATTCATACAGCAATCCAGATGTCCTCCAGCTCCCCCATTTCATATCCGATTACCATTTAAGTGTTTCAATGGAATATGCCTTCCCTGTGGAGGGGGGGGCATGTAAAACGGGGTGGGTGCCCATCCCATCACCTTCCCACTCACCCAGGGGAGGGGAGGAGGGGCGGGCACCAATTTTGGCAGCCTGCCCGCCATATTTAAATGAACAATTAAGGGTCAATTAGGCCTGTTATCAAGCCAATTGGCCCTGGTAACATGCTGCCCACGCCATAAAACATTTGGCATGGGCAGCAGGGTGGGAGTGGGAAGCCTGATTTTTTCAACTGAAATGTTTAAAGGGCAGGAAGGAGGG
The DNA here is from genome assembly GCF_017639515.1 of Carcharodon carcharias. Taxonomy (NCBI): domain Eukaryota; kingdom Metazoa; phylum Chordata; class Chondrichthyes; order Lamniformes; family Lamnidae; genus Carcharodon; species Carcharodon carcharias. The sequence goes on along the minus strand of NC_054486.1, from coordinate 12,802,922 downwards.
GGAGGGGTCTCTCTTTGGGGTCTGCCCTTTGCCAATGATGGGATGCCCCCCACCCTTATTTTGAACCCCCCTCCCCACCACCTTGCTTCCTACCTGTTCCCTCCTTTAAACCCACCCTCTTCCCTCCACCCCACCCCCGCAAGCTGCCCCTTTCCCTAACCTTCACAAACCCTCCTGGCCAAAGACCCCAGCCTTGGGGCCCTCTCTTCACCAGCAATTCCAACAGTGGCCACTGACATCTTTCTGATGGCTAAGTTCCAGAGGGCAGGACGTCCACGCCTCATTGTGGTGGAAGTCCCACTCAGCTCTCATTAATGAGCCCCACAGTGCTTTATGGCTGAGGGGTGGGTCAGTCTGGAGCATGTTGGCCAGTGTGGTCTCTGGGTGCGGGGGGGAGGAGAGCTGTCCTCTTCACCACCACCACCACCACCCTCTCCCTCCCCCACCACCCCCAAATTATTTTGACCTTTGTGTGAGGAAGAAGTTCCTGAGACAATCCTTCAATTAGCTTGGCCCTGTGTCCCTTCATCCTATTCTAAACAGTTTAATTTCAAGCAATATTCTGGAGTTGCATTTTCCATGCCATTTACCATCTTTTATACCTCCTTAAGATCATATCCTAAACATCTTCCTTCCAGATTGGAAAGTCCAAATCCCCAGCTTTTCCTCATAACTCAGACTTCTAACACTAGGCATCAGCCATGTGCTTCCTCTCTACATTGCCTCCACTTGGAAGTTTCCCTTTTAGTCTCATCAATCAGAGTACTAAAGATGTTGCCTAACGCTGCACATATTATGTGTTTAATCATGACTTGATCTGAGATACGTCCTGCCATTTTGGCTGTGCAGTTCAACAGGAATCCGGAGCTGCAAAGTTGCACTGAAGTCCGTGCAACTGTTTTTATTTCCACACTTAAAACATCTGTAACCTTTTGAAGAATATTTGTGCTCAGAAGGTAGAATCGAGATTGGTTAAAAAATGCTAAAAGGTATTCCAGACAAAACCATAAGCTAAACTTTCCTCACCGTACATACCTCCAGAGCCCTTCAGAAAATTAATTGCATGCCTTCAGCACTTGCACTCCTGCATTAATTTTTAAATCTATTGTGGTTGTAAATGATAGCAGGATGCTTGAGCCTGTATTGCCCTTCGACTAAAGTGATTGATTATTGGGTACATCTGCAGCTTAAGTTACGATAAATTCTTTAAAGTATTTAAGCAGGACTTGTTCTTATCTGACGGGCTCTTGGTTTAATTAACAAGTGCAGTTGAGGTTTCTAAAATCTATAGCCTTTGACCACAGTGATGAAAATCAAGTCTCCCTTTGCCACATAACGATCCCACTCGTCATTCTGTCTCGAGATTCAGTATCATTCAGACCTCACCTACGAGTGGAAAAGCATCTCAAAAGGGTTGGCAAGTGAAGCAATTTTTGGCTTGCTGTGCTCAAATAATGCTTGCCCTGATCTCAGGGATAAATGATTGTTTCCATGAATTTCAGGGCAATAGGTGATTACTGGAGAGAAGCAACTCTCATCAAGGACAGAAGGAATATTTCCATTCATTATTATCCCTCTTCTGGATTTTGAATGTGGGTTTCCAGTGTTCAAATGGAATGCAAAAGCAAAGAACTGCAGATGCTGGAAATCCAAAACAGAAACAGAAATACCTGGAAAAACTCAGCAGGTCTGGCAGCATCAGCGGAGAAGAGCACAGTTGACGTTTCGAGTCCTCATGACCCTTCAACAGAACTAAGTAAAAATAGGAAAGGGGTGAAATATAAGCTGGTTGTGGGGGGGAGGTTGTTGGGACAAGAAGCCAGTAATAGGTCGAGATAACCAAAAGATGTCACAGACAAAAAGACAAAGTTGTCGACCTTTTAGCCCTTTTAGTATTCCTTCCCCCACCCCACCCCCACTAGGTCTATCTGTACTTTGTTTGTCCTGCTTTCTATCCTTAATTAGCACATTCCTTTAGATAATATCACCACCTTCAACACCTCTTTGTCTTTTTGTCTGTGACATCTTTTGGTTATCTCCACCTATTATTGGCTTCTTATCCCAACAAACCCCCCCCCCCACCCCTTAAACCAGCTAATATTTCACCCCTTTCCTATTTTTACTTAGTTCTGTTGAAGGGTCATGAGGACTCAAAACTTCAGCTGTGCTCTTCTCCGCCAATGCTGCCAGACCTGCTGAGTTTTTCCAGGTACTTCTGTTTCTGTTTTTGTTTCAAATGAAATGTGCTTCCCCCACAATTGTCAATGCACTGTGCTATCCTCTAGTTATTAAAATAAACTGGCAATGAATTAATAGTGTACTTTTTCACCCTGACACCTGGACAACTTCTTAGTTTTAAAGTTGTCTCTTCCTGGATAGCGTACGTGATCAAAAACTAAGAAGATTTAAAATTGCTGTTTTGTTCTCAGTTAATTGTTACATTAATTAACTTCATTTTGCTTTAAGATAAACTCAGGAACATGATAGCTTTTGTTTCTTTTGAAGTGATATTCACAGCCAAGAAAAGATAGATCATGCTGAGCTGGAATTTCACTATAATTCACTGAGCATTGCATGCAGTGTTATATATCGTTCATTTGCTGCTTCATTTAAAATGAATAAGTTATTTACTTTTTATCTGTTGAAAACCTATCATTCACGGCTGCAAAATTAATCTCTAACAAGATGCAAAATGAACAGAATATTTACGGTTTGGCTTTTAAATAATTTCCTGGTTTTGTACATCGGAGATGTAAATCAAGCACCTGAAAGGTACACAAGGGGGAAAGGAATAAAAGGTTATGTTAATAGGGTGAGATGAAGTAAGTTTGTTGGAGGCTCAAGTGGAGCATAAACACTGGCACAGACCTGATGGGCTGAATTGCCCTGTTTCTGTGCCATAGAGGTTCACATACTTTAAAGCCTTAAAGATTATTTCTTCAAGTTTTAAGAAATATCTTAATTTTTCAAAAGGCTTTTCATTCAGGTTGTGAGTCTTCCCTCAGTTCTTACTATGGCAGGCGGATGGTAAATGCCAAGCTGCCCAAATCCCAGATGGAAACTTGAAGCAGCTGCCAGAACTGTTTTGCAATGTGTACTTATTTCAAGATGTGGGCTTTGAATTCAGTAAAAAGGTCACCAAGTCTTATAGGTTTTTTACAAAACTAAATTAAATCTTTATTAATAGAAGAAATGATTTTAAGCATTTACATTGATCTACAAATTACTACTATGATAACTTCTAAATCCTCTAATTAATCTAAACCCCAGTTACACCTCAGTTAAGGCGACAGTGAGAGACACAATACTCTGAACAGTTGAATTCAAAGTGAGTTTTTCTCAGCTTCAGTTCCTTGTAAACAGCAGCTTGAGGCTTAGATGCTGGAGGCTTTTCATACTTGTTAGATCTTAGAATGCCTTCCTTGCCCACAGCCTTCTCTACTTTATACATATTTCCCATTTGAATGCGAATTCCCATTGTTTTTACATCTCTAATAATAAAAATCCATCAAAGTACCAATTTTACCAGCACTTTTTTTAATTATTCATTCACAGGATCTGGAATTCGCTGGCTGGGCCAGCATTTATTGCCCATCCTTAGTTGCCCTTGAAAAGGTGGTGGTGAGCTGCCTTCTTGAACGGCTGCAGTCCATGTGGTGTAGATTCACTCACAGTACCAATTTTACTGAATTGGACTAGCCATATAAATACTATAGCTACAAGAGCAGGTCAGAGGCTAGGAATCCTGTGGCAAATAATTCACCTCCTGACTCCCCAAAGCCTGTCCACCATTGAAAAGTCAGGAGTGTGATGGAATACTCCCCACTTGCCTGGATGAGTGCAGCTCCAACAACACTGAAGAAGCTTGACACCGTCCATGTCAAAGCAGCCTGCTTGATTGGCACCACATCCACAAACATTCATTCCCACCACCAACGCACAGTAGCAGTAGTGTGTATCATCTACAAAATACGCTGCAAGAATTCACCAAGGCTCTTTTGACAGCACTTTACAAACCCACGACCACTACCATCTAAAAGAACAAGGGCAGCAGATAGATGGGAACACCACCACTTAGAAGTTCCTCTCCAAGTCACTCACCATCCTGACTTGGAAATATATCGCCGTTCCTTCACGGTTGCTGGGTCAAATTCCTGGAACTCCTTCCTAACAGCACTGTGGGTGTACCTACACCATATGGACTGCAATGGTTCAAAAAGGCAGCTCACCACCACCACCTCAAGGGCAACTAGGGATGGGCAATACATGTTGACCCAGCCAGTGAAGCCCAAATCCCGTGAATTAATTTTTAAAAAATAATCTTTGGGGAAAATAAACAGTGTTTCTTAACTTCTCCTGGCTAAGTGAAACATTTCATCCCCTCTTTTGAATTCAAGCTAGTCTGGTTTATTTAAAATGCAAGTGTTCCCTTTACACCTCACATTCTAAAACTTATCCCATGTTTACCTACTTAACATTTCAAACCTAGATTATCTTCTGTTTTATCAAAGCCTTCAGACCAGCTTCCTTTAATTCAATTAAGTCCCAAACACACACACCCTGCCCACCCCCCACACCGCCCCCCCCCAACTACTACTCTGCAATAAATTCCAAAAACATTCCTGTCAGTTCTAAAAAGTCAACATCTCACGCTCTATCTCCATCATGTGATTCTTGTTTTTATCAAGCTTATCAGTAATAGTCTCCTCAGAACTTCACTGTCTTTTTGCTCGTAAACTTCAATCCTCTGCATTTTTCTCATCTCTGCTTTGTCACTGTATCCATCAAGACTCATTGCATCATTTGCTTTTCCAATACCACTCAACTCTCAGCCATCTTCAGCCTTCTCTTCCTCCTACAATCATTATGCTTCTAAACCCAAGCTTGTCTTTATCTGACCACTGTGGCTTATCTTATTTTGTCGTCTTTAACTCTTTCCAACCTTAGTAGAGCCCTGCACTTACAGCATTGGATGATTGGCCTTGGCCTATCATCTAAGTCTCAATTACAAAGGACCAATGGGTCATGTGCTTGTGAAGTGCTTGTGCACTAAACTAAGCAGTCCCAGGATGTAGATTCTTTTCCACAGTTCATAAATGAGAAGTGTTAAGCCTGGTTCTACCACTGAGCCAATACCTTCTACCCCTCCCTTTCAGCTGCTCAGCAGGCATTCTTTTCAATAAAGCAATTGGTCCTTGCCATTAATAATTCCTCCTTTCCTTTAACCACTCGGTGGTCCCCCTCCTCAGTTTCAACAGCTCATTCTTGCCAGTGAATATGCCTGGCCCCCGCCTGTTGGCTGGTTGGTGGCCACTCTTCTTACTTTGGCTGCCCATTCTGCACAGTGAATAGTCTGTTCTTGACTCTAGATAGCCTTAAGTGTAACCAATCAATTTTAAACCAAGCATATTTCAATTAATGATCCGTATATTTACAATAGGCTGAGAGAAAATAAATAATATTTAAAACTTTGCTTATTTGTACTGTGCAATGGAGTATCGTTAATTCTCAGACCCTGACCAAGCTAACAAAAGGCCAAGTTAAGCAGTTTTCTTCATTCCCGTTATCCTATCTTGCAGCCGATATTTGGACAAATGGCACATATTTTGGGGCTGAATACCTTCTCACTTGCCCAACTCCCCTCCCACCCCACCTCCTCTTATCCTTCCTTCCTCTCCCTTTTCCTACAGTGTTGCACACTGGGCTTTAAGACTATCAACTAATCTGTAAACTGAAATAAGCCAGAATTTAGAAAAAACTCCTGGAAAACAACAAAGGTTTTATCAAAAGTAAAACAAAAACTTACCTGCATGCCATCTGAAGAGACAGAGCTTTGGGGAGCCTTCGTGTCACTTTTCATTGGAATACCTGAAAGAAAAGTATATAAATCTATGTAAAGGAATCAACAATTCAGAAGCAATTCTAGCTATTACACCTAGGAGCGACCCTTGTCGTAATAGGCAGAGTACAGACTATATTCAACCAGCCTGTGCTTGCAAAACCCAAAACAAACAATCTCTGTTGGATGTGATTCTGTGATTGGGCAGCACTTGCTGAACAATCCTGAGTGCACTAATAACTACACTAACAACCAAATTAGGATAATAAGTTGAGCTCATAACATGGCTCATTTACGCTTGCTAGAAGCAATATACATTCATACACAGGGATCTGTTCTCTACAAAGAAAAGGAATATGTTCAATCCTTGCAACCTTTATCATTACCCGAGAGCTTGGAGCACCTGTAACTCCCCATTATTTTCTCCATGGCAACGTCACAACCAATCAGAGTAAATTTGGCATTTTTGTGTTTGTCCTGATGAGTGCAAAATGGAAAGCTTCGGCAGCATGTCTCATTTCAGCAATATTCAAAAGCAAGTGTCCTGACACCGAACCCTGGGGATTCCCACAATAATCCTTCCTCCAGACCATAAAACAAATGTTTACCACAGCTCTCCGTTTTCTGTCACTTAGCCAATTTTGTATCCATGCTGCTGCCATTCCTTTTATCCCTTGAGCTCTAACTTTGCTCACAAACCTGTTCTGCTGTACTTTATCAAATGCCTTGTGGAAGTCCACACGCTGCACATTAACCACATTACCCTCATCAACTCTCTCTGTTACCTCATCAAAACAACTCAAGCAAGTTAGTTAAACATGATTTGTCCTTAACAAATTGGTGCTAGCTTTCCTTAATGAACCTGCATTTGCCCAAGTGACTATTAATTTTGTCCCAAATTATCATTTCTAAGAACTTCCCCACCACCAAGGTTAAACTGACTGACCAATGGTTACTGGGTTTATTCTTACAGCCTTTTTTGTGTCTTGGTGTAAAATCTGCAATTCAGCACCAAGCCTGCATCAAAGGAGAATTGGAAAATTATGGCCAGTGCCTCGATCCACAATTTTCACCCTTACCTCCCTCAGTATCCTTGGATACATCTCATCCAGTTTGGCTGTCTAATACAGGCAGCCTATCTAATACCTCCCCATTATCAATTTTTAATTGAACTGACTCAGTCACATTAGTTTTAACTATTGTTGAAGATTTAAAAGAAATAAAAACACTTACATTTATTTCTTTACTTTTTCTTTCTCATTTATCTCTTTTCCCCCTTCATCCATTTTTATTTCCCTGTCTGTTTTGCTTTCTGTTCCTGATTTAACTTTGAATTCACTCTTAAACTTTTTGGTTCAGACTCTGCTGCTCATTAACGAGTCTTCATACTGGTAGGTTAAGGAGAGGCAGAGTTTGCCCTGTTTGTATAAATCTCTGTTGCCCCTAGAGGGACTGCACTTTTTCAATATTTGGCTGACAGGGACTTTAGTGTAAAAGCCCTTAGTATATGGACAAGTGCAAGAGTAACGAACCCCATTTACTGCTGACCACTACATTCTCCCTTTGTGCTTTCAGTTGGCAGTCTGCAGCAGAAAGATTGAGTGCCTGGAAAACTATGCTTAATTAAACATGAAATGAGATTGGGCAGTATAATTTATTTGTATACGAGATAATCTGTTTAAAAAATTTTTAAAGAGCTGCGAAAAATATTTGCACTATTAAACATCATTGCAATAGTTACTGCTATATAGAAATCGCCAGTCTCAGCAGGAAGGTGCAACCTCTGATGTAAGTTTAATTCAGCAATAAATGTCTCATGTTTACAAATTTAAAACACTAATGAAGCCAGCTATTCAGAATTAGATAGAACTATCATTAGTCATACTCTATGTCTGAGTATTTGTTTGGTGTACTTTGTCAGAGCTTTAAGTTACTCTTCGACTAGGTTCTTAACAACACTAACATGCTAAAATCTCAGTGTTGGGTGCCTTCTTCTGAAACGGGTATCCCCTTTAAAGTACAAGCCTCTCTCAGCTACAGAAGAACAGAAGATGTTATCCCCGTACACTACATCGATATGATTTCAGTTCACTCAAGGAAGCTCAAAATAGCAGCATCTCCAGAGCCACGTCTAGGAAAGTCACCAGTTGTAAACTGTTAAATTTTGCAGTTGGCAAAGCAAATTGGTTATCAAGCCAAGCTGTTCCACCAACTGCCAGTCTAATTTGTTGTTTAGTGCAAGGTGACTCTGTCGACGTGCAGTGTGTATGAGAAGCCTGCACAGCTTGAACTGTTTCACAAGTTCCTTAATTGTGTGCTGGGGCAGTGATGGAGAAATCTGAAAACCACCATCTACTACTGTTATTCTAGAACTTCTTGTCTCCCTGGGAATGAATCACGCGTGAAGTATCTGGGTTTGAGTGAAGGGTTCGATTTTGTCATCCTAATATCTTGATTAAGGCTTTTGTCAAAGTATAGAGATATCTGTTTATGACAGCTTTATACTTGCAAAATATAACTTCATAGATTTACTTCCGTAGTAAATTTATATTCAGAATTCAAACCATGTGCTCCACATAATTGAGCGAAATACATTTGCGTGTGTTGTATTTCCTTGTGGTAAATCAATTTAAATCTGCCACAAAAATAAGAAGTTTCCAAATATGTTGAATCCCTGCCCAACGAGAAGCATCGCAAAATCTGAAATAGCTCTGAGTATCTGAGTTTGAGCAAAGGGTCTTCCTGATACCCAGCAGAGCACAATATACACTCTAGTTCCTGTGGGGGAGCGTCTTTAGTGACTAATGTTGGGTTACTCTTGCTGGAAGAGTCTATGTTCTCATATGTCTCAGTCCTCATAGTACACAGGTATTATAGCTTTGTCCCAAGACTTCTAACATCTTTCTGATGTTTAGGGAATAGATTTTATACCAAAGGTGACCCATTTGTGTTTAAAGGTATTATAATAGTTAAGTAAAACAATGGTTGTCTTTTTCTCCCCTTGACTACTATCAATGCCTGACATCAAATTAGTTTGCATGCTGCTACGGTTGGTTGTAAATCTGAATCTTTTCGCTAATATATCTGGGTAAATTAGTATGAGTTGTTTCAGATTTTGCGATGCTTCTCGTTGGGCTGTGAATCAACATATTGGAAACTTCTCATTTTTGTGGCAGATTTAAAGTGATTTACCAGAAGGAAATACAACACACACAAATATATTTCACTCAGTTATGTGGAGCACATGGTTTGAACTCTGATTTTAAATTTACTATGGAAATAAATCTGTGAAGTTACATTTTGCAAGCTAAAGCTGTCAGAAACAGATATCTCTATACTTTGACAAAAGCCTTAATCAAGATATTCAGATGACAATTTCGAAGCCTTTCAATCATCTCAGTTATCCATTACTTTCATTTTTTTTAAATGCCTTCACAGCCTCGGAAAGTTGGAGTTCACAATGAAGAAAAGTTGTGCTTGTGTGGCAATATCTTATAGTCAGCTGCCTGTTACATCCTGTTCTAAATTGCAGGCAGTAACATGCAGAATAAAGAAATATTTCACCAGGTGGCAGTAGATTCCAGTTCATTCACTCTTGAGATAGTCTTGTGGAACTACTTTGTTTCTGCATCTTGAAATATTAGTAGTGGACTCTTACTGGTGTGATGTCCCATGTGAACACCTATTTAATGAGGTGACGAGAGAACAGTAAATCTTCACCATTTTTTTCAGTAAAGACATTTCATGCCAGCGTGATCATAATGTCATCATTTCACATTTACTTGTCTTTAATTATTTACCAGACATCAAATATTAACTATCCTAGATCCTGATCCCGTCACAAGACATACTAATGAAAAGGACTTATGGAGTAATACATAAATTCCAGCAGTTTAACTAACTGCATTAGAATCGTTAACACATTCAAGTCACTAACATGACTTGTCCCATATCCATTGTAGATTGTGTGCAGAATTACATATGTACCTTGGCATTGCCAACAAGAAAACGAAAATATTCAGCGCTTTGCAGATTACATTTGATCCAAATAAGTCTTAAATCTCAATAATACCAAAATTTCCACTTTGCTTTTGAGGAGTTTAGAAAATTTATTTGAAATAAAATTAAGGAATTAATATTTCATTAAATAGGTACCAGTTTTCTTTATCCTTTTGACAGCCTCAGTTACTGTTTCTCTGACATTTATCTTCCACTATATCAATTCAAGTGTGGAGAAGCCTATCTAGTAAGCAAGTATGTTCTTTTAAGTACTATTACTAGTTGAGCCTCAAGCTGCTAAGTATTTGAGCATTTTTTGCAACCAAGAGTGAAGAACGGCCAATGCTGGTAACAGAACAGGTCGGTGGGGGGAAGGACTGAGCTCATAGGCGAGCAATGCACCAAAATTCTGCACCTCTGGTTTTAGCCAGATATAGTAATGGAGTCAAGATCAGAGGCATGTAGGTGCTGCTGGACCCAAAGTGGGTGGCATTAGTTTAGTCAACAGGAACTGGAAAGAAATTGTGGCTCATTCAATATTCTTTCCTGTTGGATATGAGAGAATGATGCAAGCTTTGCTGTTTTCATAAACAATTATTCAAGTTTGGTTTCTCATAGTTTTTAAGTTTTTTCTATTAATATTTAATAAATATACTTGTTTGATTTGTAGCCCTGATGACCTGTTGAATGCTCTCAATGAAGGGATAAGTCGTGCTGATATCATCATTACTTCAGGAGGTGTATCCATGGGAGAAAAGGTAACCAGCTTGAAATATAGTCACATATCTATTAAAGGGTGGTGGAGACAGGTTCGATCGAGGTATTCAAAAGGGAATTGGATTGCTACCTGAAAAGAGAGAATGTGCAACGTTATGGGGATAAGGCAGGAGAGTGGGACTAGGTGGAATGCTCTTACAGAGAGCCAGTGGAGACTTGATGGGCCGAATGGCCTCCTGCACTGTAACGATACTGTGAATTTGAAGTTAGGTGAATTGTATTGGATATGTTTGGAATGGCCACTGTATGAAAGCATAGTCATGATTCCTCTTAAATCAGTAGATTTGGAATACTCCTACCTTGAGGCTCTTCCACCAGCCCATAGCATATTCCTTAAGGGATGAATGATAGAAGATTAAAGTATCAGGAAATGTAAATTCAGGAAACAAAAAGAAGAGAATATTAAAGAATGAAAGAAGAAACAAATGGACCAAATATGGGAACATTATATTTGAAATTTCATTCATGGGATGTGGGCGTCACTAGCAAAATCAACATTTATTGCTCATCCCTAATTGCACTTTAAAAGGTGGTGGCAATTCATTTTCTTGAACCATTGTAGTCCATGTGGTAAATGTACTTGCACCAGGAGAGTTCCAGAAATTTGACCCAGAGGCAATAATTTTTCAAATCAGGATGGGGGTGTGTGGCTGAGAGGGGAACTTGCAGGTGGTGCTGTTCCTGTACATCTGCTGCCCTTGCCCTTGCCCTTCCAGGTGGTAGAGGTCATGGGTTTGGAAGGTGCTGTCAAAGGAGCCTCAGTGGGTTTCTGCAGTGCATCTTGTAGGTGGTGCACACTTCTGCCAGTGGTGGAGGGAGTGAATGTTTAAGCTGGTGTATAGGGTCCCAATCAAAAGGACTGCATTACCCTGGATGGTGTCAAGCTTCTTGATTGTCATTGAAGCTACACTCATACAGGCTAGTGGAGAGTATTCTATCACACTCCAGACTTGTGCCACAGAGGTGATGGACAGGCTTTGGGGAGTCAGGAGATGAGTTACTTGTCACAGCCTTTGACCTGCTCTAGTAGCCAGTGTTTATATGGCTGGTCCAATTAAGTTTCTGGTCAATGGTGATCCCCAGGATGTGAATGAAGGGGGATTCGATGCTGGTAATGCCATTAAGTGTCAAGGGAGATGGTATAATCTTGTTGGAGATGGACATACCTGCCACTTACGTGCTGCAAATGTTACTTTCCAAGCCTGAGTGTTGTCCAGTTCTTGCTGCATGTGGGCAAAAACTGTTTCATTATCTTAAAAATTACAAGCGAAACTGAATACTGTGCAATCGTTAGTGAACATCCCCACTACCAACCTAACGATGGAGGAAAGTCATCAATGAAGCAGCTGAAGATGCTTGAACCTAGGACACCACCTGAGGGACACCTGCAGCAATGTCCTGGGACTGAAATGATTTTCCTTCAGAAGCATTAACCATCTTCCTTTGTGATATGCATGACTCCAGCAGTGGAGTTTTCTCTCTGATTCCCATTGGCTTCAATTTTACTGAGACTCCTTGGTACCGCGCTTGGTCAAATGCTGCCTTGAGGTTAAAGGTAATCACTCACACTTCACCTGATCTCTGGAATTCAGCCATTCTATCTATGTTTACCCCAAAAGTGTAATGAAATTTAGAGGCATGTGTCCTGGCAGAACCCAAAATAAACAGCAGTGAGCATGTGAGTAAATGGTTAAGTGTAGTTTGATAGCATTGTCATCGATATCTTCCATTACTCCACTGATAATTGAGAGTAGACTGCTGGGACGGTAATTGGCCACATTGGTTTCGTCCTGCTTTCCATGGACAGGACATACCTGGGCAATTTTCCACTCTGTCAAGTAGATTTCAGCCTTTTAGCTACATATCTTGGTTCAAGGCTTGGCTAATTCTGGAGTACCAGCTTTCAGCACTACAGCTGAAAAGTTGTCAGGGCCCGCAGCCTTTGCTGAATCCATTACACTCAGTTGTTTCTTGATATCATGTGGAGTGAATCAAATTGGTTGGACTGGCTTTTGTAATGCTGGGCATGTCAGAAGCAGGGCCAGTGGATCATCTACTTGGCCCTTGAATATTCCTACCAATACCATTGTGGATAGAAGCACCTGCGACAGGTAAGTTGAGGAGGACAGGGCCATGTAGATTTTTCCTTCAGTTGGTTCTCTCACCTTCTGCCACCAGTCCAATTTGGTAGCTGTCCCCGTCAGGACTTGGTCAATCAATCCAGCCTATGATTCCAAAAGCTACTGTCCCACTGCCCTTCTTTCTACAGTCTACTCTCCACTATCAATCTCATCCCATCAGCACCTGCCACAAAGTCAAAACCAAGATGAACATGGTTCACAAACTAAAACAGAATTACCTGGAAAAACTCAGCAGGTCAGGCAGCATCGGCGGAGAAGAAAAGAGTTGACGTTTCGAGTCCTCATGACCCTTCGACAGAACTTGACTCAAGTTCTGTCGAAGGGTCATGAGGACTCGAAACGTCAACTCTTTTCTTCTCCGCCGATGCTGCCTGACCTGCTGAGTTTTTCCAGGTAATTCTGTTTTTGTTTTGGATTTCCAGCATCCGCAGTTTTTTTGTTTTTATCTATGGTTCACAAACTCCCTGGAACATCATGGGGGAGCATATCTTGAACAGTTTGTGCCACAACAGTGCTCCTAATCTACTCTTCTACAGAATCCTATTCTGCCTCATGGTTCTGAAGCTGTCACACACAGATCATGGATGTGGAACTAAATGTTGCCATGAGGACAATGACAGGGCGCCTGAGTCCACTCCAGCTGAGTGGCTCCTACCTGCCATTCCTTATGACACCACCGTGCTCCGTGAGATGGGAAAAGTCATGAGCAACACAGACCTTTCCGTTCATGAGGATTTGAAAAACACAGTAAGAAAATACTTAAAACAGCACCAGCCATTCTGAGGAAAAAATTAGTTGCCATTTAAGCAGCTGGTATCAACCCACTACCTCGACGGACAGGATCAATGTACACTTGCATCTTGTCACTGATCTAGTAGCGAGGCTTTGACCTCTCTTGACGATGGTGAACAGCACTCAACCAAAACTGCACAGGACATGGGCGATGCAGCCACCTACTCCAGTGGAAGATGGGGACAACTCAAAATATGATTGTGGCTATGAGCCCCAGACCAATGGAACACTTGACATCAACCTGCCCAGTACAGCCTTTTGCAGGGAGGCATCTCATTTCTCCACTCAGCGTCTCAGGAGGCCGCTGAATGGAGGTCCAAACTAAAAAATCCCATTATAAGCTTTTCCCCACATACAAAAGGAGCAGTATTATCAGTGATTTAACTACAACGACGGGCTTTTTTATATTGCCTTTGTGGGCAAAAATCTGTTAATCCAGAGTCAAAATGTGGACTGAGTCAGAATAATTTTCAGATTACAATATAATAAATTCAAGTACATTTATTTATCTTAAATTACAGTATTGTCAAATTCAACACAAAGCCCTCTCTAAATTTTATTGGGAAAAAATACTGTCTTACAAACTGATCCATAAATGATATTTAACAACAGCGAAGCCCATGAATATAGAAACAGGTTTGAAGAATAGAATGTGACTAATCCGCTTTGCCTAGTATGACAAGTAGCCATCTTTTCACATCCATCCCACTCTTATGTCTGAGTGCATGGAGATAAACCTCACTAAAAGATTGTTGCTCTTTTTAGTCATTCCTGTCAACACACTATTGGTACAATGAGCATTTGCATCGCATTCGTATATTGATGACCACTGTTTGTGTATTGTTCCTGCCTATGGGTTTAAAGTAGCTCAAGACAGCTTTGTTGTGTAAAATTATCACCACCTTCTCATATATTTACACCATAAAATTTATGAGACCTATCAGCTGTTATTGAGTGGAAGGGTTATTTATCTCAATGCAATGGGTTATCTTTCTTCAGTATAAATGTTTTGAAAAAGCTCCTTTTTCCCTTTATATTTTAATCTTCCTCAGGCACTTGCTGCAGGTCAGAAGATAATCAAGTTGAAATATTACGTAAAGCAACCTTTTAAATATTGACAAACAAATCTGCTTTCTGTTGTGTTAAAAATGTGCCTGATTCAGGTGGATACCAATCAGGATGCTGCCTGACTTGTAAACTTCTACATGCAGCCATTTATATTGTAGAAAAAATGCTGAAATAACTAGCTCTCCAGACAGTAACAAGTTATATTTCTATAGTATTGCTCAGATAAAGAATTTAATTGCACACAGTACAGACAAGTTTATACCAAGGGGAAGAGGGAACTGGGATTGGGGGTGATGATAGAATAATCAAAATGAATGGGGAATTTTGAAAACGGGAAGAAAGATCACAAGATGAAGTTGTTGCCATTTTGGGGTAGACTTTAGCAGGATACCACCTCTGCCCCCCTCTTAAGATATATTAGATGTTATTGTTCTGCCGCCCACTTGACTTCTTCAGGACACCAGATCCACCAATAAAGCTGATTCATAACTGAATATCTTTAGATTGTATGAGTCAGCAACTCAAATAGTGGATATCAGGTTTCTGTAAAACCAGGAGACAGCACCATGCCATTGTTACTGGCCTCAGTTTGGATGAAGTCCGTCTTGAATCTGAAAGCAGACATGTTTCCCCAGCAACACACCTATCAGCAAAAGGTAGCAAATGAGTAATGCCACATGGACAAACACAAAGTTCAATTCAGTTCACAATTAAGGAGCTTTTGAGTGAGTGCCTAAGGGATGGAATCATTTCTATGACTTTAGCATCTTAACACCCACATCTTTGGAAACTAAACCCAATTTGGTTCAATGAGTTAATACTATTATTAAAATAAAACTCTAACCTTTGAGTGTCATCCTTCCCATCTGAGCACAATTTCTTGGATGAATATCAAAAACGTCCATGACTGCCACAAAGGTTAATCCTCTGTCATTCACAATCTGTCTTTACTGATCTGTCCATATAACCTGTTTGCTCCACCTTCCTAAACCTGAAGGAATGGAAAATACCATTTAGTTGTCATCTTAATGGTATGTGGAGGATGCAAATGATGCAGTCAACCTCCCTGCTTTCAATTTGTGGATTGTTGAAGACACATATTTTCCACAATTACCTTGAAAGTAATTGGCAAAAGAAACAATAGAGAGGTGAGGAAAAACTCTTTCATGCAACGAGTGGTTGGGATCTGGAATGCACTATCTGAGAGTGTAGTGGAGGCAGTTTCAGTCGAGGCATTCAAGAGGGAATTTGATTGTTATTTGGAAAGGAAGAATGTGCAAGGTTATGAGGACAAGGCGGGGGAGCGGCATTAGATAAGTTGCTACTTTGGAGAGCCGGTGCAAACTTGATGGGCCGAATGGCTTCCTTCTGTGCTGTAACCATTCTGTGATTCATATATTCCACCAATCCAACTGCCTATTTTTTCTTCAGCTTAAAAAGTAACTGGATAGTGTATTGTTGGTATTGTTCACATGATTTTGTTATAATTATGTATATGTTGCTTCACCTCCTAAGAAAAGGGTGACAGTTCCTGCAAATAATGTCATGCCATGAAAAAGGCAGACAGAGAGAATCACAAAACTAAGACCAGTATTGTGATATCTTCAGTATTCGCCTCGTTGCGATTTGTGGAGAATTTCTCTTAGTCGAAGAATAAATGCAGACCTGACTAGTTAGATAATGTCACTTTTTTTCTATTATGCTTTTGAGTTTCTAGAGTACCAGTTTCCACTTGAGCATTTCAGAGCAGCTCCCACTAATGGACTTGATTCATATGATCCAGAAACTGCAGTCTGGCTTTGCACAAAGTGTGTGATTAGCAGGATTAGTAATAAGTAACTGTAATCTGTGTCCTGGAATCTACATAGTCGCATGCCATGCTGTCAATCAGTTCAGTGTGGTATAATGACAAAAACAGACTAGAATTTTAACAAGCTAAATTAAGCTATTTATCTATGATTAAATAAAAACAAATTAAACTCGAACATATTTGACAAAACATCAGATGACACACTATTACACACATCTGATGAGCACTGCCATTAGGGATTAATTTACTTTTTTATTCTTTCATGGGATGTGGGTGTTGCTGCTTTTGTTGCCTATCCCTAATTGCCCTTGAGAAGGTGGTGATGAGCCACTGTCTTGAAATGCCATGTGTTGTAGGAACAATAACAGAGCTGTTAGGAAGGGAGTTCCTGGACTTTGATCCAGCAACAGGAATGGTGATATAATTCCAAGTCAGGATGGTGTGTGGCTTGGAGGCGAACTTGAATCATAATTTGCTACCTTGCCCTTCTAGGTGGTGGACATCGTGGGTTTGGAAGGTACTGTTGAAGGAGCCTTAATGAGCTGCTGCAGGGCACCTTGTCTATAGTACATACTGCTGCCACTATGCGTCGGTGGTAGAGAGTGAATCATTTAAGATGGTGGACGGGGTGCTAATCAGGTCAGCCTTTTTCATTCATTCATGGGATGCGGGCATCGCTGGCTGGGCCAGCATTTATTGCCCATCCCTAATTGTCCTTCAGAAGGTGGTGGTGAGCTG
Organism: Carcharodon carcharias; assembly: GCF_017639515.1. Taxonomy (NCBI): domain Eukaryota; kingdom Metazoa; phylum Chordata; class Chondrichthyes; order Lamniformes; family Lamnidae; genus Carcharodon; species Carcharodon carcharias. The sequence goes on along the minus strand of NC_054486.1, from coordinate 12,785,758 downwards.
CCATCTTGAACCACTGCAGTCCATGTTGTGTAGGTAAATCCACAGAGCTGTTAGGAAGGGAGTTCCAGGATTTTGACCCAGCAACAGTGATATATTTCTGAGTCAGGATGGTGAGTGACTAGGAGGGGAACTTCCAGGTGGTGGTGTTCCCATGCATCTGCTGCCCTTGTCCTTCTAGATGGTAGCGGCCGTGGGTTTGGAAGGTGCTGTCTAAGGAGGCTTGGTGAGTTCCTGCAGTGCATCTTGTAGATGGTACATACTGCTGCCACTAAGCGTCGGTGGTGAAGATTGGATGTTTGTGGATGGGGTGCCAATCAAGTGGGCTGCTTTGTCCTGGATGGTGTCAAGCTTCTTGAGTGTTGTTGGAGCTGCACTCATCCAGGCAAGTGGAGCATATTCCATCACACTCCTGACTTGTGCCTTGTAGATGGTGGGCAGGCTTTGGGAAGTCAGGAGTTGAGGTTACTCACCTCAGAATTCCCAGCCTCTGACCTGCTCTTGTAGCCACAGTATTTAAATGGCTAGTCCAGCTCAGTTTCTGATCAATGGTAACCCCCTCCCGCCTCCCCCAGGACATTGATAGTGGAGGATTCAGCAATGGTATACCATTGAATTCAAGGGGCGATGGTTAGATTCTGTCTTGTTGGAGATGGTCACTGCCTGGTGTTTGTGTGGCATGAATGTTACTCTGCGCCTATCAGCCCAAGCCTGAATATTGTCCACGTCTTACTGCAAATTGGCATGGATAGCTTCAGTGTCTGAGGAGTTGCGAATGGTACTGAACGTTGTGCAATCATTAGCAAACAGTCCCACTTCTGAACTTAATTGTCACCAACTCTACTGCAGAACTTGAACCAAGTTCTTTTAGTCTTCAGCTGTAACATTCTTTCTCCAGCTTATGCTTCATCACGGTTAAGAACAACTTCTACTCTCAGAATTCAAACAAGACTCCTCAGCTGGAGAAATTCCCAGGTCTTTTTTTCATCTAATCCCTGTTACGGGAGAAGTTCGTTTTCTGAAATAGATTCAACAAGCGAAGCTGGCTGATACAAAGAGACAAAGAATTATTTGTCCATTTTCCCATCAAAATTATTTGGGGAAAAAAATGTTGCTTGACATTTTGTGTTTTTGAAAGATACAGTGTATTATAGCAAGTATGAAAAATGAGAGGGTAAATAAGTAAAATGCTCGAGCATGTCCTGTTAAACTATAGGCCTTTAGGTGGTTTGTCTCCATGATCCATAAATGGCTCACATATCAGAGGTCTTTTGATCTATTTTGGACTGTAAAAATCAGATATGAACCCAGAGTGTCAGACAACACAAACGTCTGTGTAGATTTTGCAAAAGAAACTGCAGCTAAGGCTGAAAGGTACCAAAAAAGGCAAAATAAAGGACCGTTTGTCTATTTAAGTCAAGCAAGACAAACCCACTAAAATAAGTTAGTGAATCATTTCTGTTTTCACGTTATTACACAGCGATGAGTTCTTTCAGGTGAACTCATTGAACCTGATCTCGACTATTGTTCTGTATGTTCATTTCACTAGAGTTAATTCATTCAATCCAGCCTTGCTTCGCCTAGTGTCATCTCAGTCTGCTTGCACAGAGATTGAAAAAAAAAATCTGCCTAAGGTCACAAGGGAGTTTTATTGCTATACTCTGCATCCTGTTATTGTACTGGTGTATATGTAAACAATTTGAGGCAATTCCAATAAAAGTAAGGTGGTCAGACTGCTTCTAGCAGTAATTCGTGTCCCTCAACCCATAACGGTATCTGTAACAGACCCAAATTGGTGACACTTGTCAAGTTCACATCTAGACATCCAGCCAAAAATACCTTACAATATTTGACTCCAAACATATGGTTTCCTATTAGAAACATTTAGAGACAACTACAGAAGCCTACAGAAGTGATCATAGCAATCCCACTGGAAGCTCAACAAAATTTTTATAGTGCCAGATCAACTTAAGGGGTAGCCAGCTGTCCTGTTCAGGAAAGGGACATGCTGTTTATATCTTGTACAAGCATTAGCAAGTTAAAGTTGTCAACCACAGGTCTGCTAGCTTTGGTGCTGCAACAACAACAACTTACTATTATTTCATGGGAGGTGGCAAGGCCAGCATTTGTTGCCCATCCCTAATTACCCTTGAACTGAGTGGCTTACTGGGCCATTTCAGAGGGCAGTTAAGAGTCAACCAGATTGCTGTGGATCTGGAGTCACATGTAGGCCAGACCAGGTAAAGATGGCAGATTTCCTTCCCTGCAAGACATTAGTGAACGAGATGGGTTTTTACAACCATCAGTGACAATTGTCATGGTCACCATTACTGAGACTAGCTATATATTCCAGATTTATTAATTGGATATAAATTCCTCCGTGGTGGATGGGATGGCGTGGTGGGATTTGAACCTGTGTCTGCAGAGCATTAGCCTGGACCTCTGCATTACTCATTCAATGACATTGCCACTATGTCACCATTCCCCATAAATTATTTATATAGTGCCTTTAACATAATAAAACACCCTAAGGTGCGTCACAGGAGCTTTATAAAACAAAATATGACACCAAGCAACATAAGGAGATATTAGTTCAGATGACCAAAAGTTTGTCAAAGTTAAGGGTTTTAAGGAGTGTCTTAAAGGAGGAAAACTGGTGAAAAGGTGTAGGGAGGGTATTCCAGACTTTAGGGCCCAGGCAACTGAAGGCCCAGCCAGCAATGGTGAAGCAATTAAAATCAGAGACGCTGAGGAGGCGATGTTAATTGTCGCTGCTAACAGAACTGTCACAGTTCAGGATTTTTCACAAACACCTCTTCGCATATAAATGTTTTCACAGCAGTTTCCATAAATAGACCAAGATATGTTACAAACTGAAACCTGCATCTTTTACACAGCTCTGGACTATCAATTAATTCCAATCTTGCTCGCTTGCTGGAAAATACACATGGGGCAGAATTTTCTGCCTACCGGGCGGGGAGCCGATCCCCGCCGGAGAAGCGAGCCGCACCGCCATTTTACGTGGGCGGGCCAATTAAGGCCCGCCCAGCGTGACACCCACCGGGAAGCACTTTGCCCTCCCTGTGCGGGCGGAGGGGGATTCCCCAAAAGCGAGAATGCGCTCTTTCGTGCATGCGCACGTCTCCCTGAAGCTAAGTGCAGCCTCAGGGAGATCGCTTCCACTTTGTAAAAGACTAGAAATAGAAAAAAAATTCCCTAACGTGATGCCCCTCATGTGACAATGTCGAGGGTCCCGCCCAACGTCATCCCGTTGTCATTTTAAGCGTCGGGGAGCAGGCCCCGTCCCCTGCTCACCGATGGCAAAATTCTGCCCTTGATCATCACCTTTCATGTTGTCTGAATGATGGAAAAATTACACACCATTTTATACAGGCTTAAGCATTGTTGGATTTATTTACAAATAAAAGAATACAAAGAAATAAAAAGACGTTTCTTTTTATTCTTCTCACGGGATGTGGGCGTCGCTGGCTAGGCTAGCATTTTTATTGCCCATCTCTAAAAGGTAGTGGTGCCTTCTTGAACTGCTGCATTCCAAGTGGTGTAGGGAAGCTGTTTAGGGAAGGTGAAATATTAACCAGCATCATATTTATGTAAGAGAACTGGAATAAGTCCACAAGGACATGTCTCCTTTTTTAGAAAGCTGGCGTTTATGGTTTCTTGAACCAGCTGAGTATTCACTTTCCTGGGTACACAGTCCATAGTTGAAGTGTACCTTTCAAGATGAGGTGTATCAGTAAGTCACAGGCATTATCAGATCTTGGTGGGGTTATTCACCACAATGCAAGGCTAGCAGTTAGAACTCATTTGATTTATAATCACCTCTTTGAAGTGAATAATTGTTCACACCGATGAGTTCCTGGGATGGCGGGGGAGGCATTATCTTCTGAGGAAAGGTTGGACAGGTCGGGCCTGTATCCATTGGAGTTTAGGAGAATGAGCAGCAAACATATTGAAATATATAAGATCCTGAGGGGACTTGACAGGGTGGGTGCTGAAAGGACGTTTGTTGGAGAGACTGGAACTAGGGGGCACGCTTTAAAAATAAGGGGTTTCCCATTTAAGACGGAGGTGAAGAGAATTTTTTTCTCTGAGGGTCGTGAGTCTGTGGATTTCTCATCCCCAGAGAGCATTGGAGGCTGGGTCATTGAATATTTTTAAGGCAAAGATAGATAGAATCTTGACTAACAAAGGAGTCAAAGGGTACCAGGGGTAGGCAGGAAAGTAGAGTTGAGGCCACAAGGGCCACAACCAGATCAGCCATGACCTTATGGAATGGCGGAGCAGGCTTGAAGGGCCGAATGGTCTACTCCTGCTCCCAATTCGTATGTAGAAAATGGGATATTGCTTGCAACAATGATGTCTGTCTCCTCTCTTTTACTTTGTATCCGTTGAACAGGGCAGCCTCCATTTTAACAATAGCTACTTGAAACCCTGAAAAACAGCAATCTTCAGCAACAGCAAGAGCAATCTTTATCATGGGGGACCACACTGTGATATGTTTTCCATAATGTGAAATGCCATAGTGTCATGGACATGGAGTAAAGTGCAGTTATGTAATGATAGTTGTATTCATTTCAAAATGGTGTCAACCAAATCATGTGCAAGCTTTTACTAGTATCATTACTATCACTGTCTGATAGGATTACCTGAAGCAGGTGTTGGACATTGACCTCCATGCCCAGATCCACTTCGGCAGAGTCTTCATGAAACCTGGGTAAGTGTCAATATAACACAAAAATGTAATCATTTTGTCACAAAATGTAATATTGAGTTTAAAGTATTAAAGAAGAACTCTAGCATGATTATAGTCAAGGATCTGATCCGATTGATTCCCACCCAAAAAGGAAAATTACATCTGGCACGACAGGTGGTCCTGAGGTGAAAATTCCAACAAAAACCTGTAAGTTTAGGCTGTTAGCTTGTTAAGTATTATTTACAAGTTTGATTTGCCGATTATTATTGAGAATCAGCTGACCTGCTATTTTCCATTGTATTGGGAGATAGAAAGTGAAAGAGTGACAAAAGGATGGTGTTATGGAACAGCATTTAATATTTGTGGTAAAGGGAGGTTAATTGTATTTCTCAGCTCTGTGACCTTACAACCAAAGAAGTCACTGTCTCTTTATGTATAAAGTAGTTCCTTCCCCAGGCAATAGCTTGAGAGAATGACACAAGATTGATTTTGAACTTTTTAGCACTCTCTGCTGAAGATTTCTGTGAAATAAAGAGGTGGTCTGTTGCCATAGCGCTCTGATATACTCAACATGTCATGTGACAAAGTGATAGGACTTTGGATCACCAGGTAATTATGGATGAGGGCTGCCATTTGATTAGGATTGCCCACCCTCCCAGAATGGGAGTCTCCTGGAATCAGTGCAGACACGATGGGCTGAATGGCCGCCTCCTTCTGTGCCATTAAGATCCTGTGAATCAGCATCAGTCTCCCAGTGGCCAAAGAAAGCAATCCGGGAGATTTTAAAACATTATTTTATGTTGACGTCATTGAGTGAGTTGGGCCTGTTTGCTCCACAAGTATCACCACCTACTCCCCCTGCTTCCTGTCTCGACACTGCTCCACATTTCTTACTGGATCTTCCGAGACTGGCTTCTCCAGAAATGCGGAGTGCAGTGTCCCTCGGAGAACTCCATCACAGTGCTGCAGCATTGAGGGGAAGACGAGACGCGGCCCCCTTTTTACGGCACTAGCTGTCGTAAGGTAAGTTTAAATGTCCAGTGTGAATGTTAGTGAATGGGTGCACAGGTGAATGAGTGAAGGGTAGGGTACCACGGTGGGTAGGTAGGCTGAGGTAAGTGGTTAGGGGGGTGAAGTAAGTGAATAGGGTGGCAGGTGGGTGGGATCGGAGGGGTAGTCAGGTCGGGGGCTAATCAGGTCAGCTCAGGGGAGCTAGTCGGATCCGGTTGAGAGGTAGTTGGAGGGTCAAGCAGGTGGTCAGGGGGTATTCAGGTCAAGTTGAGATGGTCAGGGGTTGTGGAGGGGGGGGGGGGGGCAGGTGGTTGGGATTCGAGGTGGGGGTTCACTGTGAGTGACTGGGGGTCAGTTCTGTAGTTACCCAGGAGTTAGACTAGGATTTTTCTGTCTAACATTTCCTGGTTAACTATCCAAATAAGTACTGCGGAACTGTCCGAAGTCTCTGACTCTAACTCAGAGTCAGACGCTTTTGCAGAGGGTCCCAGGGAGCAGGGGAGTTGCCCATTGGAAGTTGAAACTTCCAGGAAATTCCCATGGAGGTCCGCGGATCAGGACTTCCATGGGGTCCCAATGTGCATCTTGGATTGTACATGTGGTCTCCAATGATCCGGAGACCGGAAGATCTGGGCCCTGGAGTGTGTTCTGTTTATTGATCATTGTGTGTATGATGGAGAGCATTCTAGCATCGGTCCTGAGTTTGCCTTTCTGTTAAATTGAAACTGTGAATTATTATTCATATTGTCACGCTTTTAGAATAATCTCCAACATTTTCCATACCATTCACTATCTTGGACATTTCAATAAGATCACCTTTCAGACATCTCTGCGTAGTCTCACCACCATCTACAGGGCACAAGTCAGGAGTGTGATGGAATACTCTTCACTTGCCTGGATGAGTGCAGCTCCAACAACACTCAAGAAAGTCAACACCATCTAAGACAAAGCTACCTTCTTGATTGGCACCTCATTAAACACATCTTCACCCTCACCCCCCACCCACTTCCACCAGTAGTAGCAATGAATACCATTGACAAGATGCACTGCAGCAACTAACTGAGGATCCGTTGGCAGCACCTTCAAACCCATGAGCTGTACCACCAAGAAGGACAGGAGCGGCAAATGCATGGAAACATCACCACCTGCAAGTTTTCCTCCAAGCCACACACCATTCTAACTTGGAACTATATCGCCATTCTTTCGCTATCATCAAAGTCCTGGAACTCCCTCCCTGCCAGCACTCTGGCATTGTATTTAAGATAGTGCTGTAAAAAAGCACATTGCAGTGAGCTAAAGCTCTGCTTTTATGTTGCTTCTTTTGTTTAACTATGAGAAGCAGGATATGAGCGAAACTTTACACGGGAATGGCCTTTATGAAAGATTCACATTGTTTGCAGCCCTTTTCTCTTTCAATGCCTCTGAGGGATTGTTCCAAAATCTTTGTGAAATAGCTATCTTGATACATTGCTTGTCTCAAATGAATTGTTTGCTTTTTTTAATGCCACAAAAACAGTAGGACTCAGCTGTTTTCTTGGCGAGAATTCCAATGCCTGGGTCACACACTATAAATATTTCATGCAATTAGTGCAACATGGGTGAAGACCTTGAGGCTCATTATGATTAATTTGGTGAAATTATCTCCCCAATACAGTCGATTACCACAAAATGCACTTTATAAAAAAAAAGTCCAAACCCTTCATTATGTGAGTGTGAACATCCCATATTCTAAATTCTTCTCACAGAAACACAGAATCATTACTGTGCAGAAGGAGGCTGTTCAGCCCATTGAGTCTGCAATAGCTCTCTGAAAGAGCATTCTACCTAATCCCACTCCTGTAACCTTGCACATTCTCTCTTTTCAGGTAGCAATCCAATTCCCTTTTGAATACCTCATTCGAACCTGTCTCCACCACCTTCTCAGGAAGTTCATTCCAGACTCCAACCATCCTCTGGGTGAAGAAAATTTCCCTCACATCACTTTTATTCCTTTTGCCAATTATTTTCAATATGTGCCCTCAGTTCTTGATGATCTCTTGAGTGGGAAGCAACCCACTACCTTGAATATTTTGCCAGTTGTCTTAAATCTTTGCCCTCTGGTTACCAGCCCTCCTGCTAGGAAAAATAGTTTCTCCCTATTTACTCTATCTGCTTATGATACCTGCTGTCACCATCAAGGGCTCCTCAGCAAAGTATTGAATCGGTCAGATGCAGACTGAAGCTCCCTCCAATCTACCCCAGCTCCATCTTAGTGAATTTTAATTTCCAAATTGCCATTTTGCAAGCTGTTTTGCTCCAGACATGAGTCAACTAGAAACTGGATTGAGATTACGCAATTAATTTCACAAAAGGCATTTACACCCATCAGAGACAGGAGTCATTAATCCCATTAACCTAAAGTCAATTCAACTTCTGATCTTTTAAATGACGGATTAGCTTTCCTGTCCCAGAGAGACGATTAACAAATAAAACCATTAGTTATACGAAGAGGGACTTGATTTTATTTGTATTGAATGTTATCTATCATCACTCAGTACGCCAGATCATGAGACGTAACAGCTCACAATTTATCTTTGCTTATGAAACGACATTGTTCTGAAAATCTAAAAGTGAATGGAAGTTAGGGGTGATCTCCATAATAAGTTGAACCTCAAAAAAGCTGCAATTCTGGTTTCATTTCATTGAACAGTATCTTGACAAATCTACAATTTTATGTCATGTCATAACTACCCCATTCAGATGTCAGTTTGTTGTAAAGTACAGCACAATTCTGGAGTCAATATGGAGATGAGAAGGCCTAGTACCAGCTATGGAAGGCTATTTGAGTCTGTGAATGGATGAGAGATGTTGGAAGTAATCTGAGGCTCAGGCCGATGTGGAGCAGATTGAGGATCGATCTGATGTGGCAGCAAGAAAGAGTCGTGAATCAAATTGATTAATTTATAATGGATGAGAATGGGGTCCCTGTCGTTTTGAGCCCTCAGGTGAGACTTCTGCCCCCAGGGTCCTTTGCTCACAGTTGCCTGTTAAGTGCCTGACTGGCACAAGATGCAGTCGGCCTTCCCGAAAAGAGATGCTGCAGGGGGTGAGACCCCTGTCGCCTGCACAAGATACCGTCCACTGTTCCAGATTGCTGACCCTGCATCAGATTGTTTCCAGCATTTTCTGTTTTTATTTCAGATTTCCTGTATCTGCAGTATTTTGCTTTTGTAACTGAACAATTATCCTGTTTCCGGTGGTATTGGTTGAGGGCTATGCACTGGACAAAATACGAGGAGAATTAAAATAAAAACAAACTGCATTAATGTCAAGGGATCTTTCATATACATCTGAGCAGGGTGACAGGACCATGGTTTAATGCCTTAATAAAAAGCAGTAATGCCTTAATAAAAAGCAGTGACAATGTGATATTCCCTGTGTACTCCACTGAAGCCTCTTTCTAGATTCTGTGCTTAAGTTCTGGGGTGAGGCTTGGGTCCATAGCCCCCTGGCTCCAAAGAACAAGTGCTATCAGAGAGCTGAAGTTGACTCTTTTTTTGCCATTTGCACCACATAAAACATATAAAAAGTTAGGTTGTCACATATGTTAGTTCAAAACTAGAACACTTAGTTATGTTGGGAACCCTTGTCACAAACTGCAGGTATTGTTGGTGTGATTACAATGGATTTTGCTATGGATAGGAATTGACAGGGGAATGGAATTTTTAAGTGAATTATAAATGGATTGTTGCAAACCACTCAGCATTTTGGAGTTGGAATAGATGTAAATTGACTGGTTATTTTGATTTTATTTTTGAGCTTCAATCTTTTCTCTCCATTAGTTAGTCACTGGTCAGGAGGTTAGAAAATTCAGTTAAAGTCGCGATGGACCACTTGTTACTCCAATCTCCAACAACTGGCTTAAGAGAAATGTTCTTCCCTCCCTCGGGCTGCAGAATTATTATAATGTGAGATAACAAGAAGAAAATGAGAATTTTGACCTGTGTTTCCATTTACATTCATTGAATTCCATTTCTGGTGTTTACAGAAAATTACAAACACAAAAATATCAGTGTTTCTTGAAGACACCTTGAATGCATAGAATCTCTATTCTATGATTGTCGTTGCGTGTATCTAGCTCATAATTCAGATCTTTTAGAATATAACTTTTAGTCTTAGGAAGTAAAAAAAAAAAGTGTTAACTGTAGAAAATGGTGGCATCTGGTTGTGAAACTGGTAAAAACAACCCTGATGTAAATGCAACTCAAACAAGTCTGTGTTTATTACACTTGAAAGGTAGCCTGCATTTGCAAGATCAAGGTTGATAGTGAAAAACTTGAACAATTACTCTATCTCTAAGCCTGTAATTGAGCCAGGGAGTCTGGAGAGAGGGCAATTACATCCATTAGAAATATAAATTATTCCTATAGGGTACAGAATCAAAGAGTTGTGTTGAAGGTAAAATAATTTGTTTGCATTTCTGGTTGAATCATCCCAAAGCATGCCACACTACCATATAGATAGTATTAAGTCTTTTTAAACTACAGTGTTGTTAGTAACGCTTGCTTTGTTTATTTTTTTAAATATGCACAATAAAGTTTGTTTTTGTTTAAAAACTTGAAATCTTGAGGCTTGGTTCTGTCAGTTAATTATTGGTTGTTTGAAGTTCTTCTTTAAAATCAACCATCCCTAATAGGAACGTAACATTGTGCACATAGAAGGAGTTAAGATACAGATCAGCCATAAGCTAATTTAATGGCAAAGTAGACTCGAGGGGCAGAATAGTCTATCCTGTTCCTTTGTTTTATGGAATTGCAGTTTGCTTCAAACAATTGAAACTGAAAAGTAATGAAAATATGTTAAATTAACTGTTTGTGTGGCTTTCAGTCAAAGCAAGATATTAATTACCCATCCTTCCCTCCACAGTCTCCCAACAACTTTTGCAACTTTGGACATCGATGGCATCAGAAAAATCATCTTTGCGCTGCCAGGTAACAGACCTGCTAATCTCTTGGCAGAATAGCATGTAACTGTTAGAATTGTGACCAGCTTAAAATCTATTGTTAGTTGTTATGTCTAAGGTAAGACATGTTAATGACGTTCACTATAAATTTATTGACAGTTTAATTTAATATTTGCAACCGCGTGGGTGTTCCAATTCCACACATCAGTTTTGGACAGATGATTTATTTCAAAGGATGTTACTCTTTGTATGTAGATTATTTGTTGAATAAGCTTCAGTTCAATTGGAAGTATGATTTTTTTTTCCCCCTGTGTGACAGCTTCAGAAATCGAGAGCCCTGTACATCTGTGTACTCTGTACTACTTGTTGAAATGAATTGTAATCTTATTTAAAGGCTGTGGTTTCATTTCTATTTGTATAGGGTATAGAAAGATCTGGGATGTAAGCTTGAAATTCTGTTTTGTGGAAAGTTGTTTAATGACTGCGTGGTTGAGATTCCTATACTGGATCTGTACCAGCTAATGGGGCCTGTAGTGAAATGGCATCCCACTTCCCTGAAATGATCTCATTTCTATTTAGCAATATAGTACATGGATAACATAATACAAACTCATTGTATCCATCCTTGATGACTCACCAGCTTTTATTTTGCTGGTTAATAAATGCGCAGCTTAATTCACATCACAGTGACATGATCTGTATGTGAAAGCATAATTGTGCCATGTCATTATAATGACTCACCATTCTTCAAGTTGTGTTGTTTTACGCAGTGTTCATCTTCAAACTAACCAACAGTTTTGCTTTTGATTTCTGCTTCATCTTTTAAATATGGCTCCTTTAGTGACATGCTCTTAAGTGGAGCAAAATCTGCTCAATCATCGGTTTGCCTTCTTCACTTGGAAATGAAATCAGTCTTCACTCAGTTGTTGTTTTAAACTTTGTCAACCAAATGTCCAGCATTTTTAAGTATGGGCAATGGAGATGTAGCGCCAAGCATTTAGTATCGATTCAGGTTTTTCTAGAAAATTACCAACTAAATTGTGGGGGAACCATGAGTTCAAAATTTAATGTTACGTTTTATTCGCTATGTCATGGCATGATAGTAAAAAAAAAAAAATACTTTGGCCCTGGAATCACATTTTAATGTGCTCTGTGTATAGGATAATGCATAGCTGGCAATGAGTTACAAGGCTGCAATTCAGCTGAGCAGAGCTGATGCCATGAATTGCAACAATGAGCTGGAGTGGTTGAAGAACATCAGCAGAGCCCCTGATTTTGAATTGAAGCCTTAAAAGTCACCGCAAGCTATTTGTTGATTGATTGTAATATATATTGAATAGTTTATTTGAAAATAACATTCGTTTTTAACTTTTTTTTACCGTTATGCAGCGGGCGCGGTAGAGGCTGATGGTGACGTAGGATCTGAAGGTATATGGCATCACATGATGGGTATTACAGTATCACGAGCTTTTTTTTGTGGCAATGAGTTACCACTAAATAAACTATTCAGTATATATTATAGCCAGTACTTCATGTGCTTATACAACTAAGCAGATAATGTTGTAGTGTTTTGTATTCTAAGATCTGTTTCTTAGCCTAGTTCTCCCAGTTATCCCTCTTTTATCATCTCATTGAGATCCAGGTTGCCTGATGCTGTGCAACATACTTCCAAATCTCTGCCTGTTTTGCTTTGAGCCAGTCAGTGTGAAAGCAGTGTGAATTGACCTCTTCTTCAAATTTCCAACCCTCCCTTGGAGAACTTGTCTGCCCTCCATCTGCCAGTTTCCCAGTTGTCTCAAACCTGAGTCTGTAAATTCGCCAGGTATGCAGAATCTGAGCTGGAAGCCTGAATCCAACCATTCTGCGTTATGGATCATTAATATATGAATGCACTGTGCCATTGGGGCTGTTGCCAGATATAGCATTGCCAGGGATTGTGTAACAGTCTTCTGCCAACTTTGCACTTGTATTTCAGATTTTAAAAATCCATAGCAAGAACTCGATGTAATTATTTTCTACAGTAGTCTTGTATAATTAATATGGTGTGAAAAAGTATCATAGTTGTACTTCTGTGCAGTGTGGCAAATATTGTTCAAACATCATCTGCCTTCCAGGGATAGAATTTTATTTGGTCACCGTTTATTTGTTAAAACAGTTTCAACAGAAGTCTACCACTGGCCACCAAATTAATTTGTCCTTCTACAGCCCTTGGCAGCCCTCCTATATACCATGGCATGAGTTAACAAAAAAAAACCAGAAGTAGTTTGATGGCTGTTGCCAGACGTTGACTTCTTCATCTCAGTCAGTCTCGGACAAGATGCTCTAAATGGAGTCTAGACACTTCTTCAAAGGGAGAGAAGGAAAATGATTGGCAAGTCACCCTTTGACTCTTCCCAAACAACTTACAATAGATCAGTGAAAACCAGTAGAGAGGAAGGCCACAAAATTGAGCATCTGCCTAACCTGTCTGTAGGTGATTGGTGTTTGTGGCATAAGAGACCAAAAAGAGGATATTGAAAAAAGTAAATATGGAAAATTTTACATTTTAAAAAGTTGGGATTTAGTTGATTTTTTTTTTCCTGACTGAAAATTGGAAAGAATATCAACTGGAACTTGAATCGTGTACATGGAAAAATTCACTACTCAACCAGGTCCCTTATATCTGAAATGTAGTGGTTCTACCTTGGAATTACAGAACAACTTCTGAGTTTCAAACACTGATCCCTGTTGCCAGATCAGGCCAGGATGTTATGTAGTTTCCCCCATGTGTTCTAACATTTAACGTTACTAACTCAGAATACAAGGAGCCTACAACGATAATTGAGCTGTGTGCCCATCATTGAGTTTGTATTTTATTACTCTGTGGAAATGAACTGTTGTTCAGCCTTTGCAAGAAATAAAAATGTATAAAATGTGAAAGTGCTGTGACTCTGGAAGGCGTTCTGATATATATAAAAAAAAATTGGGCCTATTTTCTGAATGACTGAAACCCTTGTAGGACAAGACATTGTATCATAACATTTTGGTTGGTGGAAGTGCCAAATTTGAGTTGTTGGATGTTATTGGAAAGTAATCAACATTTTGCAATACTTTCAAGCAAGCCTGCTGAGCCCAGAATATAGCCTCTTTCACACAGCAATTGTTTCTTCAGTGTCTTGGGGTTGATATGGCAACTTGTCTCCAGGACATCAGTACGGACATAAAAATCTTGGTAAAATCATAGTGACTCTGTAAAATCTCTGCAAGTACAGCCATACTAATGTTAGGGAATTTTGCCAATATGAGTGTTTTACAAGATCTGTGCAATGATGAAGTATTGGACTGGTCCTTGCTGAAAAAATAACGGTGTGTGAACAACAGTCTCGGCAAGATGCTCTAAAAGGAGTCTAGACACTTCTTCAGAGGGAGAGAAGGAAAATGATTGGCAAGTCACCCTTTGACTCTTCCCAAACAACTTACAATAGATCAGTGAAAACCAGTAGAGAGGAAGGCCACAAAATTGAGCATCTGCCTAACCTGTCTATAGGTGATTGGTGTTTGTGGCATAAGAGACCAAAAAGAGGATATTGAAAAAAGTAAATATGGAAAGTTATTATTGCTTAAATCAGCCAGCAAGTCCAGAGGATTAAGAAATATGCTCTAGTGGTGAACTTCCAGATCCCACTGATCAATTAATGTTATTCGCCACTTGCTCCGCACAAACAGCATCTCGCCCCAAACCTTTCCTTTATTTTTAAGAACTTGCTAATTTCATACATTAATTACACATTAACCTCACCACTCAAAGTTATGTCTAGTAATAACGTATGTACCTTTTTAACTATGTGATATTGTTGATAAAGAGCCACTCAACCTCTCTGGCCTAGAAAATGAACTGTGGAGTCTCATGCCTTAGGTGGTAAATTGGTCTTGAAAATTTTAGAAATGTCAAATTTTACATTTTTAATTTTTTTCCTACTTTTCCTTTCTGTCTCTTCATCTCCTTCTCAATCCAGTCTATCTTTCACCCTCTCTCTTTTGCTTTCTGTACCTAATTTGTGTCTAATTCAACCTTAGTCATCTTCTGGTTCTTTCTCGATCTTTGAATTTCATTGGTTAAGGCAACAGACTGTTGGTCTCACTCCTCACTGAGGTCAGAGATGTCCCATTGACATCACTGCATCTTTATCAGCTCGCACTCCTAGCAAGTTACAGCGCAAAACATTTTTAAATTCAAGGGCACAGAGAAAAATCCAACTAATTGGGCATGACATGAGATACGCCTCTCCAACAAGACCCAGCCCAATGCATCCCTGGTGTTAGGTGCAAAAAAGTCCTTCCTTTTGCTCCTGGGCTCAGTATAGACCAATGGATGGGAATGGGGGCGGCTCCCCATAAGCAAGAACCCAATTTGTGCAATGCAGAATTGGCACCAAACCATCTGCAAGGTAATAACTGGAACAAAGTAACATTTATGTAAGCTTACACGTTAATGATACTCAGAATTCTGTATCCATTTTTTAAAAGTTTGCATGGCATACCAAGCACCTCTGCTTGTGAAACTCACCCTGGGACAGATTCACAACTTGGAGCTCTGGCTGGACAAATGTTGGTTAACATCTGCATTTGAACTTGGTTGCAGAAGAGATTGTACTCTTGGAATATACATTAGGCCATGGGGGAGCTCGATTTTGCCTCTTGGCACAAAAAAAAACCAAATTCACTGTGCCTTTCACGCTCCAAGCAAACACAAAGGTCAGTTTTGTGAAGACATCAGCATTGTCACACCCTGAGTTTCAAACATCCATGCGTGTTGGAAAGACTCAACTTAGCTGAAAGTGAGATACTATTATTAAAGACATTAAAAGATCATTATGTTTTGTTCTGCAGATTAATTAAGTGAAATTAAAAGTTTTACACAGCTTTTCAATATGTATTACTATGAGCCAGTGGTTGTTGGTTCATATGAGATGGAAGTATTAATCTTGGCTTGTAGCAGGGGTGGAGAACCTTTTTCTTCTCATGGGCCATTCACACATAGACAAAACATTCATGGGCCACACGCACCATAAAAATCAGTTTAGTTTTTTAGAGAGAGTACTGAACCGTTCAACTCACCTGCTGTTTTAATGCAATGACTGAATTTGCATATTACATTGTTAAATATTATCGTAGCAAATTCATAATGATAATGATAAGTGCTATTTTGAAGGTGTTACTGTCATACATCTATATTTTTAGAAATCTCGAAGCGGGCTGGATGAAATTGAGCAAAGGGCCAGATCCGGCCCATGGGCCATAAGTTCCCCACCCCTAGCTTATAGCATCAGTGAGGGGCACCAGTGAGGGAGTTTGGCCATTTCCAGTGGTTATGGAAGAAAAAATAGGGTTTTTAATTCTTTGATGGGATTTAAGCACTACTGAAAAGGCCAGTATTTGATGCTTATCCCTAATTGCCCTTGAGAAGGTGCTGGGGAGCTGCCTTCTTGAACCGTTGCAGTCCATGTGGTGTGGGTACACCCACAGTGCTGTTAATAGCAGGCTGGAATTTCCATCTGCACCACTTAGAGTTTGATTATAAAACAATGGTGGCATAGACTTGGCAACCCCAATATTTGCATGGAGAGAGCAGTGAAGAGGAGTTGTGGACATGAAACTTGGATGTACAGGTTTGTAGATGTTCAGACTGCCCGCAGGGCAGTAAAGCCTGTAGCATAAGGCCAAAACCAGAGGAACAAAGAGGAGGGAAGAAGAGATGATGGGGCAAGGGTGATTGTGGTTGGGCGTGGGAGAGATTGTGGTTCAGGGAAAGGAAAAGAGTAAAATAGTTGGGGGGGGGGGAGAAATCAGAGATTGTGGAGGTCGAAGGGGAGACTATTATGGTGGGAAGAGATGGGGGAATTGGAGATCACTGAGGTTGAGGGGAGTTCATGGAGGTGAGGGATGAGCTGATCACAGGGATGGAAGCAGGTAAGTTGGTTGAGCTTGGAGGAAACATTCTACTGCTCCTGGTCCACAAGCAAAAAGACATCCCGTGGAACTCGGCATTCACACCTCCTTTTACCCGCTGCATTTTCTGGCGCATGAAACCCCAGGCTGAAATGAGTACAGAATTAAAAGAAAAACTGTGAAAATGGAAGCATGCAACTCCTTAGAAGATTTTCTTAACCTACCTGCCTCCTCTACTGGCTCGTCCAGCCCACCCACCTCCATTAAAAACGGGTGGGTTGCAGTTGGGTTTGTGATTTTTATTAAATTTTTGCATCTCACTTGCACCCAGCCCACCCATTGTTGGGGGTTAAAATTATTCCCTTGGAGCTAACCCAGTAAACCAAGGGAAAGCATGTAAAATTAGGAAAAGGGGCAAGGGTCTTTTGAAGAAAGTAGAGAAAGATTAAAGCCAAGGAAATTAGTGATTTAAGTTTTGTTAATTGTTGGGGGGGGGGGGGGGGAAATCACAACAAATTGAAAAAAATGAAATTTCACGTGTTCTAAAAATATGTAGGTAATGTTCATGTGTCACCTGCCAATATTGGACAACTGCACTTGTTATTATTCCCACTGTCTTCGCTTACTCTGTCTGGAGACAAAGTATAATTTTATAACAGAAAAGCAATTGTTGTGTGAACAGAACTCTTAAGTGAAAATTCGATGTTGATGCATTGCCAAATATTTCAAAAACCAACCAGAGAGGGCAGCAAAAATCAGCCTTTTCCTGCTCTTCTGATGTGAGCTCAAAATTTCATTACACTAGTAAAACAAAATTGGAATTGTCAACATTAGCAGGTTGTAACTCTTCAGAATGGAGCAATTTCTCAAAATAAAATCAAATATGACAACATGTAAATTCAGTTTGATAATTCTAACAAATAATGTTTTATGAAATAGTCTTCTTACAATGAGCTTAGCCTGGAATTCCTCATTATTCATGTGATTTACTTAAAGAATTAAATGAGTATTGATATAATGTTTTGTTCTACATTGAAAGCATTGTCAGTTGTAGCCTGAATTATGTAAATCTTGTGTAGTTAAAATCACTATTGTAGACCAGTAGCAATTCTGAAACATGCATGTCCTACTGTTAAAAACTTAGTGTAATATTTAGCATATAAAGGCCTGTGTTGTTCAGTGAATGCTTTTGCTTTTGTGAACTTCACTATGGGTGGTGCTGAAGCTCGAATGATAATTTGAATATAAAGCAAATTAGTCCAATTTCATTTACAAAAACATCCTTCATAACCCATTCCCACTGTGGTGATTTCACAGTCATAGGCTTTATTATTTATGAAAGGAAATCTTGGGTGTTCTATTGTTCGTGTGATGCCCAAAGATTTCTTTTGGTTGTATTAATTATATCTAATTTGTGTAAGCAGTTACACAACAGACGGCTGCTGCAATGTAGCATAACTTGTAATGAAGTGCCTTGCAGCTGTCAGGTACAATGTATTCACCCAACCTTCTTGTTTTACTTTTTCCTTCTACCTCACTGAATTGAGGAAAACAGAAATGGTGGAGGCAGTTTTGAACCCAATTGAAGTTTTCTTTGGATCCAAGCAGAGGCTCTTGTATTAACTCCAAATCTGCCCATGCTCTGAACTTCAACCAATGCCGGTTCAGTAGATAAAACTGCTCTGAACTGGCCTTTTCAGCATGGGCTAAAGTAAAATTAAATTGGGATGTTACCTTCTGGACTGGAAGCTTCACAGTGCCATGCTGCTTTATCTCAATGATGCCTGCTCCTTTTGTCTCACAAACAGTAAGGGTAGTTCTGCCGCAAATAACGAGTCACGTGTTCAGTTGGCATTGCAGCAAGTGTTTCAGCTGCAGCCCCTGCAGCAAAAGAACAGGCTAACCATAAGAAAATACTTGGAAGTAAAGAACGGGGATGATTAGTTCTCCAACTGTGCCTTCAGTTGATTTTTGGAGTTGGAGCAGTTGCCTGCTTGGTTCCAGGCATGATTCTCTTTGCATGCCACAGTTAATTGTTCGTAATCTGGTGCTGTTATTTCATGCCAATCTGATTCTCCTCCAGGAAATCCGGTGTCAGCAGTCGTTACCTGCAATCTCTTTGTAATCCCTGCACTGAGGAAAATGCAAGGAATCCTTGATCCTCGACCCACCATCATCAAAGCCAGGGTAGGTCAAATAGTTTCATGAGGGCTCATTATGACTTGGTAAAAGTTGAAAAACGTTTACCAAAGCTTGCCAGCACAGTGAGCTAGTTGCTAGTCTTTCAACAGACGGACCTTGGGCTGAGTCCATCTTAGAATGAGGGAATGAAAGTCCGCTGGCTACAAAGGGCCCCTTTTTGTTTATTCAATTCCTGATGAACGTAGCCAAGCAGCAGAGAAGCTGCTCAGAATGTTGAACTAAATCTCACTCCAAAAGGTCACAGTACAGCAGGTCTGACAAATAGAAACACCACACACTTGCAACAGGGACAGAGGCACATTGTTAGAACACCACAGAAGATTCCCCAGCACTAATGTATCTTCCCTTCGTTATATCAACCAAGTAGAATATTCTACACTACACAGGTTCAGACACTCGCGATAATTCAACTTATTGGTTTTAGGACAAAAATACAAGCAAGCTTATACATCTATACAATTCCTGTAGTAGGATACCCACTAGGTCTGTGAACTACTAGCCATTCCAGGCAAGTTCTCAACACAAAATACCAAAGGAGTACAGAAAGTGACCTAATTTATACATCTTGATGGGCAATGTTAATTCATTTACTCTAAACCTTTCAGTGTTATGCAACTACACCAGTTGATGGCAATGTCAAACCACAAACACTTAATTCTCACTAGAGAACAAGATAGCACAATTTTGCACAATTATAAAAATCATACCGTAATAGAATGCTAACAACTAAAATGTAGACATGTTGGATCTAAATTAACTATAATTCTTCCTCTGATGATTCTTAAATTGTATTTATCTGACACCTCCTGCTTACTAGGAGTTCCCCTGTGCTATCCTAATGATCTAATCTAAACCATATGTACATCTAATCCATCGTAGAGAATATATTCTCATTGCACAGAGATATTAGTACTGATATATTAAGCTACACTTTCTATTATATTATACACTATATTCCAATCTTAGTAAAAAAAAATTGAAACTCAGTGCATTTATTTTCGTTTTATCCCCTCCCTCCTCTTCTGAAAGTGATGGTCAATTCTTGCCCCTTTTTAGTCAGCGTTATGAATGATTCCCTTTCCTCGCACACTGGTGCCTTCCTAAACCTAACCATAGTCTCAGCATTATTTGCTTTGTAGTTGTGGTGCAATATCTCTCCTCGCCCTCTTTGTACCCTTGGCCACAGTTGACCAGATCATTGTTAACCAACGCCTTTATGTTACAACTCGTTGTTCATTCACTGAATAACGGAGGAATCTGGAGCCAGTCTTTCCTTTCTTCCTTCACCAAATCTGGAGAAAACAGGCAGACTCCCTTTTCCTCCCCCCACACGGGTGGAAACTGATTCTTATATATACTTAAGAATAATGCTCTAATCTTTCCCCAATTAGTGACAACTGCTCTCACTTACAACTAGAGCATGCACTTCATTGTCCAGTTTGGATGGTACTGCCCTAACTTTGTGCTACTTTTACCAATCCGATCAGAGCCGAAGCATCTCCAGCAGTAACTTCTCTTCTCACTTCCGTAATATCATCTCAAGATCCTCAAGAATCTATCTTTGCACCCCCCCTTCCTCTTTCACGTTTGCCAACATCATTCAGAGTCATGAGGCGAGTTTCCACATCTATGCCAATGCCACCAAGTTTCATTTCTCCATCATCTTTCTCAACCCTGCATCTGTGTTATCCGTATTAGATAAACAGCAATCTCCAGTTAAACCTTTGGAAGACTGAACCCTTGTCTTTCTCTCTGTCTCCTGCCACAAACCCTGTAACAATGATGCTCATTCCACGTGACCAGGGTCTCTGGTGGAATCAGGTTGGTTGCACTCTCAGCATTCTATTCAACCTCAAACTGAGCTTCCAGTCTCATGCCCTTTTCTCATTTCAGCTTCATAACATCACCCGCCTCAATCACCACCTCAAGCCATCTGCTACTGAAACCCTCACCAATGCCTCTGTCACTTCCAAATGCAGTCGCCTTGACTGGATGCCCATCCATCCTCCATGTTCCATAAGCTTTCGGTCATCTAGAACTCAGCTGACCATATCTTATACTGCACCAATCCACCTTGCCCAACACCCTGCCTTCACTAATTTGCATTGACTCTTAGTCCCTCCATGCCTCAAAATTAAAATTCTTATTCTGGTGCTTGAATTCCTCCATGGCCTTATATATGTAACCTCCCATCCACCATTGGCACCCGTTCTTACAGCAGCCCCACCTCCTCACTCTGCAATTCCTTCCTTAACCTCTATCTCCTCTGGGGCCTTCCTTAAATGCACCTCCCCAAGCTTTTAGTCAGCCCTGGGCACCAATTTGAGCACCATTTTCTTTCCTCTGTGAACCATCTTGGGACATGTTAAAGTTGATGAACAAATGGAAGTTTCTGTGTCACTAGGATGTAGGCAGTGGTGAAAAAGGTAACCAATCCAAATCCTTTCTTCAACTGTAGTCCACGAATGTACATATGCAAAGTGATCATGAGGAGAAATCTTGGCAAACTCCCCACTGCCCCCTCCCCCCATTGTTAACTTCTACAATGCACAGTAATGCATTTTAAAAACAATAACAGTGAAATCATGGAATAATAAAAATTTAAGGGCCCGATTTACCTTGATATAAATCAATCTTTGATTTCAGTGTTGATGTTTCCTCTGGCTGGGGGGGGCGTCTAGAACAAGGGGTCACAGTCTCAGGATACGGGAAAGGCCATTTAGGACTGAGATGGGGAGAAATTTCTTCACTCAGAGGGTGATGAACCTGTGAAATTCTATATCACAGAGGCTGTGGTGGCCAAGTCACTGAATATATTAAAGAAGGAAATAGATTTCTAGACTCTAAAGGCGTCAAGGGGTATGGGGCGGTAGCGGGAGTATGGTATTGAGATAGAGGATCAGCTATGATCTTGAATGGCATATTGAATGGCGGAGCAGGCTCGAGGGGCCGAATGGCCTACGCCTGCTCCTATTTTCTATGTTTCAAAAAACCCTCAAGCGTATGCTATTTTTATCTTTTATATCAGTTTGTGTATTGTACTGGTTGATGTCCTACCTGTGACTTTTATTTAAACACACTGATGTGCAAGAGAACATCAGTGAATATGGTATTTAGGGGTCGTCCATTAGCAACCCTTGGATGACAAATGCCACAATTTAGGTAGGAAGGAGATGGATTAAATATGCAGCCACATTGTGTTGATGTGTTCGTGATCGTTTCATTTTAACACTATCATTCTATAGTTGTCCTGTGATGTGAAGCTCGATCCACGGCCTGAATACCATCGCTGTATTCTGACTTGGCACCACCAGGAACCATTGCCTTGGGCACAGAGTACAGGTGAGACTTTTGAGACAATTACTGAAGGATAACTTGGAATTATAATTTAGAAACTAGCAGTATACTCAAAAGAAAATGGATCACCAAGGCACCATGACAAAAATCTAAGGTCATGAGCTGGCTTGGAATTGATATGTTGTACAGCCTCCAGAAAGTGTTTGCCCAATTCAAATTTGAATTGTCCAGTAATTCAAATGACTTTCTTTTGGTCAGTCATACCCTGCACATCCCAGCCATTTTGGAGGAAGTTTCAGATTGATTTTTTTTTTCTGCCTATTGCTTCAATCGTACAAGTCTTTGGTGTTTTCTAAAGTTGTTTAAAGTTGCAAAAATCTAAAAGGCACGGCAAGCACTGAAGGAATTTGAGATTACAGTCAGATCAGCCATGATCCTATTGAATGGCGGAGCAGGCTCGAGGGGCCAAGGGGCCTACTCCTTCCCCTAGTTCGTATGAATTTTGGCTGATTTCAAGGTTTCTGCGCAATCCAGTTATTCCCAGACATGAGTGCTGTAGAAGACATTCCAGTTGGGATACAGCATGAGTTGGAGAATAAACAGAGGCCATGCAGAGCAGGACAAGCTGCTAGAAGAGGAAGGATAAGGAAAGCAGAGAAGGCCTGTCACCAGGAGGCTAAATCTGCCGAGGGTGCTCGGGGACCAATTGTCCGAGGATGTCCTCACTAAAATTTTCCACTTGCTGCAATCTCAGATTGGGGCAAGGACCACATTGATGAGCAGCCGTGAAGTTGACCATGGCAATGACCTTTTACGTGTCTGGCTTCTTTCAGGCTGGAGCAGGCGAAATTTGCAGCATCACATATTTTGCTGTAAACTGTTAAAGAAGGGAGGCTACTGAAGCTCTCTATTCAATGTGGATTAATGTTCATACATTGAGGAAAGGATGAATCTGAAGCTAGTCTTTTCCTTAATCCAGGTTTATTCCCAAGACTATAGAGTAAAGCCACAGATTCCTCTTGTTCCCCCATAACCAGTTTGAACTGGTTTTTATACACTTGCAATAATTCCCTAATTTTTCCCCAATGGTGGCAGCTACTCTCAATTACAAACTTAAAGCATGCATTCCATTGCAGCATGATTCCAACATGAACAGCTAACTACCTTGCATCCTCTTTTGCCAGAGAGATGCAAGCAGAGCTAAAAAGCTAAAAGGCAGCCTTGCTAGGATTGTAACCACCACCCCCCCCTTTCAACTGTATCCTATATCAGAAACAAAAAAGATTCCAACCCCTCAAAAGCCAATCATGCAGGTCAATGACTTGTATCCTGGCAGAAGTCATGGTGCCTTCATTCTGTGGCAATCCAATTAAGTAAACTGCTTTGTCATTACTCTCTCACTGCCAAAGAGGATTTTTAAACCATCTTGTTATTTTCCTTCAGGGAATCAGATGAGCAGTCGTCTGATGAGTATGCGTAGTGCCAATGGACTGTTGATGCTACCTCCAAAGACAGAGCAGTACGTGGAGCTCCATAAGGGTGAAGTGGTAGATGTCATGGTGATTGGAAGACTATGATGTCGCCACAATAGCAGCGTCGGTGCATGTCTACATTTAATTGACTGTATCCTGTAATATGGAACGGCACAGCTAGTTTTTAATGATTTGGATAAAATTGACCAGTGTTGTTGACATCTTGAAGTAATTTCAAAAAAAGAAATCAAATAAAGTAAGTGAAATGGGAGGGAGTAAAAAGAAATGCATTGAATCCATTCTGTATCATATCCAGAGCAAAGTTTCTCTTTCATTACAGTTGCTTTGTGTGTTTAATGCTAGGTCTAATAGCAGTAGCTTTTGATAGACAGCGGTAGGTGCCTGCTAAACTTGTGTTCTCTCATCTTCAGATACAGATACTTATGCTACTAGCAAGGCTGTCTGCTTACTTTATACCAGCTTAGATAAACACAGCTATTATCCTTATTAGTACGCAACATAATTGCTTCACAAAGAGCTTTGCTTGTTCTTTATCTTGTATCTTGTGTTCACGTGCTCAGTGCCAAAAGCAGAGTGGCTGGAGTGGACTGGTTTGGTATTTTGCCCTTGCAGTGCCATTGACTGGGAAACGTCAGAGCAGCCATCTGTCTCAGCTGACCAGCTAGTTGGACAGGAATTGGAAATCTCTCATTTGAACAAAGAAATTGCTCCCTTAAGTGCTGACATCCTTTTTACCAATTTAAAAAAAAAGTGTACAGTAATACAAAGATTGATATTGTACAGATAATAGTGTACCAGCAATCGTGGTAATTCCTAGCAATGAAAGACATTTAACAACACTGTACCATAACATTTTCTGTAATGATATTAAATATTAATAAAAATCCTTGATCATTATTAAAATTTATCTGCGAAGGTGGTCAACTTTTTTTTTAAATACTTTCTTTTGTGCTGTAGTTATGTTGTCATGATGCAATGTGGAAATAGATTTGGAATTTTACATATAATCCATTTTTTTAGTGTGCACTAAAATTAAGGAGCATCTTCACCAGTGGCACAAGGGGTTACAAGCACTTGGGCCACTGAACTGTCCCTCACTTTTCACGATTATGCTCTTTCTATTACTAGTCCACTGCTACTTACTACCTATTTCACTTCAGTGATCAGATTGATGGTTTCATATTTCTGGATTTCTTAAAAAAAGAGATTATACCAAAAATAGGAAAGAATGAATTGTATTTCGTAGATTCCTCTGTTTTGCCCGATCGTTGTCACAAAATCACTCACATAAATTACAGTTTCTCTCTCAGCCAGCTCATGCTTGTAATCCATCTGCACGCATTAATACTGATCGGTGTAAAAGTTTTTTTTAAATTATGTCCTTCAAGGTAAAGTCAACGTGGCACCTGGTTCACATTTGTTTAAATCTGGCGTGTACCAGTCGGTTTTGTATAGTTGTGTATAAGGTCAGCAGTTCTCCTTCTTTAACTCCATGGCACAAGAGAAGGGAGCTGGAGAATGGAGGCTCAGGACAGTGGTTTGGGGGTGGGTGGTGGTGGTGGTGTGGAGTGGGGTCGGGGGCATTGAGGAGTGGGGTGGGAAATGCCTGGTGTCCTGGGTGTGGTGGGAGAAGATAGGTACCGTCAGTCAAGAAAATTAAGGCCCGATAGGGCAGTGTACAAACATGTGTCTATGTCAGGGTATTGGCTGGCAGAGTCCTTACAGGGCTTTGTGTTCACCTGCAATATTTCAAGTAAGTGATTGTGGGTAATGCCCTTTACAATGCACAAAGGGAGGACCAGCAGAGCCTGCATGTTCTTTCATGGAATGTGGGTGTCGGTGGCACGGCCTGCATTTTTGCCCATCCCTAATTGCCCTTGAACTGAACACTTCAGAGGGCAGTTAAGAGTCAACCACATTGCTGTGGGTCTGGAGTCACATATAGGCCAGACCGGGTAAGGACGGCAGATTTCCTTCCCTAAAGGACATCAGTGAACCAGCTGGGTCTTTACAACAAACAATGATAGTTTTATGGTCACTATTACCGAGACTAGCTTTATATTCCAGATTTATTAATTGAATTTAAATTCCATCAGCTGCCGTGGTGGGATTTGAACCCATGCCCCCAGAGCATTAGCCTGGACATCTGGATTACTAGTTCAGTGACATTACCGCTATGTTGTCATCTCCCTGTGCTAAAAAAAGGAGTATGAAAAGAAACTTATATGGGGTATTTTTTTTTATAATTGTATTAGGGAAAAGAGGGAGCCCAGGGCAATGTGGGCCCCTTAAAAACTGATAATGGTGATATTGTCAAGGGAAGTATGGAAATGGCGAACATACTGAATAATTACTTCCTGTCAGTATTTACAGAAGAGGAAGAGGTTAGTTTGCCAGGTATCCCTTGGAACTAATATTGAACAAGAGTCAGAAACATGCCAAAATTAGCACGTTAAACAACAGAAATGCAAAAATAATGGCACTAAAGAGTCAAAAACCCCAGGACCAGATGGTTTCCATCCCAGGGTTTTAAAGGAAGCAGGTAAAGCAATGTAGACACCCTAAATAGAATCTTCCAAAGTTCTCTCAATTTAGGAACTGTAACTTTAGATTGGAGAATTGTGCATATCACTCTGCTATTTAAGAAAAGCGAAAGAGGGAAATCAGAGAATTACAAACCAGTTAGCCAAATATTTATTATTAGACAATTACTAGAGTTTATAATTTAGGATAAAGTGACTGAACACCTTGAAATTTTTCAGTCAATCAGCGAGCCAGCACAACTTTCTAAAGGATAGATCATACTTGCCGAATCTGATTGAACTTTTTGAAGAGGTGGCCGGAGTAGTGGATGGGAGAATGTCTATTGTTGTTATTTAGATGGACTTCCAGACGTTACCTATTAGAAATATAGAAGATAGCTATTAAGAGTTCCGCATAAGCGACTGTTAGCTAAAATTGAAAGTCATGGAAAAGAAGGCAAATTATTGACCTTGTTAGGAAATTGGTTAAGTGGCAGGAGACAGAGAGTAGGGATAATGGGCAGATACTCTAATTTGCAGATTGTGACTAGTGGTGTCACACAGGATCTGTGTTGGGGCCTCAACTAATCTCCATATTTACTAATGACTTAGATGACGGGATAGAATGCACATATTCATATTTGCCATTGATGCAAAGGGAAGCAACATTGTAAGCCAATGTAGATGAAAGTAACATTATGAAGGGATATTGATAGGTTAAGCAAATGGGCAAAATTGTGGCAAATAGGTTTCATCTTAGGCAAATGTGAGGTCATCCACTTTAAATCTAAAAGGGATACAGCAGGGTACTTTCTAAATGAAAAAAAGCTGGAAACAGTGGAGGCCCGGGATACACAGATCTTTAAAATGTCATGAATGGATACAGAAGATAATCAAAATGGCGGATGGAATGCTGGCCTTTATATCTAGAGGACCAGAATACAAAGGGGTAGAACTCATTCTCCAGCTATCTAAGGCCCTAGTTTTAATATTGATACTGCCGATAACTTTTTAAAGATTAATCAATGCTCAAGGAAACGTGGAGGTGACTGAACACTGCAGCTTTCGTTTATTCTACTGCAGTAACAGAACTAACAAAACAGCATGGATTCTGTGATCCCGTAGTGCAATGGTTTGCAAAGGATGGCAAGTTAAACAAAACAGTCAATACACTACATACTTCCCCACTTATTGGAAATATCAGTTTAATAAAACATTTTCTGATTGAGGGAAAGGGGGCGGACTGCCTCTATTCCCACTGAACCCATCTCAAGTCTCTGACTTTATAAATTCAGACGCTCAGGAGGTCTTCTCTCTCGGTATTGGGGCAGAATTTTGCCCTTGATGGGTGGGCGATCGCCATTGCCGAAACAGGCCCTGCTGCCATTTTGAGTGGGCAGGCCAATTAAGGCCCACCCAGCGGGCTGCCCAATGGGAAGTGCTATGCGTTTCCTGTGCCGGGGGTGGAGGCGGGGGGCTGGGGTGGGGGGTGCGGTGGAGGGAATCCCTAACTGTCAAAGTGCGCACATCTCCCTGAGACTAAGTGCTGTCTCAGGGAGAGCACTGAAAGTTTCATAAGCCTCAAAAATTGAATAATAAAAAAATTATTAACATGTCCCCCTCATGTGACAATGTCACACGAGATGGGACAAGTTAATAAATATGACAAAAACTTTATTAGAGATTTTTTAAACAGACATGAAACCTCATCCCACCAGTGGATGAGGTTTCATGTATTATCAGAAGCCCGCTGGGGCTCCTGGCCTGCCCGCCAGCCTTAAGGTTGGATGGGCAGATCCTTTAAGTGGCTTAATTATCCTGTCAACGGCCTCAATTGGCCATTGACAGGTCAGTGGGCGGACAGCTGATTTCGCTGTCCACCTGCCTTCCTGAAAATTTAAATGGAGCGGGATGATGTTGGGGGTTCCCGCCAATGTCATCCCACGTCATTTTCACCCCGGTGAGCAGGCTCCACCCCCAACTCGCCGACAGAAAAATTCTGGCCTTGGTTACGATGGACTTCTGGTGCTTTTACAGGGCAATGTTCATCAGAGACTGATGGCAATTTAGGACTTGTAGCCAAATCTGAAGTTGTGTCCAATGCAGGTGAAGGTGGGATGACTTCAATTTCAGTCACACTAGGCTGAGGAGGTGAGACTGGAGTCGGCGTTCCTTGACTTCGAAACGACTCTTACATAACAGGTGTATCCTTAGATGGTGCTTGACTTGGCAACAGTTGGACAACATGTCTCTGCCAGGTGAGATCATTCGCAATTTGGACTGTGCACGAAACAGGTCCTGTCTGAGCAATCATCGTAGCAGGAGCCCATAATTACGAGCTAGAACTTATTGTCCAGAACAGAAAATTCTTGGCTTTGATCTTTGTGCTCTTCTCTCCACTTGGTCGTGCCGTTGAACCTGGGTAATTTCTTGTATTTTTGTTGGTTTCAGCAGATCAAAGCAAGTGTGCAGTTACCATCCCATTAGTAGGAATGTTGGAGATGCTTTAGTCATAACATGTGGCGTGTGTTGGTATATGAGCAGAAATGTGTCCAGATGATTTTGAATGGAGGAATGTCCTTCTGCCAAACTTAATGCATGTTTCATGGTTTGAACAAATCTCTCAGCTAATCCATTGGTGGATGGGTGGTTTGGTGCTGAGGTGATGTGATGAATTCTATTATTTCTCAAAATTTCTTAAACTCCTACAAGACAAACTGAGATCCATTGTCCTTCACAAGTTGTTCTGGTAACCCGTAATGACTGAACATTTCTCTTAGCCTATGAATTATACTCTCAGCAGTAGTAGAGGACATCACTGAAACTTCTGGCCCTTTCGAATGAGCATCCATAGTCACTATGAACATTGTTCCTTCAAATGGACCAGCAAAATCGAAGTGGATGCACTCCCAAGGGTTTTCTGGCCAATCCCATGGATGGAGGGGTGCTAATTGAGGCATGTTTCTCACACTCTGACATGAAGGACAAGATCTTGTGCTGACTTCAATGTCTTGGTCCAGACCAGGCCACCAAAAGTAGCTTCTTGCAATCTCTTTCATGCAAACTATTCCACAGTGTCCAAAATGCAGTTGGTCCAACACTAGTTTCCTCAATGTTGGTGGAATAATAACCCGCATGCCCCCAAAGCAAACATCTTGAAATGACTGATAACCCATCCACCTGGAAACATAAGGATGAAGGTCAGGTGAGACTTGGAAGTTCGGGGAAGAGCTGTCATGCATCACAAGGTCCATGACTTTGGACAATGTTGAGTACACTCGAGTAGCCTTCTTGATTTGGACTGAAGTGATTGGGTGTGTTCTCCACATGTGCAAAGTAGAAAATGTCTTTCTGAGCACTGTCCACATGGCCGACTGGTACCGGCAGCCTCAAAAAGCCAACCGCATTGCCATGCAAGGTAGATTTTCCATATTTGATGTCATATGTATGAGCCCTCAACATCAATGCCCAATACTGCATTCTGCTTGCAGCTAAAGAAGGGATGCCTGTGCATGAACCAAATGTTGAGGTGAGCGGTCGATGATCAGTCAGCAGTGTGAATTTGCATCCAAACAGGTACTGGTGAAATTTCCAGATTCCAAAAATGATCCCAGTGCTTCACGTTCGATTCGAGCATCTTGGCTCTCTGCCTTGCTTAGAGTCCGTGAAGCGAACACTAAGGACCTCTCCACACCTGGGGGCATTATGTGAAACAACGGCCCCAACTCCATAAGGCGATGCATCACATGCAAGTTGTAGAGGTAAGGAGGGGTAAAAGCACATCAGTACTTTGGAATCTGTCAGCGCTGCTTTAGCCCTCTTGAATGCAGTGTCACAGGCTTCTGTCCATTTCCAGGCTTTGTTCTAACACAGAAGCTCATGCAAAGGTTTCAGCTGTGGAATAAATCTCCCGTAATAATTCAACAGACCTAAGAATGAGCAGAGCTAGCTGATATTCTGAGGAGCTGGAGCATCCACAATAGCCTTGACCTTGGATGTTGCTTTGTGAAGCCCAACAGCACCAATAACAGGCCCCAAATATTCCACAGAGGGCTGAAAAAACTTGCATTTTCTTTGCAAATCCATAAAGCATACTCCTTTAGCCTTTGTAGGGTGGCATCCAAGTTGTTGAGATGATCCTCATCAGTCCTGCCTGTTACCAAGATAGCACTGAGCTCCAGACAAGCCACTCAGGATCTGGTCCATGGCCCTTCTGAAACAAGGCTGGAGCTGATGTTATCCCAAAAAGCAAACAGCAACATCTGTACAGTCCCTTGTGTGTTGTGATGGTCAGATATTCTTGTGCCTTCTCATCAATGTGCATTTGTAAGTAGGCCGGGAATAGATCTAGTTTGCTGAATTTCAGTCCACCATCCAGGCTAGCAAAAAGGTCCTCAATGTGGGGAAGGGAATACTGTTCAGCACACAACACGGGGTAAACAGTAACCTAGAGATCTCCTCAGATGCATATGAAGCCGTCTTTCTTGAGCACTGGAACTATGGGTGTTTGTCCATTCGTTATGGGAGACAGGTACCAAGACTCCTATCTTAACCAGATGCTCCGGTGATCGTATGGCATAAGGCACGGCTCTGGCCTTCAGAAATTTTGATTCAGAGTCAGCTTTGATATTCAATTTTAC
Organism: Carcharodon carcharias; assembly: GCF_017639515.1. Lineage (NCBI taxonomy): Eukaryota > Metazoa > Chordata > Chondrichthyes > Lamniformes > Lamnidae > Carcharodon > Carcharodon carcharias. The sequence continues at coordinate 12,755,012 of NC_054486.1, read as the reverse complement.
ATTAAATCCCTTCATGCTTCCCAAATCGCGTTCCAAAACAATTGCAGTTTTTTTAAACAGCTGTCAGACCAGTTTCTTCTTTTGCAATGCTGTGTACTTCTGTCCAGTTTAACCAGATCTTCTCAAGCTATAACCATCCAACTAAAGCTGGGTAGTTGCCATTCACCACAAACAGCGGTAGCTTAGCAGTCTGTCCATTTAGTTCCATTTTAACTTCCATTCTGCCCATAATTTACAGATTCCCCTGTACATGTTTTCAGAATGATTTTTGCAGGCGTCAAGATAAGATGTTTAAGTTCCTCATTAATGACAGCATCTGGGATCAGAGAAACTGCCACCCCTGTGTCCAGTTCCATACGTATTCATTGACCCTCCAGCAGTGGTGTTACCCAGTAGGTGGTGTGAACCACCTGCCACTGACAAGATGTGGCGTGGCTCTTATTCTTCAGACTCAGTGTCACTCTGGTCCACCCGTTCCTGCTGTACGCCATGCAGATTTTTCTTCTTGCTACACCAGATGGCAGATTCCTTTTTCCCTGGTTTGCTTTTCTGATTTACTGCTACATTTTTTTTGTTTTTTACAGGCATGCTCCATGTGCCCCTTCTTGCCACACTGATGGAATTCAAGGTCTCTGCACCAACATTCAGATGGACGATGACCAGGCTTTCCTCAATGGCAACAACCTCGGCTGCTTGCTATCATGTGTGCACGTTCAGCTGTCACGTTATGCACTCGAGTTGATGAGTTGATGCACTCAGCGGCTGTGCTCCTCTTGCAGCCAGTTCCATGGAGACTGCAATCTCTATGGCTTTCTGTAAAGTGAGGTTAGCCTCTGTCAGGAGGTGTTTCTGGATTGCTTCAGCACAAAGGCCATAGGCCATCCTGTCACAGAGGGTATCGTTCGGTACTTCCTTGAATTCATAATGTCCATTTTGCTTTTTAAGTACTACAGCATACTGTGCAATTGTTTCCCCTTCCTGGTTTCTTTTGTGAAACCTAAATCTTTCTGCTATGACAGGTGGCTTAGGAGAGAAATGCAGCTTCAGGACTTTTACAATGCCCTCGTACAATTTTGTGCCAGGTTTGTCAGGCTACACCAAGCTTCTTAATAAGCCAAAATTTTTAGCTCCCATCACACTTAAGAAAGTTGCCACCTTCTTAGCATTTTCAGTTCCATTTGCAAGGACAAAAAACTCAAAGCATTCAGTGTAGGAGCTCCACTGTTCAACAATTTCATTGAAATGTCCCATAGGTCTGGTAATTGTAGTCATTTTCCACCTTTTTATTTTCTCTTCTTTGTCAGTTACTTTTTGTTTACTGTTCTTTTCCTTTTTTTGTAGTTACCACTTTAAATGCTGTTACCACTTTAAGACAGTAACCGTTTTTTTAACTCAGGCTGTCAGTAGCTGCCGGTCATGTCTCTGTGGTTTTTCCTGCGCTTTTCAGGGTTTTGGCGAGCTCTGCAGCGATTTGTGGTCCTTCCTTTTCTGTAAGTTTGTAAAGTTTTTACTACTGCAGCTGACAGCCTTGTCGCTGTATTTTTCCTGCAAATTCTCAGGATCCCTGCGATCGTAAGTCTCTTTTTTTTTTGCAAATGTGGTTGCTTCGCTTTTTTTGTAAGCTTTTTTCTAAGCTTCTTTCCTGTTCAGAAAAGCACAGCAGTGATTTCTTGCCTTTTTGTATTTCTTATCTTCGGCTTGTAGATTCCTTTTGTCTGAACTTCAGTAGCGTTCTGGGAGAGTAGGTACACTTCTTTTTACTAGTAATTTCCTTTTACTAGCTGCTTCACTTTTCAAGTGGCCTTACGCAAAGGTCTATCGTCCTTGTTGCCAATTTGTTATGTTTTAATATTGGTATTACCGACAGCTTTTTAAAGACTAATCAATACTCACGGAGGTGTGGAGGTGACTGAACACTGCAGCTTTCGTTTATTCTACTGCAGGAACAGAACTAACAAAACAGCATGGATTCTACGATCCCATAATGCACTGGCTTGCAAAGTATGGTAAGCTAAACAAGACATTCAATACATAACACAGGTAAAATAAATTCTGGAACAGTCCCAGCAGATTGGAGGGTGGCAAACGTAACTTCACTATTCAAAAAAAGGAGGGAGGGAGAAAACAGGGAATTACAGGCCAGTTAGTCTAACATCAGTAGTAAGGAAAATGCTAGAGTCTACGATAAAGTATGTGATAACAGGACACTTACAAAATATCAACAGGATTAGCAAACTGGATTTATGAAAGGGAAATAATGTTTGCCAAACCAAATGGAGTTTTTCGAAGACTCTAGTAGAATAGATAAGGGAGAACCAATGGATGTGCTGTATTTGAATTTTCAGAAAGCTTTTGGTAAACCCATGTAAGAGAATTAGTGTACAAAATTAAAGCACATGGGATTGGGATAATATATTGTCATGGACTGAGAACTGGTTAACAGACAGGAAACAGAGAGTAGGAATAAATAGGTCTTTTTCAGAATGGCAGGCAGTGACTAGTGGGGTGCCACAGAGATCAGTGCTTGGGTTCCAGCTATTCACAATATATATCAATGATTTGGATGGGGAAACCATCCAATATATTTCCAAGTTTGCTAACCACGCAAAACTAGCTGGGAATGTGAATGGTGAGGTGGATGTAAAGAGGCTTCAAGGTGATTTAGATAAGTTGAGTGAAATAAATACATGGTAGATACAGTATAACATGGTTAAGTGTGAAGTTTTCCACTTTGGTAGGAAAAACAGAATGGCAGAGTATTATTTAAATGATGGAAGATTGGGAAATGTTGATGTACAAAGGGACCTGGGTGTCCTTGTACACCAGTCACTGAAAGCAAGCATGCAGGTGCAGCAAGCGGTTAGAATGCAAATGGTATGTTTGCCTTCATTACAACAGAATTTGAGTACAGGAGCAAGGATGTCTAACTGCAGCTGTACAGGGCCTTGGCGTGACCACACCTGGAGTAGTGTGTACAGTTTTGGTCTCCTTCCCTAAGAAAGAATAAACTTGCCATACAGGGAGTGCAGCGAAGGTTCACCTGATTCCTGGGATGGCAGGATTGTTGTATGAGGAGAGATTGAGTCGATTAGGCCTGTCTTCACCAGAGTTTAGAAGAATGAGAGGGGATCTCATTGAAATGTATAAAATTCTGACAAGCCTGGACAGACTGGATGCAGGGATGATGTTTCTTCTGGCTGGGGTGTCTAGAACAAAGGGTCATCGCCTCAGGATATGGAGTAGGCCATTTAGGACTGAGACGGGAGAAATTTCTTCACTCAGAGGGTGGTAAACCTGTGGAATTCTCTACCACAGAGGGCTGTGGAGGCCAAGTCACTGAATATATTTGAGAAGGAAATAGGTAGATTTCTAGACTCTAAAGGCATCAAGAGGTCTGGGGAGAGAGCAGGAGTATGGCATTGAGATAGAGATCAGCCATGATCATATTGAATGGCAGAGCAGACTCGAAGGGCTAAATGACCTACTCCTGCTCCTATTTCTATGTTTTTATGTAAAGGGTACAACTTGAAGTGGGGTGGAGGAGCAGAGGGACCCGGGTGTACATGTGCATAAATCAGTGAAGGTAGTAGGATGGATTGAGGGAGCTGTTAATTAAGTATACAGCATCCTGGGCATTATTAATAGGGGCATAGAGTACAAGAGCAAGGAGTTTATGTTGCATTTGTACCAGTCACTAGTTCGGCCTCAGCTCTAGTATTGCGTCCAGTTCTGGGCATCACACTTTAGCAAGGATGTGAATGCATTAGAGAGGATGCAGAAAAGATTCACAAGAACGGTTCCAGGCAATAGGAACTTCAGTTATGAAGATAGATTGGAGAAGTTAGGACTGTTTTCTCTGGAGAAAATAAGGTTGAGAGGAAATGGTCTGGACAGAGTAGACAGGGGGAAACTTCCCACTTATGAAAGGATCGAGAATAAGAGGCACAGATTTAAAGTAATTAGTAAAAGAAGTAAAAGTAATATGAGGAGAAACTTACTTACACGGCGAGTGATTAGGGTTTGGAAAACGCTGCCTGAGAGTATGGTGGAGGCAGGTTCAATTGAAGCATTCAAAAGGGAATTAGACTGTTATCTAAAAAGGAAGAATGTGCAGTGTTACAGGGAAAAGGCTTGAGAATAGCACCAGATGAATTGCTCATTCAGAGAGCCAGTGCAGACACCAATAGGCCAAATAGCCTCCTTCTGCAGCGTCACAATTCTGAGATTCTATACCTGGAGTACTGTGAGCAGTGAAGGGCACCAAACCTTAAGAAGGATATATAGGCCTTAGAGGGAGTGCAGCGAAGATTTACAGAATGATACCCAGGGTTAAATTATGAGGAGAGACTACACAAATGAGAATTTAGAAGGTTAAGAGGGGATTTGATCGAAGTTTTCAAGATACAAAGAGAAACTGACAGAGTAGATAGAGAGAAGCTATTTTTGGTGGTTGATAAGTCTAGGACTGGGAAACATGGTGCAAAAATTAGAGCCAGACTATCAGGAAACTAGGAAACCTGCTACAAGCAAAGGGTGTTAGAAGTTTGGAACTCTCTTCTGCCAAACAGCAATAGAAGTTAGATCAGTTGTTAATTTTAAAACTAAGATCTATAGATTTCTGTTAACCAAAGGTACTAAGACCATAAGACATAGGAGCAGAAATTAGGCTTTTCAGCCCATCGAGTCTGCTCCGCCATTCAATCATGGCTGATATTAATGGACTTGGAGCAAAGGCCAGTATATGGTGTTAGGTCACAGGTCAACCATGATCTCAGTGAATGGCAGGTGGAATAGGCTCGACAAACTAAATAGCCTACTCCTGCTCCCATGTTCCCAATCCCAAACTGTATGATTGACTTTTAATGCCCTCAGAGGCAATAGGGATGGGCACTAAATGCATCTGATGTTGCCCAAATCCTAAGAACAACAACAAAATGAATGAATTTATAATTAAAAGGTTGTTATGAATGACATGAAAGCATTGGCACTCAAAACAACTCGACAAAACATCAAAAGGGCTGCACGATGCTTGAAGTGAAAGGAACTGATTATTATTGCCTTCAGATCTTGGGCCTACAATGTCTCTGTATTTCTTCATTCCCTTTCACTCATTTGATTCATTGTTACAGGCCACACTGATTGCAGCACTCTTAAATATTGCCACTGCTATTGTATCACTTGATAATAGTCAGGCTTCAACAATTGTCTCCACAACACTGGATCGCCCTTTGTCAAACAAAAGACAATTAGCTAAATTTCCTATCAAGGATGGGTGCAGGCAGCAAATATAAAATTATAGACATTCCTTCCTAATGTTGCTGTCTGCCCCAGTCCTAAATGAGAGGCTGACCAGCCTCTATTGCCATTCAGGAAATGGATGTGAATTGGAATCCCATGATCATTTTAGCTCTGAGGGCATCTGACAATTCCCTTACCTCAGAACTCACATTTCACAAAATACTTCTGTCAAAATTCTAATCCCTCAATCTCCTTCGACAGCACCCAACAAACCTGCAACCTCTACCATGTAGAAGGACAAGGGCAGCAGACGCATGGGAACACCACCACCTGCAAGATCCCCTTCAAGCCACACACCATCCTAACTTGGAAATATATTGGCCGTTCCTCCACTGTCACTGGGTCAGAAACCTGGAACTCCCTCCCTAACAGCACTGTAGGTGGACCTACACCACAGGGACTGCAGCGGTTCAAGAAGGCAGCTCACCACCACCTTCTCAAGGGCAATTAGGGATGGGCAATAAAGGCTGGCCCAGCCAGTGATGCTCACATCTCATGAAATAATTTTAAAAATCAGAGTCTGGATGGGGAGAGGTGTGGTGTCTTGTAGTGTGATTGGATAAATATATTTTGAGGAAATTTTTGGAGACAAAGGCATTACTTAAAATGGATAGTAAATAACTAATAAAAAAAAGACTTGCATTTGTATAGCACCTTTCACAACCACCGGATGTCCCAAATCTCTTAATAACCAATGAAGCACTTTGTTGAAGTGCAGCCACTGCTGTTGGAAACACAGCCGCCAATTTTCACAGAATAAGCTCTCGCCAACAGCAATGTGATAATGCCCAGATCATCTGGGGGTTTTTTTGTGAAGTTAATTGAGGGATAAATATTGGCCAGGACATAAAGGGTAACTAAAAGCAAAATACTGTGGATGCGGAAGATCTAAAATAAAAACAGAAAGTGCTATAAAAACTCAGCAGGTCTGGCAGCATCCATAGAGAGAGAAACAGAGTTAGCATTTCGAGCCCAATGTGACTCTTCTTCGGAACTAAAAAAGTCATTTGGACTGGAAATGGTGACTCTGATTCTCTCTCCACAGATGCTGCCAGACTTGCTGAGTTGCTCCAGTACCTTTTGTTTTTATTTCACCAGGGGTATCTCCCCTGCTCCTCTTTGGAATCGTGTCATGACAGCTTTTATATCCACCCGAGAGGGGAGACAGGGCTTCAGTTTAATATCTTATCCGCAAGGTGGCACCTCCAACAGTGCAGTTTTCCCTCGGTACGGTGCTGGAGTGTCAGCCCGGATACTTGAAGTGGGACTGGAATGCACAATATTCAGAGGCGAGCGCGCTACCAATTGAGTCACGACTGAGACACAAGACAGGAGCCAATTAGAAAGTTGGAAATGCAGAAATATAACGAACTGAAGAAAAAAAACAGGCAGATTTAACAGTTATGCCCAACTTAGAAAATATTACAGAGGCGTACTTGGGCCACTGATCTCGTAAATGGGGGAAATTGAATATTGCAACGCATCAGTAATTCAGCCCCTTCCCGTGGTTCAATCGTGATCAACAAAATGAACCTGAGCAATTGTGTAGGTGTTTCGCATGAAAACGTCCGAGAATTGCAAAAGCCCACTCTGTGTGCGGATTACATCCTGTTAAAGATCTTCCAAAAACCTGTTGAACTTACTTTCAATTTTAAATGCGCAGATTTTGTTCAAGCTGCGATTGCCACAATGTAGTGAAATCAGCAGCTGATCTCCACGTGTTTCCGATTGTCCGCTGCCCCTCTTGAGATTCAGGGGAACAGGGCAGCTGCTTTTGGCTGCTTGGATTTTTGTCAAATAGAAACACCGCGGGATACTTTCCTACTTGATGGAAACCATTCCTTGTCGCAGAAGAAGATAACAGAGGAAATCTGATTAAGGGGCACCGAGCCTGAATTTTAAATGCTTTAAGAATGTTGGAGGAAGGGAAGATTGCAGACACGTTTTTAGGTGCAGGGAACACTGAGTTAAGAGTAGGGATCTTCACTTCAAACACGTTGACAAGGAAGTGTACGCAAGCCGACGTCTTTGAGTATAAGTAACAAAAGGGGAAATTCAGAGGAACTATTGGATCAGTCAAAAACAGAAAATGCCGTGAGAAACTCAGCAGGTCTAACAGCATCTTTTCTCTCCAGAGATGATTTTAGACCTGCTGAGATTTTTCAGCACTTCCTGCTTTTGTTCCAGATTTCCAGCTTCCGCGGTATTTTGCTTTTATATTGGAAAGTAAACATTTTCTAAAAAGGTGAGGGACTCGGCAAATTCGCAAGGGAACCCAGACTCCGTAATACTGCACGCAATTATTGCGCAGGTTCAGGACATAAGCAGATTGCATACTTTCAGTTTGAAAGAAAGATGTGAATTAAAGAGTTTTGTTTGGGTGCATTGTGAGTTGCCAAGAAACAGCATGTGGAATTTTAATAGCGCGTTAAAACAGGACCAAGGTAAGGAATTTGAAAGCTGTTCATTGAGGGAATGGAAATATCTCGTGTACACAGTATATTTGAGTTACATGTATATCTATTTGATATATGTTATCGAGGAAAATATTACCTCACTCCACTTCTGGTGCACAGTGTCTTGTAAAACTGCGTTTGGATTTCCGTGCGAATTTACTGAGTCCAAAACTCCGTTAGAAAACTTTCACTACTGCTTTTAATCGTTCGAAGTAAACTGATAGTTTAAAATTTCCCCAGTAAAACAATCATTCCCATTAATTATCTTCCTGCTCCAGAATGACCTAGCAGATTTTCAAAACTCAATCACATAGCACACATACAAGGAATAATCAAGATGAGATTAGATAAAGGCCACTGCTTTATTATTTATTTTCGATGACATGAACTACAGGATGGGGAAGAGTTATTTGACCTGTTAAGTTCATCACTCTCTCACGTCTCCTACAATTTCACTGCTCCTTCACAGATTTTCTCCTCTTCCTGTTCTCTGAACGAAGGCAGTTCTGACCCACAGATCTCCACCAGGCTTAGGACAAGACAGGTCCCAAATCCATCCCAGCTGGAGCAGGGATCAGAGCCCCATGCAGTTGGCACCAATCTGATCCACAGCAGCCAACTGGCCCTCCAAGGAGGAGCCTAAGTTGCTCCTTTTTCATGTGTTGTAGTGTGGAGGTAGGAATCGTGATGGTAGAGGCTCCAATTTCTTTCCATCACATGGCTGCACCAGGACTCTCTCCCACTTTTACCATCTGCCATTGGTGTGTGTTGGAAGGATTTACAAGTTACAAGTCCATCACGACTTGGAGTGGGACTTGAACCCAAAGCTGTCAGCTCGGAGGCTGGGATGCTACCCACCACTCCACTAGACCCTTCATAGATTTTACCTAATTTCTTGAATCTCCTGAGGGCAAGACAAACCAAAAATGAAATTTTGAACAAAATAAAGTGTTTTAATTGTTCTGATCATCCTAATGTAATGCATCAAAACAAACTTCCACTTGTATTTTATAACCGACATCATTCAACCACTGCCTACGTACACTCCATGAATGGCATTTCCATGATCCAAGCTGTAGAGGAGTATTCAACGCGGGACCAGATTCAAACAATGACTCATTCAGAAATTTTGTTTTCCAGGAGCATTAATTGCTTTGCCGAAAATCTGTTCCTCTTTGAAAGGTCAACTTCTTATAATTTCTGGCCCTCTTGCAGTTTGAACATTTATTGAATGCTAAATCACAGGTTAAGTCCTTAAAGCAGAGAAGTTTAAGAGGAGATTTGATAGAGGTATTCAAAATCAAGAAGGGTTTAACAGAGTAAATAAAGAGAAACTGTTTTGAATGGCTGAGCATCAATAACCAGAAGGCATGTATTTAAGGCGATTGGGAAAAGACCCAGAAACAATATGAGGAACTACATTTTTATATAACAAATGGTTACGATTTGAAATGGGCTGCCTGGTGCATATCACTTCAATAGCAGCCTTCACAAGGAAATAGGATAAGTATTTGAAGGACAAAACATTGCAGAATATAAAGAAGGGTAGGGAGTGGGAAAGAGCCAAGACAGACTTAATGGGACAAATGGCCTCCTTCTGTTTTATACCATTCTATGGTCCTATGATATTCAAAGATAAATAACACTGTAGCAAAATGGCTCTTATAAAGTCACAAATTACATCCTAAACAACTGTGACAAAGGTAAATTGTTAAAAGGATCCAAGCCAGTTGGTGAAGCTGAAACTGAGACACACAGCATTTCTTTATTGAGAGTGTTTATTGGCTTGTTCAGTCTCTCAGCTTCCCTTGCACACAACCGTGCCCCAGCCATCCCCTATTTATAGACTCTTTTTCAAAACAAAATCAATAAATTAAACTAAAATCAATAAACCAGAAAGGGAAAACAGCTCCTGGTGGGGCACTGTAACTAAAACAAGATGTCAAAGGAAACTTACAAAATCAAATCAAAATAACATTACTGGGGGTGATGATGCACCCCAGCCATCCCCTATTTATATGTGCTGAAAGACAATTAATACCAAGCACCTGTTTCTCTTAACCATAATCAATGTAATTGACATGACAGTAACAAACTTTAATTGTGTAATTGACAAGATATTAGCATAAACCTTTCCAATATTCCGAAGAAGAGTCATGTTGGACTTGAAACGTTAACTCTGTTTCTCTCTCCACAGATGCTTCCAGACCTGCTGAGTTTTTCCAGCATTTCTGTTTTTATTTCAGACCACTGCATAACAGTATTTTTCTTTAATGACATAAACCTACTCTCCTTGTCCTTCTTGAACTGTGTGTAGTCTTTGACATGGTTGACCTCACCGTCCCCCTCCAACACCTCTCCACTGTCATCCAGCTGGGAAGGACAGAGCTTGCCTGATTCCATTCGTATCTTTATAATTGTCACAGGATATCACTTACAGTGGCTTCTTTTCCAGTCCTGCATATTTATTTCTGGTGTCCCCAAAGCATCTATCCTTGCACCCCCCCTCCTAGTTCTGATCCAGGGACTGTCCCTCAGTGACATCATCTGAAAACACAACACCAGTTTTCACGTGTATGCTGCTGACACCCAGCTCTACCTGATTATCACCTCTCTTGACACCTCCCCACCCCCCCACTGTTATTAAACCATCAGACTGCTTGTCCAACAGCCAGTACTGGATGAGCAGAAATTTCCTCTGATTAAATATTGGGAAGACTGAAGTCGGTGTCTATAGTCCCTGCTACAAACTTGGTTCCCTAGGTACTAACTCCATCTTGTTTTCTGACAACTGTCTGAGGCTAATCCAGGCTGTTTGCATATGTGACCCTGAGATGAGCTTCCAACCACATATCTGTGCCCCCATTAAATTTGCTTATTGCCACCCCTGTAATGTACCCAACTCCACCCAGTCTCAGCTCATCTGCTGCTGAAACCCTTATCCATGCCTTTGTTACGTCTACACTTGACTGTTCTAATGTACTCCTGACTGGTATTCCACATTCCATCCTCTGTATACTTAAGGTCATCCAAAACTCTACTGCCTGTGTCTTATTGGACACCAAAACCCATTGTTCCATCACACCTGTGCTCACTGACTCCCTCACCCCTTCCTGTCTCTGAAGTCCCTCCAGCCCCACGACCCACTGAGGCATCTGCAGTCATCTAATTCTGGCCTTTTGAGTGTCTCCGATTTTAATTGTTCCACCATTGCTGACTATGCCATCAGCTACCTAGGCCCTATGCTCTGGAATTCCACCCTACACCTCTCTACTACTCTTTTCTCCTTTAAGGTATTCCTTAAATCCCTACCTCTTTGACCAAATGCTTGGCCTAATATGACCTTGTGTGGCTCAGTGCCAGATTTTATTTTATACTGTTACATTAAAGGTGCTATAAAAATACAAGTTGTTGTTGTCAATTCCAAGATTTTAAGATCATTAACCTTGGATTCTGTCCTTTTCAAAGTTCTACTCTTCAAAGAAAACAAATTCAATTCTTTGTGTCTCTTTTTAGAACTTTAAATCTTGAAGTCCGAGAATTGTCTTTCCCGAGCAGTTTCCATTATATCCATTCCATTGAGGGTTAGTCCATTTGTTTTATTCATTCTTAGGATGTGGGCATTGCTGGCTAGGCCAGCATTTATTGCCCATCCCTAGTTGCCCTTGAGAAGGTGGTGGTGAACTGCCCTCTTGAACCATTGCATCCAAGTGGTGTAGGTACATCCACCGTGCTGTTAGGGAGGGAGTTCCAGGATTTTGATTTAGCAAAGTGAAGGAACGGTGATATATTCCCAGGTCAGGATGGTGAGTGGCTTAGAGGGGAACTTCCAGGTGGTAGTGTTCCCATATGTGTCTTGCCCTTGTCCTTCTAGACGGTAGCGGTCATGAGTTTGGAAATGCTGCCTAAAGAGCCTCGGTGAGTTCCTGCAGTGCATCTTGTAGATGGTACACACTGCTGCCACTGTTCGTTAGTGGTGGAGGGAGTGAATGTTTGTGGAAGGATGCCAATGAAGTGGGCTGCTTTGTCCTGGAAGGTGTCAAGCTTCTTGAGTGTTGTTGGAGCTGCACTCATCCAGGCAAGTGGAGAGTATTCCATCACACTCCTGACTTGTGCCTTGTAGCTGGTGGACATGCTTTGGGGAGTCAGGAGGTGAGTTACTCACCATGGGATTCCTAGCCTTTGACCTGTTCTTATAGCCACAGTATTTATATAACTGAGTCAGTTCAGTTTCTAGTCAATGGAACCCCCAGGATGTTGATCATAGGGGATTCAGCAATGGTAATCCCATTGAATGTCAAGGGGCGATGGTCTTGTTGGAGATGGTCATTTGTGTGGCGTGAATGTTACTTGCTATTTTTAAGCCTAAGCCTGAATATTGTCCAGGTCTTGCTGCATTTGGACATGGACTGGATGATAATGAATAGACTTTTGACTTTTTTTTCCATTCGTTCATGGGATGTGGACATCACTGGCAAGGCCAATGTTTATTGCCCATCCCTAATTGCCCTTGTTCAGAGGGCATTTAAGAGTCAACCACATTGCAGTGGGTCTGCAGTCACATGTCGGCCAGACCAGGTAAGGACAGCAGATTTCCTTCCCTAAAGGACATTAGTGAACTAGATGGGGTTTTTTTATAACATTCAGCAATGGTTTCATGGTCATCATCTGACTTTTAATTCCAGATTTTGATTGAATTCAGATTTCACTATCTGACATGATAGGATTCGAACCCAGGTCCCCAGAGCATTCCCTGGACCCCCTGAATACTAGTCAGTGACAATGCCACTAACAAAAGTAATATATCTGATGGTTTAGGGCAGGGAATGGGAGTCTCTGCTTCCATTCCTAAAGGAACGCCATCCAATCACTTCTGAAGCAGACAGGAATTTGAAGAAAATTAAAACAGAAAATGCAGGAAAAACTCAGCACATCTGACAGCACCAGTGGCGACAGAAACAGAGTTAACATGTCAAGTCTGTATGACTCTTCTTCAGAGCTGAAGAGTAGTAGAAATGTGATGGGTTTTATACCTTTGAAGAAAGGGGGTGGAGCAGGTGGGCAAAATAGAATGTCAGGGATAGGTAGGAGCTCAGGAAAGATTTGACAAAGATGCCATGGAGTGGTAATGATAATGTTAAAGGCTAAAGCAGGTGTTAATAGTGGCATAAAGATCAGTTAGCAGAATGTGTTAATAGCAGATCAAGGATCAGCACTCTGAAGATGTGATTTCTACTTTCAAAGTGTTCTTTGCACCACTTGGCCAAACTTTGACATTGATAATGGTGACACCTTTAGTAATAAATGCAGGAAAATTATATGAGCTATTTCAAGTTGAATGCTAATGTAATAGCTGCTCTGGCTCTAACCCAGAGTTCCAGCCATCTGAATTCCCATTAAAGATTGCACAAGCTGGGAGAGGACCCTTTGATCTCCTGCTGCTCTACTAAAAGCTATTCCCACATCTGCAGCTCCAGACAAAAAGCCTGTCAGTTCTTTTGTTTAGGATCACTGGCTTAGAAATTCGAGCATTCCTATTTTTAGGTGCCTCTCATGCACAGTGATAACTGCCCACACTAAAATGGGGAGGACCAAAGAGCCTGGGCTTTGGGCCTCAGATCTCCTGACATGCAGATGGCCCAACAGGAGGAGTACACACAGACTAATGCCTCCAATTTCCAGCTTCCATACTTGCAATGGAGATTGTACAGCAAAGGTTCACCAGGTTGATCCCTGAGATGAAGACATCGTCTTGTGAGGAAAGGTCGAGTGTGTTGGGCCTATACTCATTAGAGTTCAGAAGAATGATAGGTAATCTGATTGAAACATATAAGATTCTGAGGGGGTTTGACAGGGTAGATGCTGAAAGGATGCTTCTAGGTTAAAGAAACTAGGGGGGCACAGTTTCAAAATAAGGAGTGTCCCATTTAAGATGGAGAAGAGAAGGAATTTCTTCTCTGAGGCCGTTAATCTATGGAATTCACTGCCACAGAGAACAGTGGAGGCCGGGTCATTGAATTTATTCAAGACTGAGTTAGGCAGATTTTTCATCAACAAGGTCGTCAAGGGTTATGGGGACAGACAACAAAGTGGACTTAAGGCCACAATCAGATCAGCCATCATCTAATTGAATGACCGAGCTGGCTTAAGGGGCCAAATGGCCTACTCCTGCTCCTAGTTTTTATATCAGCGATTGGGGTGGATTGCGAGAGTCTGGAGGAGGAACTAGTGTGCTTTGCAGTACTTGATCAGGGTTTGATGGAGCAGTCAGGTAGGAAGGTCTCAGGGCTCGGGAGTAGTGTCACAGTAGATGCTGGCAGGGAGGGAGCTAGGAGGCCAGGGTCAGGTGGGAAAATCAGGTTGGGACAGAGACCTCAGGACTGAAGGCAGCACTGATTATAGTAAGCACTTATCATTTCTTTTTATGTGGTGTTTAGTGTTTTTTCCAAAGTCATGCTGGCTGCTCAAGCCAAGTTGTAGATAGAACAAAAAGCAGGTGTTAACCCCTTATTTGCACATGAAAAAGGGCTAATGCCATGGGTCGTTAACCGGAGGTTGTAAATTCAAACTCATTGAAAAGAAATCTAGATGGGGAACAATGAGAATTTTTTAAAGAGCGTTGTCAGGATCTGAAACACTCTACTTGCAAACAAGGTGCATATATAAGATTCCATATATAATTTTAAAAGGGAGTTGGGCAGGTATCGGACGAGAAATTTACAGGGTCAAGGACAAAAAGGAGGCGTGTGAGACTAAGTGTGATTGTTCTTTAAAAGAACCAGTCTGGGAATGATGGGCTGACTGGCCTCCTACTGTGCTGTAAGTTTCTATGATTCTCTGATTCAGATGTGAGTACAGAAGGCCTCTTGCTTGTCCTTCGCCAAGATGAGGCAAAAGTGTGCGTGGGTGTACTGGACACCATTTTGGTCCTCAAACAGCTTTTGTAGCATCTAAACGATGGGTGCTACCAGCCCCCAGTTTCATGCCCCCCACTTCCCATTGGCTCTTGTATACCCTGTGCTGTATCAATGTGCATCTCAATTTTTTCATTTGAGTACAACGACCTCCCTACGAACACACACTCAGCAGTTCTGTTAAACATCAAGTGTCAACGTTGTTTTCTAATCACATTCCTTTTTGAGTAAACACAAGCCAACTGCAATTTTTCTTGAATACAGTTTATTTAGACTCCACAGTTTGAGGAGAGGGAACAATCCAGTTGTTTGAATATTAGGCATCAGCTTTACGTTTGCACTTCCCACTTTCATCTACTGTCAGGCAATATTAGAGGAGCAGACAGTGACTAGGATACTTGGTTAAGTGTGCAAATTAAACACTAAGGGTTAGAAGATCATCTGAGGTGATGACACAAGACTGCAATGGAATTAATTATCAGGTGCTGTATACAATGATGCCATTTTATGACACTGTCCAAGAGAAATTTCGACCCCAAAATCTTTCTACACCAAAAAAATCAAAGTCTTTGAAAGCTTTCTTATTTTTCTCCTCTACACTGAATCACAGAATTGTTATCGCACAAAAGGAGGCCATTCAACCTGTTGTATCTGAATCGACTCTCCGTACGAGCAATTTACCTATATGGTGCCATTCCCCTGCCTTCTCCATGTAGCCCCGCTCTTTCTTCCTTTTCAGATAACAATCTAATTGCTTCTTGAAAGCCTTCATTGAACCTGCATCTTAGGCAGCGCAATCTAGATCCTAACCACTTGCTGCATGAAAAAGTTTCTCCACCTGCCTCTGCTGTTTCTTTTGCCAATTACCTTAAATCTGTGCCCTCTCATTATCAATCCTTCCACTAATGGGAACCGCTTCTCCCTATCTAGACCCTGTCCAGATCCTTTATGGTTTTGAATAACCCTATCAATGGTTTCTCTTGTCCAAGGAAAAGAGTCCCAAGTTCTCCAAGCTATCTATGTAACTGAAGTTCATCATATTGGTGTAAAATATTTTGTTTGGCAAAACTAAATAACCTAGGAAGCCCATTTTAACATTTTAAAAATATGGTCCAACATCTTGATTTCTGCTAAAGGACATCTATGCCAAAAGTTAATGAAGATACACTGCAATGTTTACCATTCTAATTCATATCCTTAGTCTGCTTCCAGGTTGTCTTCTAGTACCGTGATAGTGTCCCTGGCTTTCAGCCAGATGTTCCAGGCTCAAGTCCCACTCCAGGAGTTGATGACCAAGGGAGATGTGTTCATAATGTGGCCAAACAGATTGATTATCAACCTGTAACTTGTTCCAACACATGCCAATGGCAAGCAGTAAGAGTGAGAGAGATTCCTGATCAGCCCCGTGACAAAAAGAAAATTGGAACCTCTACAATCACTATTTATAGCTCTGGACTGCAAAATGTATGTAAAAGTGCATGTTGCCACAGGTCTCCTTGGCAGGGGGCAGTGGGCGGCTGGTTGGTTCAGTTGGCTGGATGTGGGTCAGATTGGTGCCAATCTCCATGCTGGCTGAGATGGATTTCGGACCTGCTTCCTTGCCGTACCTGTGGTGGAGGTTGTGGCACTGTCTTTGGGCAGAGAACTGAGGAAGGAAAAAGAAGTTTGCTTCAATTTTTATTTGCTTATATGCTCCCGCGCTACCCCTATCCCTCCCTCACCCCCTAGATTAACTTAATCCACAGGTTAACTGTCAGGTCTCCCTGTACACACTGCCTTTAAGATGCCTGCTGGGAGCTACTTGGAGTAGTCTGCTGGAGTCTTTCTCCCGATTTCTGTCCTTTTTGAGGGGGAGGAGAGGTGGAGGGTGTGGAATACCTCCTCCTCCTGGAGCATAATCTGAAATTGTGGAATGTTGTCAAATCTCCAGGAATGCACTGGAGTCTCCAGGAACCAAATGCTAATCTCCAGAACACTGCTGCAAGAGACCAGCGGGTAAAATCATAGGGGAAATAAAAAAATCCTCTTTTTGAAAAGAAATAATTTCAACACTTTGTTGATTATGAAATGTGGAAAAAACAGCTGTTGATTGACAGTCAAAAATTATCCAATCAGTTAGGAACATATGAACAAGGAGCAGGAGTAGGCCATTCAGCCCCTCGAGCCTCCTCCGCCATTTAATAAGATCATGGCTGATCTGAAAGTAACCTCAAATCTGCATCCCACCTACCACCAATACTTATCACCCCCTAGCTCACCAAGAATCTATCCACCTCTGCCTTAAAAATATTCAAAGACTCTGCTTCCACCACCTTTTCAGGAAGAGAGTTCCAAAGACTCACGACCCTCTGAGAGAAAAAAATTTGCTTCATCTCTGTTTTAAATGGGCAACCCCTTGTTTTTAAACAGTGACCCCTAGTTCTAGATTCTCCCACAAGAGGAAACATCCTCTCCACATCCACCCTGTCAAGACCCCTCAGGATCTTATATGTTTCAATCAAGTCGCCTCTTACTCCTCTAAACTCCAGTGGATACAAGCCTAGTCTGTCCAACCTTTCCTCAGTAAGACAACCAACCCATTCCAGGTATTAGCCTCATAAACATTCTCTGAACTGCTTCCAACGCATTTACATCCTTCTTTACAAATTATTACTATAATAACTCCTAAACTCCTATCATAACTCTTACTACTATAATGACTCCCAGTTACATCCCCTTTAATGCAAAGGTCCAAACATAGATTTTAGATTTTAAACAGATCCAGCAAATTAACACAATAACCTGGACAGTGGAATTCCAAATGACTTTTTCCTAGCTTCAGTTTTGGTAGACAGCAGACTTCTGCACAAATACTGGAAGTTTCATTAAGGCTATTTCTCACACTTCTGCTAAATCTCACAATGCTTCTTCTGATACATTGCCTCATTCTCCTTTTTATATTTCTCTCTTCCAATATGTAAATTTTATTGTTTTACTTGTCTTTGAGACTGTCTCCTCACAATATAAAAACTTTCACATTGCTACTATTTATTGTCAGTAACCTTTGGGAAAAATAAACATACTCCTTAACCTTGCTTATATGGCTATTTGTAAACAGTCTAAGATGCCTTTGAAATCCAAATTTCTCTTCATCTATTTAAAAATGCAAATTTCCTTCACACCTTACATGGTAAGCCAACATCCATATCTACTCATTAGCATATCAAGCACCTAGCTTCTTTTGATGTGTCTACTTGACTCCAAATGTTATTACATCACACAGACAAACCTAACTATACTTAACCCCACAAACCTACTTTACAATAAACCAGAAAAATATTATGAAAATTATTATACCTTCATGGCAGTGACTAATGCTGTACACAGTACTCCAAATGTGGTCTCACCAATTCCCTGTACAACAGAAGCATAATCTCCCTACTTTTTTATTCAATTCTCTGCACAATAAATGATAACATTCTATTAGCTTTTCTAATTACTTGCTGTACTTACATACTAGCCTTTGTGAATCATGCACAAGGACATCCAGATCCCTCTGCACCTCAGAGCTCTGACCATTTAGATAATATGCTTCTCTTTTATTCTTCCTGCAAAAATGGACAATTTCACATTTTCCCACATTAAACTCCATCTGCCAGATCTTTGCCCACTCGCTTAACCTAACTTAGCCTCCTTATGTCTTCCTTACAACTTATGTTCCTACCTATCTTTGTGCCATCAGCAAATTTGGCAACCATCCCTTCATCTAAGCCATTTATATAAATTGTAAACAGTTGAGACCCCAGCACTGATCCCTGTGGCACACCACTCGTTACATCTTGCCAACCTGAAAAAGACCCATTTATGCCTACTCTCTACTTCCTGTTAACCAGCCAATCTCCTATCCATGCCAATATGTTACCCCCTATATCACGAGTTTTTGTTTTCCACAATAACCTTTGATGTGGCACTTTATCAAATGCCTCTTGGAAATCTAAGTACAGTACATCCACTGGTTCCCCTGTATCCACAGCACATGTTACTTAGACAAAGAACTCCACTAAGTTCTAAGTTGTGTAAACACAATTTCCCTTTCACAAAACCATGTTGACTCTGTCTGATGACCTCAAGCTTATTCAAGTGCCCTGCTGTAACTTATTTAATAACAGATTCTAACATCTTCCCTATGACAGATGTTAAGCTAACTGGCCTGTAGTTTCCTGCTTTCTATCTCTCCCACTTTTTGAATAATGGAGTTAAATTTGCTATCTTCCAATCTAATGGGGCTTCCCCGAATCGAGGGGGTTTTGGAAAATTAATACCAATGCATCAACTATCTCACTCGACACTTCGTTTAAGACCCAAGGATGAAGTCCATCAGGACCCAGGCTCTTGTCAGCCCACAGCTCCAACAAATTACTCAGTATCACTTCTCTGCTGACTGTAATTTTCTTGACTTCCTTCCCCACTTTCATTTCCTGGTTTATAGCTGCTTCTGGGATGTTACTTGTATCCTGTATAATGGAAACTATGCAAAATACCTGTTCATCTGCCATGTCATTGTTTTCCATAATCAATTCTCCAGACTCACTTTCTATCGGACCAGTGCTCACTTTTTAAATTTATAAGAACTCTTACTATCAGTTTTTATATTTCTGGTTAGCCTCCTCTCATACTCTAATTTTTCCCTCCTTATTAGTCTTTTAGTCATTCTTTGCTGTTCCTTATATTCTGTCCAATCTTCTGGTCTTTCAGCTATCTTTGCACAATTATATGCATTTTTTTAAAGTTTGATAATATCTTTAAACTTTCTAGTTAACCATGTTTGGTTATCTTTGCCCATCTGACTTTTCCAGTTTATAAGTAAATTAAAATCTCCCATGATTATTGCCGTGCCTTTCTGACAAGCTCCAATTATTTCTTCCTTTATGCTCAACCCTATCATTCCATGACTGTTAGGGGGCCTGTACACAACTCCCACAAGTAATTTCTTGCCTTTATCATTTCTCATCTCTACGCAAACCGTTTCCACATCCTGGTTTCCTGAACTTAGGTCATCCCTCTCTATTGTGCTAATACCACCATTAACTAACAGAGCTACCCCTCCATCTTTTCCTCGCTTCCTGTCCTTTCTAAATATCCTGTACCCTTCAATATTTAGGTCCCAATCCATGTTCTCCTGCTGCCATATCTCCGTAATGGCTATCAAATTGTAATTATTTATTTCCATGTGCGCTCAGGTAACGCATCTAATTGGTTTCCAACTGGCTTGGGGAGATGTTGAGCTTTGGGTATGAGCATGTTGGGCAGCCAATGGGAGTAGTGTAATGAATGGGATGGTTGGAGGCAGGTTGAATGAGCTAAGGACTGGAACTATCAGCTATATTTGAGTTAGGAGGGATTGTCTGAAACAATTGCAGGAAGATTTCAAACCTTCAGTTCTGTGTCTTAAATTTGTTTAGTCTTTTAACACGGCATTAACTTATTAATTGCACAGTAATGTCTTAAATAGCAGCATTCACTTTCTTTCAAATTATTTAACAGGCCTTTGTATTGCTGGTTCTGTAAGCTTAAGAATTAGGTTCTTTAATCAGTCTTGTAGCAATGTAGTGTAGTTATTTTGCTGTTATTACTTATAAACATGTAACGATTGAATGTATCCTGCTATATTTTATAAGGATATCTTCCTACCTCATCTTTACACACTGATTGCCTTTATGCACTGATTTTGTACGTGCTTTGTGCAGATTTTATATACAAAGTAACTTTGTAATTTCTGTATTAGTTTTAAGGCTGTGTGCCACTCTCTACTCTTTTGTTATTTTTGATTAACTTGTGCCAAGCACCAGCAACCACTCCACACCAATGAAGGAGTTCTTTCAATCAAAACACTGATAAGTGCCTACCTTAATGAGAATTCTTCAGGGACGTGCAATATTAATACCTATACATCAATTAGACGTATTGGATGTGGAGTCCAAAGGTTAATCATCAGAATCTGACATCGCACGCTGTCTTATCTCAAATAAGCAGACAAAGAAACTTTCATAAAGTGCCCGAATAATCTTAGTAGAAAGCTATAAAATTTAATGAAAAAACAGAAAAACACTATAGTCGGAGGGACTGTTCTACAGCTAGCTCACACCTTAGGAAACCAGTCAGGCAATATTAGGAAGTGACATCTGTAGATGACTGCCACCCTCAAGAAATCAATCATGATCAGACTGATCATGCACTGCCATAACCAATCAGTGACTGATCATGTACTGCAGGAACCAATCAGAGACCAAGAACACCATTGATCACAAGGATAGGCAAAGTATCAGAAAGGGTTAATAAGCACCAGCTTCCAGCAGCAAGGTGCACAGAGTTTGAAGCTAAAGAATCATCGCAGCAAGAGGCTGCTTTCCAACTGGGGACAGAAGATCGCAGAAGTGACGGAGAGGAAAAACCATGTGTTGCCTTGTGCCCAAGATCTAATCGGGAAGCAAGACCTGCATTGACTCAGTAAAGTTGCTGCTTAATTCTGTTAAGTGCTATCTTTTGTTACTTAATAAATGTTTTCTGATATTATGATATCAGACTATCTCCTGATACCCTGAATGGCCAAAGTCTCAAAAGGACGGATTAATATGAAGTGAGTGAAGACTCTCAGAATTTGAGTTTAAATTTGAGTCCAAAATTTGTACAACAGGAGGTCATGTGATGACCCTTCCAAGATTATGTCCAACCAAAGATCAGAGCTCTAGTGAACCTTGGTGCTTCACCATTCTGTGACTCAGTACAAAAGTGCACTAGTACACTGTTGTACCTCCCAGCCCACAGCCATTGGGGTTTCTTTTTGAATACTTGTTATTTGTACCCAGAAGCACCTAACGGCACAAAATATATAAGTACGTCTCAGCAGCGTAACTGATATTTTGTTTGAGAAAGTTGGTTTCAGTAGCCCAGTCAACATTTTTAAGGTTGATCTTCAAAAAGCCTTCGTCAAGATGCCACATAATAGGTTACAACAACAACTCTTATTTGTATGGGACCTTTAGCGGAATAAAACGTCCCCAATGCACTTCGCAAGCTGAAGCAAGATTTGACACCAAGCCACATGGGGAGATGGCCAAAAGCTTGGTCAGAGGGATAGATTTTAAGAAGCGTCTTAAAGAAGGAAAGAAAGGCAGGGAAGTGGAGAGGTTTAGGAAGGAAATTTCAAAGTTTAGAGCCTAGGCAACTGAAAACATGGCCACCAAGGGTGCAGCAATTAAAATTGGGGGCTATTGATAAGGTTGAGTGCTGTGGATTGCTGAGCTGAGTTTAGGTTCATTAAGGAAATATTTGTACTGCTATTAAGTTTACAGAAGAGTATACAGAAGCAGGATGGAATGGACCCCGTATCCCTTGGTTCCATGAAAGATAAAAAGTCCAACTATCCCAGCCTTGAATATACTTAAAGGAACAGCCACAAGTCCATGGGGTAAAGAATTTCAAAGATTCACAACCCTCTGAGTGAATAAATTTCTCCTCATCTCAGTCCTAATTAATCAACCCCTTTTCCTGAAACTGCGCGCCAGTGTTTTAGATTCCTCCGGCCAGGTAGCTACAGAGATAGTGGATGCACTGGTAGTAATCTTCCAAGAATCCTTTGATTTTGGAAAAGTCCCAGAGGATTAGAGAATGGCCAATGTAACACCCTTATTTAAAATGGGAGGGAGACAAAAACAGGTAACTATAGGCCAGTTAGCTTAACATCTGTCATTGGGAAAACATTGGCGTCTATTATAAAGGGTGTAATAGCAGAGCATTTAGCAATACATAACCTAATCAAGCAGAATCAGCATAGATTCATGAAGGGGAAATCATGCCTGACAAATTTTTTAGAATTCTTTGAGGAGGTAATAAGCAGAATAGATAACGGGGAACCAGTAGGTGCAATATATTTGGATTTCCAAAAGGCGTTCGCTAAGGTACCACACATAAGGCTACTTAATAAGGTAAGAGCCCATGGTGTTGGGGTAGTATATTGGCATGGATAGAGGATTGGCTAATAGAAGACAAAGAGTTGGAATAAGGGGCGCATTTTTGGGATGGGAACTTGTAACTAGTGGTGTTCCACAAGGATCAGTGCTGGGGCCTCAATTATTTACAATATATATTAATAACTTAGATGAGGGAAGTGAATGTACTTTCACCAAGTTTGGGGATGACATAAAAATAGGTGGGAAGGCAGGTAGTAAGGATGACACAGAGTCTACAGAGGGATATAAACAAGTTAAGTGAGTGGGCAAAAACTTGGCAGATGGAATGTAATGTGGGAAATATGAGGTTATGCACTTTGGCAGGAAGAATAGAGGAGCTGAATATTATTTAAATGGAGAAAGACTGCAGAAAGCTGCAGCAAAGAGGGATTTGGGAGTCTTCGTGCATGAATCCCAAAAAGCTAGCATACAAGTTGAACAGGTAATAGGGAAGACAAATGGAATGTTGGCCTCTATTGTAAAGGGAATGGAGTATAAAAATAGGGAAGTCTTGCTAAAACTATGCAAGGCACCACACCTATAATACTGTGAACAATTTTGGTCCCTTACCTAAGGAAAGATATACTGGCATTGGAAACAGTCCAGGGAAGGTTCACTAGGTTGATCCCGGTTATGGAGGGATTTTCTTATGAGGATAGGTTGAGTAGGTTGGACCTGTACTCATTGGAGTTTAGAAGAATAAGAGGCGATCTTATTGAAACATGTAAGATAGTTAGGGGGGGCATGACAGGCTAGATGCTGAGAGGTTGCTTCCCCTTGTGGGACAGTCTAGGACCAGAGGGCATAAGTTCAGAGGAAGGGGTGCCCAAATAAAACAGAGATGAGGAGGATTTTTTTCTCTCAGAGGGTAGTCAATCAGTGGATTTATTTGCCACAGAGGGCTGTAGAGGCTGGGTCATTAAGGCTGAGATAGACAGATTTTTAATCAGTAAGGGAATCAAGGGTTATGGGGAAAAAGCAGGAAAGTAGAGTTGAGAATTATCAGATCAGCCATGATCTCATTGAATGGCAGAGTAGACTCGATGGGCCAAATGGCCTACTTCTGCTCCTACATCTTATGGCCTAGGGGAAACAACCTTTCATTGACTACCCTGTCAAGCTCTTTCAGAATCTTATATGTTTCATTGAGATCTCTCTCAACCTTCCGAACACCAGGGAGCATTAGCCCAATTTACTCAGCCTCTCATCATTGGACAACTCTCTCATTCCAGCAGCCAATCTAGTGAACCTTTACTGTACCACCTCCAATGCAAGTATATCTTTCCTTAGATATGGAGACCAAAACTGCACACAGTATTCCAGGTATGGTCTCACCAAAGCCTGATAATTGCAGCAAGACTTCATTGTTCTTATACACTAATCTCCTCGCAAAAAAGGGCAACACGCCTTTTGTATTGAATAGAATTGAATAGAATGTTTAGCAGAAGATCAGGCCATTCAGCCCTACTGGTCCATGCTGGTGTTAATTTTCTACAAGATCTTCCCCCCACCCTTTTCATCTAATTCCAACATCAGAACATTCTATTCCTTTCTTCCTTCTGTATTTATATTGCTTCCACTTAACTGCATCATAATCTAAATCTTATCAGTATAATGTTTACATTCTATGCATTTTCCCTCCCAAACCCTTTACCTCCACACCTTTCCTGAAGGCACTGTCATAAGAACTTAAGAAATAGCAGTAGACGCAAGCCCTTCAGCCCCTCAGGTCAGGAGTACTGTTCCACACCTAAGTGGTAATTTTTCCTGTATGAGCCTACATGGTCTGAGTTAGCAGGTTACTCTGAAATGGAGGGAACCTCACGTTCTGCAAGCACAGAGCTATTAGTTGTCATGAGGTGGCTCTTTTACCCAGAGAGGAGTGGACCTCTGGAACTGGCTGCTGGCTCATGCAATGAAAGCTGGTTCACTAAATTCCTACAAGCAGGAACTGGACTTGCTTGTAGCTGAGGTGGAGATCACCTCTTCTAAAAGGTAGGTACTGTGTGACATCAATCAGAACTAGTGGTCTCCTGGGCGAATTTTAATCACCCAAGGATTTGGAGAGGAGGTCTTGTGGAGCAGTGGGTAGTGTCCCTGCCTCTGAGCCAGAAACTCTGGGTTTGAGTCCCACCCCAGGACATGATGGCCAAGGAAGATGTGTTCCTAACATGGCCAAACAGGTTGATCGTGAATCTGTAAATCCTTCCAACATGCCTATGGCAGGTGGTAATGAGTGGGTGCGACTCCTGGTCAGACATGCTTGATGTGGAGTGGTGCCCCTCAAGTTATAACCTCTGGTTTCAAGCTAGTGACCTGTTCCAGGGAAAATAAACAACAAAAACATCTGCCTCATGCATCTGTTTATGCAGGAAGCTGAAGAAGAAGGGATTTAGAGGGGGCCTTTCCTGATTTTCTTTTTTGAATTGACCTGGGGTTTTATTTTGCTTTATTGTCTCTCCAAGAAAATTACATGGCCTCTTTTTGGGGTAGGGAGTTTTTTGTGATGCACAAGCCATTGTAGTTGTGTGGAACAGGCTGGAAAGAACAGTGGGTCTTTTCTTGTCCATCATTATCATATGTTCATATGTGCATAATCACAGCCAAATACATGCCAAAACACCCACACTTTCAGGAGGAATCACTGGGTAGTGGTCAGGGAAAGCAACCCTGGCTATTTTTTCTCTTTCAAAGCCTAGAGATATTGAGACCAGTAGCACTCAGTTGATATGCTGCATCAGATCAGTCAACTCTGTATGGACTACAACTCAAAGCACTTGCTTTGCTTAAGAGAAGAACTGAAATAACTAATAATGAATATTGAAAATGCAGAAAAAATAGAATTTGAAAGAGAAAAAGATAAACAACTTAATAGACTCACAGGCCAGAATTTTCACATTGGCGTGCGGGGGCGGGTCTTGGCCCAGCACCCCGATGCGTAAAATGACGCGTGTCCTGACACCACCGCACGTCATTCCAATCTTTCGTTCAGCGGGCGCACGCCGGCCAAACTGTCAAAGGCCTGTTATGGCCATTAGGAGACTAATTTAGATAATTGACAGGGCTGCCTGTCCGACCTTAAGGTTGGGGGAGGGGCCAGGCGAAGAGCCCAAGCGGCCTTCGCGTTTTTCAGGAAACCTCATCCACGGGCGGGGTGAGGTTCCCTGTAGCTTTTATAAAATAAATAAATATTTTTTATACAATTCATAAACATGTCCCAGCTCATGTGACATTGTCACACGTGGGGACATGTCTAAATAATTTTAATCTTTCTTTATTTAAAGCTTTCAATTTGAACTTAATCTCCCTCAGGCAGCTCCGTGCCTCGGAGATTTCTGTGCTCCTGCGTGCACATGCATGAAAGAGCGCAGGCCCCGACTCTTCCCCCTCCCCCCACCCACACAGGTAGCACTGAGCGCTACTGGCCGCGTGTCACGCTAGATGGGCCTTAATTGGCCTGCCATGTAAAATGGCGATCGGCTCTGTGCCCGCTCCCAACCGGCCCGCCCGACAATCAAAAAATTCTGCCCATTGATATCCATCTATGAAGGAGGTCATTCGGCCCATCATGTCCATGCCGGTCAACTGACTACACTAATCTCATTTTCCAGCCTCCAACCCTGGAGGCTTTGGCAACTCAAGTGAATATCTAAACACTTCTTAAATGTTACGAGAGTTACTGACTCAACTGTCCTTTCAGGCAGTGAGTTCCAGATTCCCACCACCCTCTGGGTGAAAAAATCTCTCAACTCCCCTCTTAGCCTTCTACCTCTTACCTTAAATCAATGCCCCATGATTATTGACCCCTCTACTAATGGAAAAAGTGCCTTCCTTTCCACCACATCTATGCCCCTCATTATCTTATACACCTCTATCAGGACCCCTCTCAACCTTCTTTGCTTCAAAGGAAACAAACCCCACCTATCCAATCTTTCCTCATAGTTCAGGCTCTCCAGCTGAGGCAGCATCTCCTCTGCACCCACTCCTGTGCAATCACATCCTTTCTATAATGTGGTGACCAGAACTGCACACAGTACTCCAGTTGTGGCCTAACTAGCGTTTTATACAGTTCCAGCATAACCTCCCTGCTCTTGTATTCTACACCTCAGCTAATAAAGGCAAGTAACCCATTAGGTGGCATCTTTGGGGATAGGTGGGAAGGACAACATTTCATCTGATTGATGAGAACTGCAGTATCAAGAGTGCAGCTTCAAATTAACTTACCGCGGATGTGCAGGAGTTGACTTTATGGTCAGCTCTGAAGTCATTAACGAGAATTAGCCTGAAAAATTCAGGTTCGCTGAACACAGGAAGCTGCCCGGTTTGTGTTTGTTGTGACAGTAGTTTTTCACGATGCCTGAAAAAAATCGAATGAGTTTGTCACAATATTTGTACAGCAAATGTGTACGGTAGAGTATTCAATCATCCTGAGGCACAATAGAAATGTTTACTTAATCCATAAAATAGTTGGTTGATGTATTTAAGGAGATATCAGATTTTAATGTTCGTCATGTGGATACCTGTCCTTGCGAAGTGGGAAATTCAACCTGGAAATATCAAACCATCATAAACAGGAGTGGCGTCACGGCTGTGCAATTACATCGGTGGTGTCAGTCAGTCCCTCAAAGCAAGGATAGTGCCTGCCAGTCTTATGATTTGTGTGTCCTCAGGTTGCTCAGCAGGCCAGTCCTGGTGTTTGGGCAGAGTTGCCCTGAGGAAGTGAGGTTCTTGAGTCAGGATCCTGCTTTCTCTCCCTCTGCCTTTATGGCTTCTCCAAAACAGAATTCATGTGGTTAGTTTACGACTGTATTGCGGCTTGTTGGATGAGGCGCTGCCACTTGGCACAGATTGTGATTATTTCCTCCCATGCGCTCGTGCCAATTTGTCCCCTTTTCAACGAGGCCTTCAGAGTGCCCTTAAAATGTTTTTTTATTTTTTATGCAATTGCACGCAGCTCTGGGCCAGTCAGGAGCCTCAAGCCAGCTGGCGAGTGCCACGGTTCAGCTCCTCGGAATGTAGTCAAGGTGTCAGGGCCCCATTGGCCAAAACTTCCTGACGTCATTCCGAACGTTGGAGCATGCTGGAGTGGCAGATGGAGCAGGTTGAAATTGGCGTTCAGTTTCTGGGGAAACGGGGTGTCTACAGCCTCCTGCACTCCCTGCTCCTCGACTGACAATGGCTTAGTTAAATACAAGTGCTTCCAGTTGCGTAAATAGTTTCACATGAGGTTACAGTCAGGCATCTTAAAACCTTAATCTTTGACCAAGTATTTGATTGCCTGTCTTAATGTGCCAAATTTTGCCAAATAACTCCCATGTGAAGCACCTTGGGACTTTTAACTATGCTAAAGGCGCTATATAAATACAAGTTGCTGTATCTGTGAAAGAAAAGAGACAAATACTTGGCATAGCCTGCCTCAAAGGCAATTTCAATACTTCTGAACAGAAAATATTTCATTATATTTTCATTAACACTTTATGTAAGCTTATTATTTGAAGCACGAATATTGTGGGCATAGTGTGGAAATAAATTAAATATGTAGAAATATTTTCTTTTCCTGTTTCTCTAATCAAAATATTGCAGTTTCAATTTCCTGGTATTTTCTCATATCTGAGGGACTCACTGAGACCCATCTTTCATTCTATTAAATATATATGTGTTAGGTAAACACATAAGGGAGAAAAGAGTTAGATGAAGAGAGGTGTAAGGTGGTTCCTTTGGGATAGTTGGGCTGAATAGGCCTGTTTATGTTCTGTGGCCTGGATATAGTTCAATCTAACACTGTGGCAACAGAGGATGAGTCAGTTTCATCCATTCATCGGTGTTTTACATTTTGCAATTGCAACATTTTTTTGTATTTAGTAACATTGGCCAGAACAATGGAGAAGGTGCCAAAACAAAGCTTTGCACAGGGCAAGTCAAACACTACCCCAATAATAAAGTTTGGACAAATCACAGCTCTTTCAAATATCTATACTTGTTAAATTAACAGTATAAATATAATTATCAGTTGCTAGCATCCAATTCATAATTGCCTCCCAGTTGCTCATCAATTCATTAATGTGGCACTTACCATGATCGTGGTAAAACCAGTTCAACGTTTTCAAATCCCAGTAAAAATTAGTAACACTGGCACCAGTAATACTGGAGTTCAATTTTAAGGTATACAAGACCAGTTTGGGGCATCATATATATGTTGTATAAACATATGGTAATTAGGGAGGAGATAGATTTGAAGAGGGAAGGCAGAAATAGAGACATATGCAGAAAGCTGGGGGCTTTTAGGAGGAAGAGAAATTGAAATGCAAACAGTGCGATCCAGAGTTGAACTGAAGCAGCTGAGAGAGCTGCAACTGGGCATATTATGAAGAGAAAGAGGACCCACTAAAACAAGAAACATCAACTGATTTTGATTAACTGAACAGCTCTTATTCAGGAAACATTGGTGAAAAGAAAATAAGTATGCCACAATATTTGTATTTAATCTAAAATTATTTTTTCAGACCCACCATTTCATTTTGCAGTTTTTCAAGGATTATATTTTGTATTTATAACTAATTTAATGAGGAGATAGGGGATTAGACTGATGACAGTAAAATCCATAAGATAAATTGAGTATTAGGTCCTGGCGCTAATATCGTGTTTGTGTTTTAATATGGCACGTTTCCTCAATGCATATTATGAATGTTCAATATACAACATCCTATGCGAAGATAACTTCTTTGAAAACAATGGTAACACTTTCTTTTAAAACTTCTGCAATTTAACACACAATTATCTTAGTTAAAATATTTTCCTTCTTCGATTTGACAGTAATAAAAGTTCGCTCGGGTGGAAGCAGATTTCAGTAATCCATTTGAAATGCGGGATTATCTTTTGAAACGGGCATCTCGCAAAACCGGTTGCATAGGGGGAGCAGTAAACATTTCATTCAAAGGAAGAAGATTGCATGTAACCTCATTTAAATAGTGTTATTGTGCTGATTACTGAATTAAACCCTTTACCGAGCATTGGTGGATGTTTGATAAACTTTGTAGAAGGCTTCATCGGTACAGTCCTGAGTACAATTCATCAAGTTGATAACAGGGGACAGCTGAAGAAAATACGGCCATACGTTAAATTACATACTAGAAATCAAATAATGCGATTTGTTGTCATAACATGTTATTTCCCCACTGTGATGCATGTAATTCTCACGTGAAGGGTATGTGTCTTTGAAGATTAGTTTGGTTGATAAAGTGCATTCATAAAGTCCACTGTACATGTCCAGGAAAGAAAGTGTGCTTAAGAATATGGTAACCAATTTTCACCTGCCAGAGTAGGCAGCTGGGCATGCGATAATAAATTAAAACAGAAAATGCTGGAAAAACTCACCAGGTCTGGCAGCATCTATGGAGAGAGAAACAGAGTTAAGGGGTGGAATTTCACAGCCCCGTTGTGGCGGGATTGGGGCTGTAAAATGCGGCAAGCCGCTCAGAAGTCCATTGACTTTAGCGGAATGTAAAATCCGGCATAAAATTCCACCCAGTGTTTCCAGTTCCATATGACTTCTTCAGTACTGTGTGATCCACAATTGTTTCATTTGTTTTATCCATGAAATATTAGAAGCCTGATATAGAAGTACACATTGTCAATTTTGTTAATAAAATATCACAGAGGGTGTTTCACAAACAGACCAATAACCTGTGTACTCAGGAAAAAAATGAACAGAAATGCACCTTAGTCTACACCATTTGCTTTCTTCCTCAAATACTTGTTTTATCAATGTTTTTGATTCATGTTTTCAGTTACTGATTATTGGAAAATGTATAGTCAGACACGACAGGAATCAGAATGGGTGAAGTGGTGATGAGTAAGACAGAAGCTAGGAGCTCAATACTAAACTGAAGGAAGGAGTGTCACATTGTTGCTTAAGAATGGGAAGGAAGCCCAGAGTTCGCTAAAAGCGGTGCATACCACTGCTGCAGGTAAATCTGAAAATCTGACTACATATGGGGTTGAGATTAATTCTGAAAGAGTGTTTTTGGAAATACAACAGCCCCCCCTCCGATTTGCTTGCAGTACTGTTTGCCTTTAGTGTTCGAGACGTGGTTTGCCTGAATGTCAGAATTAATAATTCTGATGTTGACCTTCAAACAACAGTGCTCCAACATTCAATAAGATCATGGCTGATCTGGTTGTAACCTCAACTCCGCATTCTGCCTCGCACACACCCCACCCAAACTTTTTCCTCCTCCGATAGTCGACAATCTATCTATCCCTGCCTGAAAAATATTCATTGCACAGGTATTAGGGGAAGACAGTTCCAAAGATTCTCTCCCTCAGCCATAAAAAAAAATCCTTCTCATCTGTGTCTTAAATGGGAGGCACCTTATTTTCAAACTGTGTGACCACCCCGGTTCTAGATCCCCTCCTTCCACAACCGGTGGACGTTTCTGGTTTCTTTTTTGTTCTTGCGTGAGACGCGAGCCACAAATGCAACCCAGAGGTGCAGAACGCTGCCCAGCAACAGGCGTTTGCTCGGATAGGTAGTTTCAGAAAGTGCAGAGAAAGGCTGGAGCGGACTCCAGCCCAAGTACTTTTGCTGCGCGGAATCAGACTTGACTGACTTTCAGCCGCGAGGTGCTGCTGATGGTCAATGTCCCTCGCTGCCTCCCTCCAGCTCTGCTGCTGTTGCGTTGCCCAATAAAACATTCCAGGCGTAGCTCAAAGCTTCACCTTTGTCCCCCCGCCCGGGCTGCGGGGGCGCGCCCAAGGGGGTGGGGCAAGATGTCCAAAAGTTGGAGGGCGGGCGCGCCCCGGGAACGCGCCCGCGGAGGGGGCGTGGGGGGGGGGACCATAGGGGCGCGCCAGGTGGGTTATCCGGAGGAGGAGGAGGAGGAGGAGGGGGGCTTTGGTTTGGCTGGTAGGCATGCGGGGGCGCGCCTGAGGCGTGGCAGCGCGCGCCGATCCGGCTCCCCTTTCGTGGCCGCGGTAGGCTCCTCCTCCAATGGGCGAGCGGGTCGGGCCGGGCGGGGCGGGGAGGGGTGGGGCGGGGCATAGCGGCGGGAGGGGGGGCGGGGCGGAGGGGCGGGGCTGTGCCATCAGCCAATGGGGAGGAGGCTGTGAGTGACGCCGGCCGTCGAGCGCGCACGAGCGGGGGGGGGGGGGGGGGGCCGGAGAGTGAGCAGGCGCGTGCCCGCGCCCGCGAGGCGGAGAGACAGAGACAGAGACGGTTTGACTGTGTCCACCTCACACATTGTCCACCACCCCCCCCCCCCCCCCCTCCGGAGGCAACTGGACCGTCGCCCACCCCCTCAGAGGGTAAGTAAGGTGAGTGGGGCCCCGACACTCAGACCGAGTTCCTGCCTCATTTCCCCCTCCCTCCCCTCTCAGCCCCGCTCGGAACAGAGGGAGGCTTCTCTCCATCAACAGGTCAGTGAGGGACGGACCGGAGCTGGTTATCAACTGGGAAGAAGCGGGCCCGAGTCTCTCCTCCCCACTCACTCCCCCGGTACGAGCTCCCGTGTTTCCCTCCCTCAGTTCGGGGCTCGGGCCTAGGCCGGGAAAGGGGGAGGAAGGAGGAGGAAGAAAATATTAAAGGGGAAAAGTAGGGGTTGGGGGGGGAAGATAATGGGATTTGATTTGTGAAAGGTCGTCCCCAGCTCCCCTTATGCTGCTTATGTTGAAGCAACTCACCCCCCTCTCCAGGTAAAGAGAGGCTGGCTTACTCTGTGTTACTGGGGTTGGCTTACTCTGTATTACTACGTGTTACTGGGGTTGGCTTGCTCTGTATTACTGTGTGTTGCTGGGGTTGGCTTACTTTGTGTTACTATATGTTACTGGGGGTGGCTTACTCTTTGTTACTGTGTTACTGGGGTTGGCTTACTCTTTGTTACTATGTGTTACAGGGGTTGGCTTACTCTGTGTTACTGTGTGTTACTGGGCTTGCCTTACTGTGTGTTACTGGGGTTGGCTTACTTTGTGTTACTGTGTGTTACTGGGGTTGGCTTACTTTGTGTTACTGGGGTTGGCTTACTCTGTGTTACTTTGTGTTACTGTACTCTGTGTTACTAGGGTTTGGGTGTGTTGGATTCTCCCTTGTTTGTCACCCGCCTGAGTATTGTTCGCATTTTACTTTTCATGATCATCTCTGACAAAGGAGGAACCAGATTCCTGTCCTCCCAACTCTGGCCCCTCTGCAGCTACTCCTAAATTATTTGTATTTTTTGTTTAAACACACATGTTAGATACATCCATCCTTGTGAAACTTACAAGATCTTGATTTGTGGAGGAGAAGAGAGGAGGGGACGGGGGCGGTTGGGGGGAATACACAAATCCTGTGTAAAGCTCAGCTGGGCTTTCATCAGCTCAATTGTTGCTTTGTGCCAAGCCAGGGCACACAATGAAAATCCTGGGAGATTTGCTCTTGTTGTGGAGATGCTGCATTTGTTCTTTATTTTTTCTTAACCTACTGGCAGAGTTTTGCTCCTTGATGCTGTGGTAGCCCACACGGTGAAAATGATTTTGCAGTATCGTCAGCATTGCATGATTTCACCATGAATTAAAATGCTGTAGTCCTGCTAAGGTGTTTGAATCTTAGAAACTCTCCAAGTAAAACTCACTGTAATTGAATAATCGGGGTTAGGGGTGTGTGGAAGGCCACTTTCATAGAGGACCTGGTTTGGATTATGAGTAAAGCTATTCCTATAAAGAGGAAAAGAGCAGTATCCAAGGGTAGAGCTCCTTGGACGACTAAAGATCTTAACTTAAAGCAAGGTTCAAAAAGGAGGCTAAGATAATTTAAGGTTTATAATACGGTAGCGAACCAAGCTGAACATAAACAGCGCATGGCAAATCTGAAAAAGGAAATAAAAGGGACAGTGAAAAACTAAAAGTTTGACAGCAAACATAAAAGATCTTTTATAAACACCTTTTGTAAGCAGTTAAACAGTTAAAGAATGATCAGAGGAAGGGTTTGGCCCATTGGGGACCAGAAAGATCAACTTATGGAGGTGGAGGACATGGTTGAGGTACTAAATGAGTACTTTGCATCTATGTTTGTTGAAGAATAGGATATGTAGCAGTAAGGGAGGAGACTGTTTTCTTTATCCTTTCACAGGATGTGGCAGCATTTGTTGTCCATCCCTAATTGCCCTTGAGGAGGTGGTGGTGAGCTGCCGCCTTGAACTGCTGCAGACCATGTGGTGTAGATACACCCACAATGCTGTTAGGGAGGGATTTCCAGGATTTTGATCCAGTGACAGTGAAGGAATAGCGATGTATTTCCAAGTCAGGATGGTGTGTGGCTTGGAGGGACACTTCCAGGTGGTGGTGTTCCCATGTATTTGCTGCCCTTATCCTTCTATGTGGTAGAGGTCGTGATTTAGCAGGTGCTGACAAAGGAGCTTTGGTGAGTTTCTGAGGTGCATCTTGTAGATAGTAGACAATGCTGCCACAGTGCTGTGGTGATGGAGGGAGTGAATGTTGAAGGTAGTGGATGGGGTGCCAATCATGTGGGCTGCTTTGTCCTGGATAGTGTTGAGCTTCTTGAGTATTGTTGGAGTTGCACTCATCCTGACAAGTGGAGAGTATTCCATCACACTCCTGACTTGTGGACAGGCTTTGGGGAGTCAGGAGGTGAGTTACTTGCCACAGAACTCCCAGCCTCTGACCTGCTCTTGTAGTCATGGTATGTATGTAGCTAGCCTGGTTCAGTTTCTGGTCAATGGTAACTCCCCCAGGATGTTGATAGTGGGGCATTCAGTGATGGTAATGCCATTAAATGTCAAGGGGAGATGATTAGATTCTCTCTTGTTGGAGATGGTCATTGTCTGGTACTTGTGTGATGGGAATGTTACTTGCCACTCGTCAGCCCAAGCTGAATGTTGTCCAGGCCTTGGTCCTAGGATGTATTCCATCTGGACTGGGTGACTTTTCTACTTTGAGGACTGCCTATGTTTTAAATACATCTTCTTTATCTATTTTGAGCCTATCCGATATTGTGACAGGTGAGATCGGAGTGACTGCCTTTGACATCAAGGCAGCATTTGACCGAGTATGGCATCAAGGAGCCCTGGGGACATGCTTCACTATCTGGGAAGGCAGGAATGGTGCTGAATATTGTGCACTCATCAGCGAACATTCCCACTTCTGATCTTATGGAGGGAAGGCCATTGATGAAGCAGCTGAAGATGGTTGAGCCTCGGACACTACCCTGAGGAACTCCTGCAGCGATGTCCCGGGACTGAGATGACTGACCTCCAACAACCATAACTAACTTCCTTTGTCCTAGGTATGACTCCAACCAGTGGAGAGTTCTTTCCCGGATTCCCATTGACTGTAGTTTTGCTAGGGCTCCTTGATGACGAACTCGGTCAAATGTTGCCTTGATGTCAAAGCTCCCACCTCACCTGTCGCAATATTGGATAGGGTCAAAATAGAAAAAGAGGATGTATTTAAAATGCAGACAGCCCTCAAAGTAGAAAAGTCACCCAGTCCGGATGGAATATATCCTAGATTAGCAAGTGAGCTACAGGTGGAAATTGTGGGGGCTGTGATCACAATCTCACAACCCTCTGTGATGTTTGGTAGTGCCATAGGACTGAAGGATTTCAAATGTTATATTCTTTTAAAAAGGTGGGGAGGGATAAATGTGGCAACTATAGGCCAGTCAACTTAACATCAATGGTGAGGAAGCTTTTAGCAACAGTAATCTGGACAAAATTAATTGGCATTTGGATAAATACAGGATATGAAAGTGTGATGAACTTGTTAAAGGCAAATTATGGTTGACTTACTTTGTCAGGTTCTTTAAAGTAACTGAGAGTGTTGTGAGGGTAAATGTGGTTGATGTCTGTATGGCTGTTGAAAGGTGTTTGACAAAGTACCTTGCTAGTGAAATCAAAGACCATGGGATTAGAGGAACACTTGGCAGCAAAGATACAAAATTGGTTAAGGAGAGAAAGTAAACAGTAGTGAATGAAGTAAAGACATAATGCTGGAAATAATCAACAGGTCAGACAGTATCTGTGGAGAGAGAAACAGCATTAATGTTTCAGATCAATGACCTTTCATCAGCAATGGTGAACAATTCCTTTTCAGACTGGAGGGATTGGTATTAGGGCCACTGCTCTTTTTGATATATAGTAATGACCTAGATTTGGTATATAGAACATAATTTCAAAGTTTGCATATTACACAGTACTTGGAAATTTAGTAAACAATGAGGAGGATAGTAACAGACTTTTCAGGAAGACACAAACAGAGTGGTGAAATGAGCAAACACATGGCTGATGATGTTTAATGCGGGGTAGTCTGAAATGATACATTTTAATAAGAAGAATGAGAGACAATATAAACTAAATGGTACAATTTTAAAGAGAGTACAGGAGCAGAGAGACCTGGGGCTGTATGTGCACAAAGTTAAGGCAGGACAAGTTAAGGTGGCTATTTAAAAAGATTATTGTTCCTTTGGCTTTATATTATAGACAACAAGTTGTTGTGATTCGGAATGTTCTGTGTGAAAGGGTAATGGAGGCAGAATTATCAGTAACATTCAGAAGAGAAGTGGCTAAATACTTTAAGGAAAAATAATTACAATACTTGGGGGGAGCAGGGGAGTGGGATTAATTGGATAGCTGTACCAAAGAGCTGGCACAGGCATGATGGACTCCCTGTGTTGTATCATTCCATGATTCAGTAACTTCTCTGTTGGCAGAATTTGAGATTAAATTGGCAATTTTTTTACATGTGTAACAATCCCATTCTTAAATTATTAATTACACTGAGATTGTTTCCTGTGTATGATATTGGTATCTTCTGAGAATGAGATTTATTGAAAAACTTTGTAATTGAGCTTCTTCAAAGCTTAAAATGTGAGTTTATTTTTCCCTTTTCTCTCATACAGTCTTCAATTGAAGCTTTAACTCCAAAAAATTTTGTTTGAAGAACTAAGTACTAAAAATTTAGTGTCTGATTAAATGTCATGTTCTTTAGATAAAGACAGTGCATCTCTGAAGTTGATAATTATTTCTTTTTCATAAGATTCATTTTATGGTATTTGTTCTAACAATGTAATTTTTATGTCTGTAGTTATAAAATGAGTACTATGAGCTGGCTGTAAGCATTGTAATAGACATAGTGATGAGCTGGCTTTGCTCAAAGAGCAATAAAGCTGATTATGGAATTTCAGCTGAAGCTATATAGCAGTTAATTGGAGTTTTTGGATTTTTGGACCATGTGCTCTTGCTTAATAAGCTATTTAAACTACAGTATTTATTTCATTGGAACAGTTTTGACAGTACTGCATTACTTGATGTGTGGTGATCCAGAGCCTGAACTTAAGATGGTCAAGTTGAGTTATGGAGGGCAGTTTTGAGAGAGACAGACAAATGTCAGAAAGCTGT
The DNA here is from genome assembly GCF_017639515.1 of Carcharodon carcharias. Lineage (NCBI taxonomy): Eukaryota > Metazoa > Chordata > Chondrichthyes > Lamniformes > Lamnidae > Carcharodon > Carcharodon carcharias. Next base: position 12,717,969 of record NC_054486.1, on the reverse strand, counting down.
ATTAACAAACCTCATTACTTGTGAAATACCTCATGTTATTGAGCCCCCGTAATTAGTTAATTCTGTTTTGAGTAAGAAAGTATTTGAATTCTAGCCCCTCAAATAATTTCACTGTAATTTTATGTTCATATCATGAATGTGCTGATATTTACCCCACTTAAGTGAGACTTATTGGTAGGTATTTGCTTCTTCAGAAAAATGATGCAGTGGTTGAGAATCACTAAGAAATTTAGGACAGTATCTTTAACACAGATGGTTAGTCATTTATTTATGTACTTGATTAATACAAAGATGAATTGAGAAATTTTAAATGTTGGTGAATTCCCCTGCGATGTCAATATTATGATAAAGTGATTTTCCTCAATGCATTAGCAATGCTATAGGTTGGTTAGCCCAGATCGCTAGAGTGTGGTGCAGAATGATGCTTTGGTTCAATCTCTGTACCAGCTGTGGTTGTTCAAGGGAGGCCTGCCTCCTTGCCTTGGGGAGTGGTGCCTCTCAAGTTATATATCAATTGTCCCTCTCTCTGATGGAGGGAAATACCAAGGATCCATTGTGCACAATGGCTAATTACCTATTACCCAGGTATGGGAATCTGAAGCTAGTGAAGTCTCTTTGGTGGTCGAAGTGTGCAACTAGAGATGTGACTGTGTAACAGATAGCCTTATAATGGGAAAATCCTATCCAGAGATTACCTAGGGCATGACAGGTTGGTAATGCTCAAACACACATCAAATTTAATCTCTTGTGGATAATGCTACATTTTTGGATTTCAGATAGTCAATTTTCTGACAAGTTCACAAAACTTTGATTATGTACAACTATATAAATTGCATAATGCTTGTTGACATTTCTCTGTACCTTCAGTATTTTTAACACTTCAAAGTAAAGAAAACAACTTTGCATTTATACAAAACCTTGTACATCCAAGTGCTTTACAGCCAATGAAGTACTTTTGAAGAGTTGGCGTTGTAATGTGAGAAATGCAACAACTGACGTGCGACCCCCGACAAACAGCAATAAAATCAGATGAACTGTTTTAGGCTTTGGTGAGAGATAAAAGTTGGCCAAGGTTCTAGAAGAACTCACTAGTTCTTTTTCCATCACATTGTGAGAATCTTGCATCTACTTGACAGGGCAGATTTGGTGTTGCATCTAAACGACAGCACCTTGACAGTGAAGCACTTCCTCAGAAATATACTGAAGTATCAGTGTAACTACTGCACCAAGGCTGACAGCTGATTTCAACTTTTTAAATTAAGTGAAAAGCTTTTCGTGGAATTTATACAGATGTTATATACAGATTATACAGACATTTATACAATGTGGAGTTCTCAGCCAAATCTAGCAACTTAATTGGTTGTGCATGCTAAGTTTAGTGGTTTTGCAGTGTATCTTTTGTTGCATTTAATTAAAATGAATTCACTTTCCGTTATATTCCATTGAAAATAATTTCACTTCATTATATTACACACTCTATTGCACAATTTGTGATTCTGATGTTATAGCTGTTGAGTTGGTTGTCTGTTGAACTTTCATAATTTGTGGTTCAGCCTTAAATTAACTTCACTTGAAACATGACAATATTGCTGTGAAATGATAATTTAGCCGTTTGAATCATGAGGGATGCTCCATAAATGTTTAAAAGTAGAATTGGATTCCTTGCCAATGGAAGAGATGGAATGTTGGATTGTTGCCGAAGGTAGAATCTTTGACAAGTACAAACACTATTGCTGAAATTGTGAATTTTAGATTTTTTACATCAATTTGCTGTTACTGATGTTCACTGTACATCAGTGTTACAAAATACAATAGTTTTGTGAATAGAAAACTTCAGATTAAGATATTTTTGGGAGATTCGTCTACAAAACATTTCATGTGCATTTCCTTCTAATGCATGTGAATAGTTTATCTTCGTTATTGTGTGTACCATAGAAAGACATAATCCAAGATAATCATTGATGGTAAAATCATGCTTTTGGTGTAAAGACTTTGTGAAAGACCTTCAAAAAAACCTGATATGGGTTCACATGGGGTTTTGTGCAGCATCATTGCTGTTTGAACTTAATGTCTAGGCCAGACAAGGAGGATTCTATAGATTCCATTCCATCCTGACAGTATTTCTACTACAGAAACTCCTTTCTAAATTGCATATTGTGCCAGATTTGGATAAGTCAAAGGTGATCTCTTCCCAGTTTACAAACTCTTAAGTATGGAAATGTATTTTCTTTTTCAGCTTAAGCTCATTTGTCTGACATTCAACTGCATTTAGATGGTCATATTTCTGTGTATTACTTAGTCCCTGTTACTCTGCGGTACTGTAAAGCATGAAATTATGCTGTATATAATTCAGAAGACTTGAGAGATGAGCATGCTTGTGTGTCTTTATGAAGAAATTTGGATTTTGTTTTATTGTCCAAGATGAATCACTTAACCTCACTTGAAACTTTTTATAGTGCAGCAGTTTTAATAGTCAATGAGTAGAGACCTACAAAATATTTGAGCTCAATTTTCTATCTTTGTTGCAATAGCACTTATTTAAGTATAGCATTTCTACCTATAGTTATTCTTTCACCAAAGATGTTAACAGAATCAAAGCTTCTCGCTCTGGAAAAGCTACATAAAGCTCTCCGTGTGTAAAAGCCGGCCCAGGAATATAACTATAAATTTTGTCAAGAGTCCAGCCTTGTGACTTGCTTATAATTTTAGAATATGAAAGTCCGATTAGGAACTGCTTTCTCCTGATTTGAAAAGGCAGGCTTACATCTGATGAGTGCAATATTATTCTAGGATTAATACTGTTTCCTTGAAATCTGCCTGTTATAATTTCAGCATCCATCATCGAAGAAGGCAGCTTCCTAACTACCGCCTTGTTCAATAACCGGGTTCTTGCTCAGGATTCAAATTTCACAGTAACGTTATAACTGCTCCTTGGACCTGAGTTTGTGTGGTGGTGTGTCCATTGAAGTTAGACTGTGTAGAAACTCAGGAGGGTGTAGAATGTTGCTTTGGGTATAAAATCAATGCTCATATATTCTTTTACTTCACTTGACAACCTTTCTATAGCATTTTTTTTTCAAATCTAGTGAATCTTCATTTTTGGCACTAAGAATAGCTTTTGAATGATCAGTTGTATCACATAATTGTCCCTACATTTTGCCATAGTTAACCAATTTCATCACCTCTGCCACACCTCTCATGCCATCCCTTCCATGTCACCCTCATCCTGCTCTTGCCACCCCATCCCTCTCTTCAGTCAATCCCATTTCATCTCTCATGGAAACAACCGCTCTAGCCAAGGTGATTTTGTTTTTGAGCTCTACTTACCTTCCACTGTTTTTGTTCCCCACCAACCCCCACTTCCCCACACCCCCCCACCACCTCCACTGCTGCTGCCACCAATTGTTGGTGGCTACACATGCATTGCATGGTCCTGTCCTCCATGTCCCCCACATACCCCCATTGCCAGGCACCGCCAACCAAATAAATCCATCAACAGGTGTGCCCTTTAAACTGACTGTCTGGGCAGACAAATCAAAACTGGGTAGACAAAAGCTGAGTACTATTATAGATGTATTTAATTGTGACATATCTTGTTTTGATATTTGGGATTGATTTAGTTGTCTGAGCTTTGCTGTATTCACAGTTAATGTCTGCTCAGTCCAATGAAAACCATTTGTACTTGCCCTTGCCTCTGATACTCAAGCAGTTGTAAAGCATAAATTTAAAAATGGGAAATAAAACCGACGAGCTGGGGGAGATCATATTAGACAGTGCCACATTTCTGTAATATCCCTGGCCGTTAATACTGTGGAATCTTCTCCATTTACATTGTGGGCGACAATTCAAAAACAACTGGGCTTGCTAAAGCTCACTGCGTGTATTTCTTCTTGGTTTTGGCCTGTTCTGGTGCTACAAGAGTAGACCCACCTTGTGAGGCTGCTGTTCCAGAGATAACCCTTCATTTATATTACAGACTTGTTGCCAGTGAAGCGCTGTAAAGGAATGCAGGATGTTGTAATGCAAACGTAGCCTGACTTAATGTGCAGTGTAATTTGCAGGTATTATCATACATAGTGCTGCTGGAAAATGGGGTGGGGGTATTGAGTTGTCACATTGTTGAAATTCCAATGCACAAAGTATGTGACACCCCTTCTGGAGTGCACTTAAATTTTAAGGAAAGGCACCAAATTGCCTTCATCAGTGCATTAATTTGAAGCATTTCTGGCTGTATGTAGTATGCTACTCTAGTGGTTATGGTACTGGGCTAGAAACCCGAATTCTACCATGACAAATTGTGAAAATTAAACTTATCTGGTAATTTGTGAACAAATACCTAATTTATTCTTAGATTGAGAAATCATGGAGCAGTCCTTAAAAACTTATTTTTTAAAAAAAAAGTAACTGGTGAATTCGAAAGTTGTGATTAAGCAGCACTAAAATTGTAAGTTGGGGGAAAGACAGGGTGGCAAAATTGTTCAGGCTGTCATTTGTACAACTTCTTATAAATTTAGCATTTTGAAATATTTTTATTTATAGGGAAACCATTTCACTGCAGGTAACATCTCAAGGATGCCCTTGTATAAGCTAGTACTTCAGGAATGCAATAGTACCTCAAATGGTATTAAACGCTCCTCAACTAGAGAGGAATATATTGTGTGAAGTTCTCAGCTTTCCTAATCTTGTGCCACAGAACCTGATCCCTGAAAAATGGGATGAGAAATGGAGACAGATCAACATTGGCTCTACATATTTCATCCTTTAACTTGAATTTCTGTATTAGATACTTTGTTGCTCCTAATATCCACGAAGAACTACCCATTCTGTTGGTAATTTCTTTACACCAGAAATCTGTACTAAAGTTAATTGTAAGATATTAAGCTGTTTATTGCCTCACATGCTGTCCTATTGAAATTGCATCTTGATGAACAGTGTGTAAAAGAACAAAGGACAAACTAGGAACAGGAGGGATCTGAATATTGAGATCCTCCAGTGTTTGTCCTAAACTCCAAAATTACATTAAAACACTTACTTTTATATTGCTTGAGATTTAAGGTTTAAAAGCAGTTAAGCTAATTTTGAAGTTGTGGAGAAGAAGGGCATTATTCAAGCGACTGACATTTTATTAATAAGAACATCGGTAGGTACCTAGAGCAAATCTGTCTTGATGCACCAGTGCAGGTTTGCTGTAAATTATGCCATCTGGTGCAACATAGTTTGCTGGTTTTGTAATCAGGATATACTGCATTGAACGTGGCAGCGAGTCAGATTTTCAGCACTGATTTTAGTGCTGAAGTGATGGCACAATCACCATCTGGACCAGGTTGAGAGTTTCAGTGAATGGAAGTGTAACATCTTTAATAAATCTTCTTCATTGATTAGGCTGAATTGTATCTTTGAGTTTCCAGATTTTTTTGTCCATTTCACTGCTGTGTGATGTATGAATTCAAGACTATTCCAAGTTGCTACATTTTGAAATTATTAATTGATGAATAAACTCATTTTATTTTTTACATTTGTGAATTATGAGGGTATAAGATGAGCTAAGCAAGCTAACTTTAAATTTAAATTTATTGAAAATTTCTGGGTTTGAATGAGACTGAAGATCTCATCTTTGTGGACAGCAAAAATGCATAATGATAAACTGACTTTCATCTGAATAATGGGATCAAATTATTTTTGAAGTATATGTACATCAATTTACCCATGATTGGTTGAAACAATAATGATTAATAACCAAATTAGAGTTATTAGAAAAGATTGGACAGTCACTTGAAGGAAATAAACTTGCAGAACTATGAGATAGACAAGAGGAATAGGTCTGACTGGATTACTGTACAGAGAGCTGGTATGAGTTTGATGGATAGAATGGCTTCCTGTGCCATTATGTCTCTCTGTGTTGGCTGTGTTAGTGGCTTTAATGAGGTCAGGCATTGTGGGGGAAAAACTGAGAAGGGTCATTTAAACCCTGAAAATGATCTTGCAAATTGAATAGGTCCCAAACATGGTGTGACAGTGTTAAAATTGAAAATCCAGGACTAGGGAGTGAATGCTCAGAGACTAGTTGTTTAATTTTTGCAGTAGTAAAATGTTTTTAATGCTGAGTTTAACTCCAGTCTTGGAGCAAAGAATTAGGTCATGGCCAAGCCACTTAGACTATTATTATTGTGTGTAAATAGCAGTGGCGTAAAAAGTGGTTTAAATATATGAAAATTGCAATCACTATTGATTTTTGTGGGGTTGGAGCTATGATAATTACCTTCTAATGATTATCAGCAATGGGAGCAATAATTAAATAAGTGATGTAAATTACTTGCTCAGTTTGCAACATTCAGTGGCCCCTATGATATAGATACGCTGTTGCAATGGGGCAAGTTCCCAGGAAAATCTGTGCCTGTACTTTGGACTATTCATAAAATTAATTTTCTATGCTACAATTCCCATTATGAATATATTTCAATTGTAAGTTGGAAGGTCCTGTGTGATATAAATTAATATTTCTTTGGAAGTTGTTTTCTGGCTTTATTTTGGGGTACACTTGCTGCTTTCATGTCCACACAGAGGTTTGATACAGATGAAGATTAACTGCTCAGACAGGCATACCTAGAGATGACCCATCTCTGACTATAATGTGACCAGGAACATTGTGCAGTTGACAGTATAATTCCAGTTGACAGCTGTGCATGGCATTCCAGAGTCCGAAGTTAGTTTAACTGCAGCCTTATCTCTACCTATGGCCTTTGCATTCTGTTACTCATTACTTGCAGGTTATCCAGTTGGTTAGCACCTTCTTTAGTCTTTAACACTATCATTAACATTTGTCTTGTGTCCATGAAATCTTTGTCAAATCTCTCCTGAGCTCCCACCTACCACTGACCTATTTTGCTCCATCTGCTGCACCCCCCCCTCCCCTTTTTTCAACAATATAGAATCCATCACATTTCTACCTATTCAGTTCTGAAGAAGAGTCATATGGACTCAACATTAACACTGTTTCTCTCTCCACAGATGCTGCTAGATCTGCTGAGTTTTTCCAGCATTTCTGTTTTTATTAAGAGAAAATGAACTTATCCTTAATAGTGCCATTAATGATCTCAGGATGTCCCAAATTGCCTTTCAGTCAATGCACCTTTTTTTTTGCAGGGCAGCAATGGTGAAATAGCTCTGATATTCCAAATCTCACTGCTTGAAATAATAATCAGGAAAAATATTAGCTGAATTGAAACCTCCTCAAATCCGTGTTCAGTGTTGACCAATCAGCAGAAGCAATATACTATAAAGTAGCTAGTTTACCGCATGCTCTCAGTTCATACAACTTCTGTAAAGGATTGCTGATCCAAAACTAATCAAACTGTACTATCTTTGGTATAAGGTGTAAAATGCTGGAAGCGTTCAGAAGGCCAGGCAGCATCCATGGAGACAGTGTGTGTTTACATTTCAGGTTGATTAGCTTACAAAAGCCATCAACCTGTAACATTGGCCCAGATTTTGGATAAAATTGAAGGGCTACATCAGCACCCACTGTTGTTAAAGAGAAAATTGGACAGCAACAACCTGCGGTTGCACAAGTGGAGAGTTGCTATCCGAGTTGCCTTACTTCAGAAACTTTGCGTTACTGATATCTTGCAATGAGACTCAGTGATCAAATACATTGAACAGTGTGAAGATGTGGTATTTAAGTGATAGATACCGATTAAATGTAGTTCCATAAACTAAGTTCCAAAGAAGAGTCATATTGGACTCGAAATGTTAACTCTGTTTCTCTCTCCACAGATGCTGCCAGACCTGCTGAATTTTTTCCAGCACTTTGTTTTTGTTTAAGAAAATAACTTATCCTTCAGATTGTAATTATTGTTAGATTTAAAAATATTAATATCAAGGTTTGTTTACTTTTTCTGTTTGTCTTGTGTCTCTCATCGCTTTTTTCTTTTGGCTGTCTAATAACTGCAAGCTCCATTGAGCATAATGAATGGCTAGCGTCATTCGTTTGCTGCTGACTGCAAAATACAAGCTATTTCTGTTTTTATATTTACATTATGCCTGCCCTGATGTATTTCTAGTATTTTCTGGTTTTATTTGAGATTTCCAGCATCCTTAGTAGTTTCTTTTGTTGTAGTATCATTGGGTGTATTTTTAAATATGGAAAAGTGATTATTGAGCCTCTGCATATGGCAAATTCTCAAATTTTCAGTCGACCTCAAGATTGCACATCTAATAACCTTTAAAAATGGCATTTTTATGCATTTATTTTCTGCATTCTTGGTCAAAAAGGACAATAGACAAAGAAGGAAAGCATGAAAATGCTAGTGCTGCTCTTACAGATATGTGTCACCAGGTGTGCCTCATGGCAGGCAGCCTCTCTGCCAGACCTGCTGAGTTTTTCCAGGTAATTCTGTTTTTGTTTTGGATTTCCAGCATCCGCAGTTTTTTTGTTTTTATCTCTGTGTTTAATTGACTGCCACTGCTCTTCAAGAAATGCCTACCTCCTTGAAGAAGTTCTGTTCCTCTCTGCGACAAGATTTCCGGATTTCTCTGTTGCCTTGTTAACCAGCTTATATTTCAGCTCTTTCCTGGACTCGAACTCAAGTTCTGTCGAAGGGTCATGAGGACTCGAAACGTCAACTCTTTTCTTCTCCGCCGATGCTGCCAGACCTGCTGAGTTTTTCCAGGTAATTCTGTTTTTGTTTTGGATTTCCAGCATCCGCAGTTTTTTTGTTTTTATCTCTGTGTTTAATTGACTGCCACTGCTCTTCAAGAAATGCCTACCTCCTTGAAGAAGTTCTGTTCCTCTCTGCGACAAGATTTCCGGATTTCTCTGTTGCCTTGTTAACCAGCTTATATTTCAGCTCTTTCCTGGACTCGAACTCAAGTTCTGTCGAAGGGTCATGAGGACTCGAAACGTCAACTCTTTTCTTCTCCGCCGATGCTGCCAGACCTGCTGAGTTTTTCCAGGTAATTCTGTTTTTGTTTTGGATTTCCAGCATCCGCAGTTTTTTTGTTTTTGCCTCTCAATTTGTTTGAATTAAGTACAAACTTGAGCAGTTGTTGCATTATTTGCAAGTTGATGCTGTGCTTAACTACTAAGATTGTAAAATAAGATCTGCCCGACATCATAAAAGTGACTAAGGTAATTCCTAAAGCAGAATTTTAGGTGTCCTATTCAAAGTTAACAAGGAGTCAGAATGGGCTACTGTAATGCAACTCCCAACCAGTTAACTTCCTTTGCTGACCCACAGGGCAAAGCTCTCTAGTGTTCTTTGTTTATACTTCTCTAGTTTTGAATTTACAATTATTGGTGAGTAAATTGAGTTTGTGCAATGGAATAAGAAATTATCCCTTTTCAAATATATATCCTTAAATAGGTATGTTTTAAGATTAACTAAATAAATTGAATAAGATTCATTTAAATTGGTTCTGATAAAGCTAAAAGGGAGATTCACCAGTCTGTGTTAAACTGAAGGAATTGGTGTTGCCTTGGAGTTGGTTGAGATGAGATTGTAGTATCATGGCAGGTTGTTGTGAAAAATAACAATTATAGTTTGTTAGTATGACTAGCAATGGGCGAGGAGAGAGAGAACAAAGGTAATGCAAAGTAATCATTTAATATTGGTTACAGAGGGCAAGCTGACAAATATAAATTAAAGAAGTAAGATTTAGAGATGGAGGATCGGTGGAGGGAGGTTTTGTGATTTTTCTTTTATACCCCATTATTCTTTACTTGAGCAATGAGGAGGAGGGCTGAATCTTGTTATAATCCTGTTGTATGCTCAGATCTGCTGTTTCTCTAGTGAAAAACATATGTATGATCTGCCTTAGTGACTTCAAAATCCAAATAACATTTGCAGGCCCAAATTTATAAAATAACCAAAAATTTGAAGCTTTCTACTGCATATTTTTTTAAAAATTCATTGTGTATTTCAAAAATGTTCCTGATTTGAATTAAAGTCTAGTTGTAGAGATGGATTGATCCTTCGGTTCACAAAATGGCACTGACCTAAAATGGCATCTCTTTCAGCAGTCTTTGTTCTGGCAATTGAGCGTAATTGTTTGGGCTTGGAAGGTGGAAAACACGCACTAATTTTTAAATATAAAGGCAATTTCAAGTTAGTACTGAGAAGTGAGTAATATCACCAGTTTACATTTCTTTTGTTTAATACCTTAAATGTATGTTTGGAAGGCAGCACTTGTTGATCTTTGGTAATGATTGCATTACAATTGGGATTGTTTTATTAAACTTTGGAGTATGAATAATGGTGATCAACGCCATTGCCAGGACCATCCTTTATTTGACCCAATGCTGTTACATAAGTCCTCATGATCAGAGATTTGATGGTACAAGATAATTGGAGTTTCCTGATATCACCTGATTAAAAATCGGATAGGAGGGGACCTTCCATTAAGGGTTCCACACAGTCCAGCCTGATGAATCATATTTTTTCGAAATTATGTGACACTTATTTGCATACAGGTTAGCATGCATTTTGTTAACAAAACCTTAATGGTGGCTCAGTGGTATGGGAACTTGAACTTTCAACTTTTTTTATGCAGCTCTACTTGACCTGGCCTCATACTTGATGTTGAAACTGAAACAGGTTGCTATACTTGGTATGCTCCTTTTTGAAGGCAAAAACTTTGATTGTGATGTGAAGCGTGCAGCATAAAGGCAAGTAGAGAAGGAGAATTAATTGCGAGGACAAAACTTGCACATGGTTCTTTTTATAAGATTAAAAATTCTCCAGCTGTTTTAAAAAAACATTAATTAATTCTGCTTCAATCTCCTCCTGCTCTCGCCACCTTCCCCCAGTGATTGTGCAAGGGAAGCAGGAGGGTTTATATTGTAGCTGTACACAGACTCTGTGCTGGACCTTTAATTTAGAGCCCCCAACTCGTCAAATTTTTAACTTAACCTTATAAATGGGTCCACACAACGTGTGGACAAACGAAACTTTAATTTTTGTTTACAGTCAGTACCAGTTTACTTAGACAGTATAGTGCTTGCTGAAACAGTTTACTTCGGTTAAGTCATAAGAACAGGAGTCGGTCATTTAGCCCTTTGATCCTGCTCTGACCATTCAGTGACGCCACAGCTGACCTGCAATCTAACTCCATATAGCAGCCTTTGCCTCGTATCCCTTAATACCTTTGGACAAAAAAAACTATAATTCTCTTATTTAAAATTAATAATTGATCTAGCATCAGTTGCTGTTTGCAGAAACGAGTTCTGAATTTCTACCATCCTTTCTATGTGGAAATGCTTCCTCATTTCACTCCTGAAAGGTCTAGCTCTAATTTTTAGACAATGCCTCCTAGTCCTCAACTTCCCAACCAACAAAAATAGTTTGTCTCTATCCACCCTATCTGTTCCCCTTAATATCTTGAAAACTTTGATCAAGTCACCCCGTAGTCTTCTAAATTCCGGGGAATACAACCCTAGTTTGTGTAATCTGCTCAAGGGAGGCCAGGTATCAATCTGGTAATCTACAGTGCACTTCCTTTAAGACCAATATATCCTTCCAAAAGTTTCATTCTACCACACATTTGTCCATTATCCCTACTTTCATCATCTAAGTCGTTAGTAAATATGGAGAATAGTTGATCCCCCAACACAGATCCTTGTGTGATACCAGTCACAATCTGCAAGTTAGAGTACCTGCCCATTATCCCTACTTTCTGTCTACTACCACTCAGCCAATTTCCTAATCAGGTCAATCATTTGCCTTCAATTCCATTATCTTCAACTTTTGCAAACAGTCCCTTAAGAGGGACTTTATCAAATAAAAGAAAGACTTGCATTTATATAGTGCTTTTCACAACCACCGGGGGACTCAAAGCACTTTACAGCCAATGACATATTTATAAAATCTAATCACTGTTAAAATGTAGGAAACATGCTGCCAATTTGCGCTCAGCAAACTCCACAAACAACAATGTGATAATGACCAGATAATATTTTTTGTGATGCTGATTGAGGGATAATTATTAGCCAGCGCACTGGTAATAACTCCCTGCTCTTCTTTGAAATAATGCTGCGGGATTTCTTAAATCCACTGAGCGCGCAGATGGTGCCTAGGTTTAACATCTCATCTGAAAGACTGCATCTCTAACAATGCAGTGCTCCCTCAGTACTGCATTGGAGTGTCAGCTTCGATTTTTGTGCTCAAGCCCTGCAGTGGGACTTGAGCCTAGAAAGTTGTGATTCAGAGGTGAGTTTGCCATCCTGAGCCATAGCTTACACTGCAAATGATTTCTGGAATTCCATATAAATAACGTCCTTAAACACTGCCAAGTTCGCTACTTTAGACCCTTCTTCCAAAAAATCACTTAGGCTTATCAGATATGACGTATCCTTTACAAAATCTGTGCTGACCTTCCCTGATCAGCTGAAAATTTTCAAGATGTTCAGTCACCCTGTCCTTATTTCAAGATTTCCCAACAACAGTTGTTAGGCTAATTGATTAAATAATTCCTTTGTTGTCCTTTCTTCGCTTATCTAGTAGAATGATTCAAATTCATATTTTTCACTTAAGGAATGTAGTAAATTGAATTAAACAATTGAAATAAACAGCACAGATGGCTTTTTGAACTCAAAAAGTTAGAATAATAATTTGAATTAAACAACTTGGAACTGGTAGTGGTAGCTACCTCGTTTCTGAGGCAGAAGCAGGTGAGTTCAAGCCCCAGTTGCAGGAGTTGAGTATGTAATCTAGGCTGACCCTTCAGTTCAGTACTGAGGGAGTACTTCATTGTCAAAAGAGCTGTCTTCTGCACGAGATAATAATCAAAGGCCATATCTGCTTGTTCAGGTGAATAAAAGATCCCTGGGCACTTTTCTGAAGAGCAAGGAACCTTTCTGGTATCCTTCATCCCTTTAACCAACATGGCAAAACATTAATTGCCCCTTAATCTCATTGCTGATTGTGTTCAAATTGTTACATTTTTTAATGCAAAGTAATAGCGATTACGTTTTGAAAAGTGGAATGCTTTGTGAAATCCCAGTGATGTAAAAGGTGTTCATTTAAATGCAAGTGTGTCTTTATTCAAAGATTGTTTGTGTTACACACTCTTTATCCTAAATTACAATCCCTCTCTTGTTCTCAGCTCAAATTGGCTAAGGAATAATACAGTTGTCCCTCTTGGTTAGAGATTAGGGATTGTAGCTGGAGCCTTTTGGCTTTTATGACTCATACCTGCAGATTCACTGGGAAAGCTTCATGCCTTCATAGATCTAAAAGACCTGTACAACACAAGTGCATAAAGTTTGTACAGTATTATTAAAGTCTGTGGAGCCATGTACTCTGGAATTGGACCTTTCTCTAAATGTTAATGCCCTGTAGTGTGATAACTGATTGCTGTGACTATTTTTAAAATTTTACGGTAACCAATTGCAGGGCAATGAAGCCATTTGTACCCATAGAACCATAGAAAAGTTACGGCACAGAAAGAATCCATTCAGTCCATTGTGTTTGGGCCAGCTAAAAAAGAAAAATACATAACTAGCTGCCCATTCTAATCCCACCCTCCAGCACCTGGCCATAGCCTTGTAGGGTACAGCACTTCAGGTGCAGATCCAGGCACCTTAAATGAGTTGAAGGTTTCTGCCTCCACTACCAAACTAGGCAGCAAATTCCAGACACCCACCACCCTCTGGGTGAAGAAATTTTTCCTCATATCCCCTCTAATCCTTCTACCAACTACCTTAAATCTGCCCCCTGGTAACTGACCTCTCCATTAGGGGAAACAGATTTATCCTGTCTTTTCTATCTAGGCCCCTCATAACCTTGTATACCTCATTTAAGTCACCCCTCAGCTGCCTCCGTTCTAAGGAAAACAACCCTAGCCTATCCAATCTTTCCTCATAGCTGCAATTTTCAAGCACTGGCAACATTTTTGTAAATCTCCTCTGTACTCTCTCTCTCTCTCGAGAGCAATTATGTCCTGGCGACCAGAACTGCACACGTTTCCAGCTATGGCCTAACCAGCATTTTATATAGTTCCAGTATTACATCCCTGCTTTTGAATTCAATACCGCGTCCAGTAAGGGAAATCATTCCATATGCTTTCTTTACCACTTTATCCACCTGCCCTGTCACCTTCAGGGACCTGTGACCGTGCACTCCAAGGCCTCGCAATGTTCTTCTACCCCTCTCAATATTCTCCCGTTTATTGTGTATTCTCTAGCTTTGTTTGCCTCCCCGAATGCATTGCCTCGCACTTCTCTGAATTGGATTTTATTTGCCACTTTGATATCATTCTGGAGTCAACAGCTATCCACTTCACTATCAAGTACATGGCCAATTTTTGTATCATCTGCAAATTTCCCAATCATATCTCCCACATTTAAGTCAGAAACATTAGTATATACAACAAACAGCAAGGGATCCAACACTGAGCCCTGTGGAACGCCCCTGGAAACCACTTTCCATTCACAAAAACATACATTGACCATTACCCTTTGTTTCCTGTCGCTCAGCCAATTTTAGATCCAATTCGCCACATTCCCCTGCATCCCATGAGCTTTTACTTTTCTGACCAGTTTGCCATGTGGGACCTTGTCAAATGCCTTACTAAAATCCATATAGACTTAGAGTATGTTTTAGTTCCAAATATTTGGCCAGGCAACATTTCTGCTTCAAGCTTGGACTTTTTGCATCAAGCATGCCTTTTCCATTAATTTTTTTTGTGGTTAAAAGTTGTTTTTGTTGTGCAGTGCTGATGGCCTGATTATATTGTCCATCCCTAGTGGAGACAAGTATTTTGACAATTGAGTGGTTTGTTGGGCCATTCCAGTTAGCGTTCAACTGCAGTCACATGCAGAACAAGATAGGGTCAGAGTGATAGATTCCCTGAAAAACAGTGGTTTGAGTTTTATGATAATTTGGCAGTTTTCTTGGTAATTTTTTCTGATGTCAGCCCAAAAGATTCATCAAATTTGGTTTCACAACTTGACATGGGAGTTGAATTGAAATCTGGATTGCTGGTCTATGCCATTACTGTATCTTATTCATGTATTATGATGAGCATTATCTTTTAAGATGCAAACAAGCCAAAATTGTTCTTTTGAAATGCATTTTGATACTTTTAATTCTTAGTTCACATTTTAGTATGGCGAGTTACTACTTCACATCTTCTGTTCCACAAAATGGCACTGGAGGTAGTATATTGTGCTTCAGGACTATTGCTTTTATTAATGTTTTTACATGTCACAGATTTAATCTGAACTATCAATTGCCAAGAAAAACTCAGCATCAGTTGACATTTCGAGTGAAATTTCACCACCCTCCTATTTTTTCTTAGTTCTGTTGAAGGGTCATGAGGACTTGAAATGTCAATTTTGTTCTTCTCCGCCAATGCTGCCAGAACTGCTGAGTTTTTCCAGATATTTCTGTTTTTGTTTTGGATTTCCAGCATCCACAGCTTTTTGTTTTTATATCAATTGCCTAGTACAGCTTTGGGCCTGAGTATTTTTTTATATTGTCAAATAAAAAGATAAAGTGTGTCTTAAATGCCATACTAGCAAGCAAAACTCAGTAAATTTATACTGCCTTGGTCTGATATGATCTCTCAAAAGCTGCTGAATAAAATTTGCATGCACTTGGGTGATACTGAGGGTCTGCCTCTATTAGCTCATTTATACGAATGGAAGGAACTTCACACTAAAGAAATTGTAGAAAATATGTAAAAGAACTAAAATGCTGACAGTGGAGTATGTACTCGCACTGTTGTTTACTGATAGTCCATTAATTGGTGCGGTTTTTCGTCAGAGCACAAAATGCTGTTGTGGGGGGGGGAGGGGGGGGGGGAAGGGAATAAAAGCTCTACATACACCTTTACTTCATAGTTTTAAATGTCTTTTTTTGGAGGGGATGAAACATTTACCCTACTCAAAAAAAGTAACTTTACAAATGGCTCCAAGATTATTAAGAGTTATGTGCCATGCTGACCTGAAGGAGTAGGTTAGCTAGAGAAAAAATGTTGACTCCCAAATAACTTCAGTGTCAGGAATTCCAAAATTTCCAATCACTTAGAGTTGGTCATAAAAATTAATTCACATACAGTGGATGGCTGGAGCTGAAAAATTCAATTTGACTATAATAGTCAATTTTTCTGTAATGTATACTGATGTATTATGAAATAATCATTACTTATATTAACATAGCAAAATGATTAACAATAAAAAAGGCCTCTCTTTTGTTCTTCTGTCCTGTTCTCTTAATTGGGGGAAAAAAACCATAATTTTAATCCATGCAGTTAGTTTTGGCAGTCCTGGTAATTGAAGCTACAAGCTCAAAGTTGGTTTTGTACATGTTTCAATGATGAAATTAAAGAGTTTATACGAATGAGAGCCGATTTCATATCCCAGTGGGATCATGCCTGGAAGTTTGAGGCACTGTGGATTTTAATTGTCAGGTCTCAACCTGAATGCCACCGACTTGCAGCTGGCCTGCGGGAAAACATGAAGATTGTGCAGCTTAGGGGCTACAGGAGTAGGCTATCGATAGCAAGCTAAGGTGTGGGGGGTAGGGGGGTTGCTGGTATGGGAGGTAAGGAAATTGTGAGGGGCTTGCTGCTGTGGAATTGGCTTGGGTAGCTTAGCATGTGACGTCGGAAGCCCAGAATTTCCCTGCTCCTCTTGGCCCCATGAAGGGCACTTTTAAAACTTGTCTCAGTAGCTTTGCCTAACTGTGTGCTAGCAGCAAGCACTCAATTCGGGAATGATCAAAATTCCATCAGGGTCTCCTTATGTCATCAGAGCCTGCTTTACGTTTATTAATGAGGTTCCAGATGGAATCTGGCATGAATCTTGCCCAGTCGTGTTAAAATAACAGACAGGAATGGAAATAGAGCTGTTCCTCACTGCCTTTCTAAAGGGAACTAAAATTGTCCTGATGTTTTGAATGATTTGTTTTGAAAGGAAGCATAAATCGTCAGTAGATGATAGTTGACTTAACCTCCATAGGAATGTTTTTCAACTTGGTCCTCCTATATGTAACTCAATACAGTCCCATGTCTTGTTAATTCATACAAACAAAGCTTGTGTTTATTCACTGCTGCCAATTAATTAAGGGCTGTTTTCTTTTAGTGGCAGAGCATATAAAGCACAGTATGTTCCTGACTGGTGTATTTGCACAATGGGGAATGTACGTGCTGTACGCTTAGAAGCATTCTTGTCGAATGAGTGATGCTGCTGAGATCAGTATTTCAGTAGAATAGCTTTGAATCTACATCTTCATCACATGATGCAGCTTGCTAGTACACTGTCGCTGCATTGCTGACATCTCACACTTATCTTTTGAGGTTATCTATTAAAAATATTCCTACCAGTGTTTACATGATTTACAGTATGCAATCAAAAACGCATTAGTAAACTTTGAAGTTTTCTGGTTTGTTAGACATGAGATTAAGCAGGACAGAGACTGCCAATTACTGAGTGAGAGAAATCAACTCTTAAGGGTGCAAGTTGATCGCTCCCAGTTCTGTCCACAAATCCTTGTTTTCCTCAGTCCTCACTCTCCACTGCACTGCTATTCTAGGCAAGGGAGCTCTTTAAGGTAATGGTGGATCTGAAGCAGTGGGAAATGAACCTGCCTTGATGGAGAGAGCTAGGGGCTGAGATCTGGAATTGTTGATGTGAGGAGTGGGTTAAAGAAACAGGTTGGGTCAGACTTAAGGTTTGGAAAAATATACTTTATTCGTAAAATATATGGAAGAACATTACAAAACATGGCCATCACAATAAGTGCAATCAGATTCAATTTATATACATGGATCACGAGGTGCTTCAATACAATCAATGAATATTAGTCATTTCAATATGGTCATTACAGACGGTCAGTGCAGTGGGATTGGAGTTATCGACATACATTGTGTTGCACTCTGAGGTGCTTCAATACAGATATGATACATTTAGTATTAACTACATACGATCTTTTTGAGTTGTACAGCCCGAGGGGTCTATACAATTCCCAGCCCCTCAGTGCACTTTGGCAGAAAGGTCTTAGACAGCGACCCTTCCCCATTGCGCCTTTGCGGTGGCTGCCTCAAGCTTTAGTGCGTCCCTCAGCAAGTAATCCTGGACCTTGGTATGTGCCAATCTGCAACACTTGGTCAGGGACAACTCTTTGCACTGGAAGACCAATAAATTTCGGGCAGACCAAAGAGCGTCGTTCACCAAGTTGATCCTCCAGCTGCAGTTGATGTTTGTCTCGGTGTGTGTCCCTGGGAACAGCCCGTAGAGCACAGAGTCCTGTGTCACAGCACTGCTCGGGATGAACTTCAACAAAAAACACTGCATCTCTCTCCAGACCTTTGTAAAGGCACATCCCACAAGGAGGTGAACAACGGTCTCTTCCCCACCACAGCCACCTCGAGTGCAGGGGGGTGCGAGGTGTTGCACCCCCGATGTGGCAGTCAGCTGCTGCAGAGTGGAGAGGGAAAGAAGAGTGAGCTTGATAGCTGAAATTCCTTTTGAGGACTGTCTGCAACCCTAGGCCAATGAGGTTGAAGCAAGAGTCAGCCCAGAGCGGCCAGACATGACAGAAACACATCAGTTTCTATTCCCTTACCCCCATTGGTGATTATGTCCCAGAGACTATTTGCATTCCTAAAGGAATAACATGATTTGCAAGTCATTGTGAGGATTTGTGTTGCAGTGGGTAGCGTCTCTGCCTCTTAAGTCAGAAGCTCTGGTTTCGAGTTCCACCCCAGGGATTGATGGTCAAGGAAGGTGAATTCATGACCAAACAGGTTGAACCTGCATATCCTTCCAACACATGCCAATGGCAATGGTAAGAGTGAGATTCCTGGTCAGTCATACGATGGAAAGAAAGTAGGATCCTCTACCATCGCTATTCATAGCTCCAGACTACAATATGCATGTAAAAGTGCCACAGCAACTTGGACTCCATGAGTCAACTGTAACATCACCACCCTCCACAAGTCAATTTCCCATGGTGTACTTGTTGGAAGTCGAGACCAAATGTAATTTTTAAGTGAAACAGGCTTAATTTTCGAAGGATAATTGAACCAAGATAAGCAAGCGTAATTCACTTTTCCATTTAAAGGCCTGTTCTGTCATTTTTAAAATATTTCTACTATAAATTCTACATTTATATTGGAAATTACCTAGATAAACTTGTCATGCTGCAAGTACATTCTTCCACCAATGGTGACACAACGGCAAACTGGATTGGGTAGCCTGACCAGATTTGTTTTATTTTCCCCTCTTCCCTGATCCAGGGACACTTTAACCTATTGTAGTCCTCTCACTGTTTCCATTGAGATCAAATCGCTCAGCATTGATGGAACAGCAAACCTGGGCCCCCTGTGATCTTTGTAGGTCTCTACTACCAACTGAATAAGCCTGCTGAACCTGCAGGGGAACCCAAAGCTAAATGCAGTTTTTAATGTTGATCATTTTGACATTCAAAATTTAAATATTTCAATCTGTTTCGAAAACCATTTTTATTGGCATTGAATTAACAATTACAGTTGCATTTTGTGTTTTTTTTTCTGAAGCATCAAGACAATTTTCTCAATTTTATGTTTGTACTAAGTCTACAATTATTGACCTACTGTCAAATTACTAAATGTTAGATATTATCAGAAAACCAGCATTAGAGATAGAGAATAGTCATCTGGTTACAAAATTTGTCTTGAAATAGCTGACGTCTGTAATGTTTTCCTTCCAAGATATTGACCTGTAAATTGGAGAACCTGTAAGTTTTCAATAATTGTAGTGATTTTTCTTTTGCAACCTGCTTCTTTAAGACGCCTGTTAAAATTAATTTAGAGTTCAGTAGGTTGCAACTAAATGCGCCGAGATATTTTCTTGGTGTTCTTCTCAGTAGTTCACATTGCACTGAAGAGAGGGGTTTCATGGCAGTGCTTGCTGCTTTTTAAAAATCTTATCTTGGGCTGTAGACAGCATATCTGCATTTATTGCACATATCTAATTGCCCTGAGGAAGGTGGTGATAGGTCTCGAACCCTGGCAATCCTTATGGTAATGTTGCTCCCACGATGGTGTTGGTTAGGGATTCCAGGGTGTTGACCTAGCGACAGTGAAGGAATGGCGATATATGTCAACATGGGGATTGTTTGCCATGAGGTTGGACTTGGGGCTGATGGTATTCCCATAGCACTATCTTCTTAGTCATAGAGGTTATAGGGAAGAGAGGTATTAATGATGTAACCTTGGTACGTTGATGCAGTATGTATTGTAGATTTTTTGTGCTGAGTCAGTAATTGTAACTCTTGGGTGTCCAAAGTCACAGGTAGACATTTGGTGACATTTCTGGATCATGTGGAAATATTTACTAAGTATTACCCCAAATTTTTGTAGACCAATTAAAAAGTATAAGCAATGTAAAATATGCTTTGGATGAAGTTTCATGGTTCCCATTAATGAAAGCACGTTACTAGTTTAAGAATGGAGGAGGTCTCCTCCACCCTGCCCCTGCCTCCCAGCCTGCCTTAACAGAATGTTTGATTCTGCTGCATGTGTACTTTTGTTGGGGTGTTGCATTTTTTATAAATGTTGGCATAGTGAGTGGGAATTGAAGCCCATAAAATGTTTTTATACCAACTAACTAAATGAAATTTGAATTTCAATCAAAAGTCTAGCATATTCTACCACTGTACTACTTATATTGTCAGGACAGATTAAATGCACCAGAATTAGTTCTGTTATAAATCTTGGCTAGTCCTATAGCGCACTGCAATTCAGCTACTTGGCAAGTATCCTTTTATAAAAGGAAACTTTGTCTTGTTGAACTGCTGCTAGTCCAATTAGTTTTTCCCCTTACAGAAGAACATTGTAATATGGTTGAAGCATGCATTCTTCACATTGATTGCATTTCAAACAAAAGAAAATAATGAGTTTAAACTTTTTATCTATTTATAAATGGCTGGTTTTGTTAGCCCTGTATAGATGTGATTTTAGTAAAAGGAATGAGCTTGAGGGAAAGAAAAGTAAATGTAAAACTCCACCATACTGCATATGCAGTATTTGTTATTTCACTACTCCACAAGCATTTCAAGCATGTAAGCAATTTGAAATTGTAATAACGCAAAGAGAGTCTGAATCACTGCGTTGGTAATGCTTTAGAACTGCTATTTGGCATAAAGGTTCATTTCATTGTTTTGTCTAATCCTAGCTATCATTCTGTTTGGTTTCATGGAAACAGTTTGTAAATATGACTTCTTAACAGTTACTCTAATTACTCGAATAGCATACCATATGGTTACTGCAGAGTGACTTCAGAGTTAAAATTACAGCTGGATATCACTTCATATTAAAGCCTAGTCCAAGACTGACTGGTATTTCAATACTAATGAAACAGTGAAAACTCAAATCTTAGCCACAATTCAAGTTCTGTTCAATTTATATAATTTCCCTTTCATGGTGACGACTATTGCCTGCAATGCATTTTATTTTTTAATGATTTTTTTCCCCAGAGAAGAATGGTATTAGTAGAAATATATTATTTTAGTTTGTGACAGAACTTTGATGCTTGAAACTTAATTTGTTAAATGTGACTTAACTGTTCTTGCTTGGTTGGGTTTAAAAGTTCTCTGATTCCAGCCTAAAGCTCTGTTCATAATTCTTCTTTCTCTCAACAACAACAACTTATATTGAAATAGCACATTTAATGTCATAAAACATCCCAATGCACTTTAAAGGAATATTATTAAACAAAATATGACACTGAGCCACAAAGATAAACAGTCAGATGACCCAAAACTTGGTCAAATAGATAGGTTTTAAGAACTGTCTTAGAGGAGAAAAGAGGGGTAGAGTGGTGCAGGGATACAATTCCAGAACATATGACCTGGGCAGCTGAAGACACGGCCATCAATGGTGGAGTGATTAAAATCAAAAATATTCAAGAGGCCAGAATTAGATCACAGATATCTCAGAAGGTTGTGGGTTTGAGATTACAGAGATAGGAAAGGCTGAGGCCATTGAGAAATTTGAAAACGGATGAGCATTTCAAAATCAAGATGTTGCTTGGCTGGGAGCCAACATAGGTCAGCGAGCACAGGGACGATGAGGGAACGGGGCTTTCTGCGAGCTAAGGTACAGGCAGAAAACCTTGAACCCCACTTCCACCTATGCTCCTGCTTACCTTAGCTTCAAACATCCAGGCACCCAGAACTTGGGCGCTCTGATGACACATGTCGGAATGCTTAATGACCAAATGTAGGTGAAGTTACAAATCCAGATGGGTACATCGTGATACTTTTGTTTCCAATTTGTAATAGGAAACATGACATTGTGACGAGACTATTTCATGCAGGTCACACATCGGTTTGGAACAAAGTTTTGTGGTTGAGTTCAAAGAGGTTCAGCTCTTTGTCAAGTATAGAGATAAAAAGTAACTTTATAAAGGACAAAATTGAGCTATACATGGCAAGCCAGCATTTCAGCTATCAACTTTTGCTTGCTGAAAACTCTTCTTGTATGCTTTAATCCAGTTTTGAAGTTACCTGCAGGGTTTTTTTAGAATAGAAATTGGGATTATAATGATTCATTTCCTTGTCAAGGACAATTGTTTTATAGGACCCTAATAACATTGAATCCATTGTGAAGAACTAAAATTTCATAGTTGGTATTTCATTACACAAAGGGGCTCTGCAATCCTTGCTAGGATTTTATGTTAGACAGTGTGCCCTGTTTATATTTTAGGGTGGATTACGCAACAGTCAGGATAAAATGAAAAGCATTGCAGTTTGGTGCTTTTTAAAAAAAATTATTCATGGAATGTGGGCTTCGCTGCCTGGGCCAACATTTATTGCTCTTCCCAAGTTGCTCTTGAGAAGGTGGTGGTGAGCTGCCTTCTTGAACTGCTGCAGTCCACGTGGTGTAGGTACACCACAGTGCTGTTAGGAAGGGAGTTCCAGGATTTTGACCCAGCAACAGTGAAGGAATGATGATATTTTCCAAGTCAGGATGGTGAGTGACTTGGAGGGGAATTTCCAGGTGGTGGTGTTCCCATGTATCTGCTGTCCTTGTCCTTCTAGATGTTAGTCGTGGGTTCGGAAGGTGCTGTTGAAGGATCCTTGGTGAATTCCTGCAGTGCATCTTGTAGATGGTACACACTGCCACTACTGTGCGTTGCTGGTGGAAGGAGTGAATGTTTTTGTATGTGGTGTCAATCAGGTGGGCTGTTCTGTCCTGGACGGTGTCAAGCTTCTTCGGTGTTGTGGGAGCTGCACTCAATCAGGCAAATGGGGAGTATTCCATCACACTCCTGACTTGTGCCTTGTAGATGGTGGATAGGCTTTGGGGAGTCAGGAGGTGAGTTACTCATCGCACGATTCCTTGCCTCTGACCTGCTCTTGTAGCCACAGTATTTATATGGCTAGATCCGGTTCAGTTTCTGGTCAGGATGTTGATAGTGGGGGATTCAGTGGTGGTAATGCCATTGAACATCAAGGGCGATGGTTGGATTTTCTCTTGTTGGAGATGGTCATTGCCTGACACTTGTTACTTGCCACTTGTCAGCCCAAGCCTGAATATTGTCCAGGTCTTGCTGCATCTGGACATAGACTGCTTTAGTATCTGAGGAGTCGCAAATGGTGCTGAACATCATGCAATCATCAGCGACCATCCCCATTTCTGACCTTATGACGGAATGAAGGTCATTGATGAAGCAGCTGAAGATAGTTGGGCCGAGGGTATTACCCTGAGGAACTCCTACGGTGATGCCCTGGAGCTGAGATGACTGATCTCCAACAACCACAACCATCTTCCTTGGTGCTAGGCATGACTCCAACCAGTAGAGAGTTTTCCCCCTGATTCCCATTGACTCCAATTTTGCTAGGGCTCTTTGATGCCACACTTGGTCACATGCTGCCTTGACATCAAGGGCATCACTTTCACCTCACCTCGGGAGTTCAGTTATTTTGTCCATGTTTGAACCAAGGCTGCAATGAGGTCAGGAGCCGAGTGGCCCTGGCGGAACCTAAACTGGATGTCAGTGAGCAAGTTATTGCTAAGCAAGTGCCGCTTGATAGCACTGTTGCTGGCCCCTTCCATTACTTTACTGATGATGGAGAGTAGACTGATTGGGCGGTAATTGGCCGGGTTGGATTAGTCCTGCTTTTTGTGTACAGGACACACCTGGGCAATTTTCCACATAGCTGGGTAGATGTCAGTGTTGTAGCTGTACTGGAACAGGCTAGGGTCGCAGCAAGTTCTGGAGCATCAGTCTTCAGTACTATTGCCGGAATATTGTCAGGGCCCAGTGCCTTTGCAGTATCCAGTACCTTCAGCTGTTTCTTGATATCACGTGGAGTGAA
Source organism: Carcharodon carcharias (assembly GCF_017639515.1). Lineage (NCBI taxonomy): Eukaryota > Metazoa > Chordata > Chondrichthyes > Lamniformes > Lamnidae > Carcharodon > Carcharodon carcharias. The sequence continues at coordinate 12,693,667 of NC_054486.1, read as the reverse complement.
TCGAATTGGCTGAAGACTGGCATCTGTGATGCTGGGGAACTCCGGAGGAGGCTGACATGGATTACCCACTCAGCACTTGCTGAAGATTGTAGCAAATACATCAGCCTTAACTTTTGCACTGATATGCTGCGCTCCTCCATCATTGAGGATGGGGATATTTGTGGATCGTCCTCCTCCAGTGAGTTGTTTAATTGTCCACCACCATTCACGACTGGATGTGGCAGGACTGCAGAGCTTAGATCTGATCCATTGGTTGTGCGATCGCTTAGCTCTGTCCATCACTTGCTGCTAATGCTGTTTGGCACGCAAGCAATCCTGTGTTATAGCTTCACAGGTTGATACCTCATTTTTAGTTGTGCCCGGTGCTGCTCCTGGCATGCCCTCCTGCACTCTTCATTGAACCAATGCTGATCTCCTCGCTTGATGGTAATGGTAGAGTGGGGGATATGCAGGGCCATGAGGTTACAGATGGTGTTCGAATACAATTCTGTTGCTGCTGATGGCCCACAGCGCCCCATGGATGCCCAGTCTTGAGATGCTGGATCTGTTCGAAATCTACCCCATTTAGTAAGGTGGTAGTGCCGCACAAGACGATGGAGGGTATCCTCAATGTGAAGGCAGGACTTCATTTCCATAGTGACTGTGCGGTGGTCATTCCTAACGATACTGTCATGGACAGATGCATCTGCGGCTGGCAGGTTGGTGAAGATGAGATCAAGTATGTTTTTCCCTCTTGTTGGTTCCTTCACCATCTGCCGCAGACCGAGTCTAGCAGCTACGTTATTCAGGACTCAGCCAGCTCGGTCAGTAGTGGTGCTACCGAGCCACCCTTGGTGATGGACATTGAAGTCTCCCACCCAGAGTACATTCTGCGCCTTTGTCACCCTCAGTGCTTCCTCCAAGTGGTGTTCAACATGGTGAAACACGGGTTCATCAGCTGAGGGAGGGTGGTATGTGGTAATCAGCAGGTGGTTTCCTTGCCCATGTTTGACCTGATGCCATGTGACTAAATGGGGTCTGGAGTCAATGTTGAGGACTCCCAGGATAACTCCCTCCCGACTGTATACCACTGTGCTGCCACCTCTGCTGGGCCTGTCCTGTCAATGGGACACATACCCAGGGATGGTGATGGGACATTATCTGTAAGGTATGATTCCATGAGTATGACTATGTCAGGCTGTTGCTTTACTAGTCTGTGAGACAGCTCTTCCAATTTTGGCACTAGCCCCCAGATAATAGTAAGGAGGACTTTACAGGGTCGACAGGGCTGAGATTGCCATTGTCGTTTCTGGTGTCTAGGTCGATGGCAGGTGGTCCTTCCGGTTTCATTCCTTTTTTGTGACTTTGTAACTTTTTTTTTACACAACTGAGTGGCTTGCTAGGCCATTTCAGACGGAATGGAAGAGTCAACCATATTGCTGTGTTGGCCAGACCAGGTGAGGACAACAGATTTCCTTCCCTAAAGGACATTAGTGAACTGGATGGGTTTTTACAGCAATCGATAATGGTTCCATGGTCATCATTAGACTTTTATTTCTAAATTTTATTGAATTCAAATTCCGCCATCTGCTGTGGCTGGATTCGAACCCGGGTCCCAGAGCATTACCCTGGATCTCTGGATTACTAGAGAAGAAGTCCTGGAGAATATCTGATCCTTTACTGATTTCACTTCAACTGTAATCGTTAAGTACACTCAACCATCAGAATCATAAACTTCAGCGACAATACAACTACACCATTGGCTCCCCATGTACTTCCAAGAAAATTAAAAGTGCTACATTGGCAGGTCTGTACAAGTGAATGAACTGCTCAGTTGAAAATATGGCAGTTTCAGTTTACGTTGCCTTGAAGAGTGGAATGCCTCTAGACATGCCTCATAAACCACCGAGTGATGGTGTGCAAGGGCTACTGTCAGTAACAGCACCAACTCATTTACTTCATTGCAGTGCTGCAAATACTGTTCTCAGATAATTTTCCTGTAACTCAAAAAGTGCCCCTGATTTTTACAGTGACTGGAAGATATTGGAACTATTTTGAAGCCTATGATTCTGATGGTTAAGTGTATTTGATGATTACAGTTGAAGTGAAATCAGTTAAGGATCAGATTTTCTCCAGGATTCCATAATTTCCTCTTGTGGAAACTACTTACAATTTTTTTGTAGTTATTGAAACAAATTGGTTTTCATAATGATCCAACAACAGGGTTGTATCAGACATTAACACCATCACCCAATTTTGAGATTACAGATTTGCATCCTTTATCAGTCTTGTGACAGGGCGCCAATCAATGAACGCTTCCCAATTTGTCTGCTATCTCCCAACATGTCACAAGACAACCTTTAATTTCGTGCATCCTAGTTTTTACATTAAAAATCTTGATATGGGTAACACTGACAAGCCTGCATTTATTTCTCTGAAAAGCTGTTGGTGGGCCTTTTCCTCGGACAGCTGTAGATTTTATGCGGCTGATGCTATCCATGGTAGTGTTAGCATTTTTACTCAAGTGATGATAGGGGGCAGTCGTACGTGTCTAAGTCAGGATGGTGTGTAATATAGAAAACTTAGGTGATTATGTTTCCACAATCTTGATACTCTTGCCCCGTCTTAGGTTTGGGGGCATTGTAGGGTTGAAAGTGGCTGTTCAAAATTCAATTGTAATGGAGCGTTCTCTAGTAGTTTGGGCATTACAATGCAGCCATAGTGTCCTGAGTGATGTGGACGGACTATGTGAGTCTGTAGTCTCCCTATTGGAAGTGGTCACATTTCAGGAGTGGGTAGGAAATAAAAGATGTGAAATGCAGAAGGCTTTTTGCTTCATCTTATGTCCTTGATTTTCCTATGCGCTCATTTTAAACAGTTGCACATTGGAATGGGCCTAAACAAAACTTTATAAGTACAATTGGAGAAGTTGCACATCTTTTTGTAAGTCATTTTTTTTCTGGATGATAAGTTACTGATGAATCTAAATTTTTGACACAAGATGTAAAGTTTCTGAAATGCAACAAAAAAATCTCACTCCATGAGTGTACACTGTGGCTTATTACTGCAAGTTGGGAGAAAGGGCTGAAAAAATGTTTCAAAATGGGGAATTTCTAGCTTTAAATTTTGTTAAACTTGACCCTGTCAGTAAAAATCAACTGAAGCATTTTAATGTTCAATCCAAAATTGAGTAAATTAAGCTGATGTCCAAGAGTATATTTCTCTTGCAACTTCAGAATCACTGCAAAATGGTTTCCACTTAAGGGCAGGACTCAAGTTGGCTGATTTATAATCCAGTGTGAGGTTCCAGAGAGGAGGTAGTCGCACACTAATTCAGTTTAACATTGCATGGAGTTCTATACTTGGCAATGTGGTGTGAAGCTTGATATTAAAATGTGCTTAAGGAACTCCTGTGCCTCCTGAAGAAATTGAGATGGAGCTTATTTAGATGTATTAAGAGTGTTGATACTCCTTGTTAAAATTTTAAAACATAACCGTTGGGAAGGGAGCTTTGCACATGAGAGTAAACATAAGTGCACAGAATTCTTGCCATAAAGGCACTTAAACTGAGCTGCTACCTGACTAGAATTGATCCTCCCGTAGCTGCCAATCTTTTAATAGCTGCAAGTAGTCCAATATGAAATTATGGCAAATTAGCTATCTTTTATTATGATTCCTTTTTTCGCTTCCCCTTTTTCCTCACCAATTTTTTTTTGAATTTGCAAGATGCTTCATTAAATACTAGGTAGAGCAAAATAAAGATGCTTAGTTCAGACAGTGAGTACCGTTTGTACCAGAACTGATGGTATCAGTGCTTCCTGCAAGGGTGTCCCTGCTTTGCTTCAGAGTTCATTAAAACTTAAATACCTAACTTACACCACACCGGCTTCGTGTCAGTGCATAGTCAAAACTGATTTAGACTGGCAGCGAATTTGTAGTGTAAATGCTCTGATTCAAGTAACATTTAGTTTGTATATATCTTGTTAAATAGTGCTTTTTCCAATGGACATTTGATGTATTCAGGTTTAGTCTACTGTTTTTCCCATTCGTGGGATAAGGATTCTTAAATGTTGGTTTTGAAGAATAATATAAAGCCATGTTATTTTTTTGTTTCAAGGAACACTTGAAATTTTTGAACGGCTGTGCAGAAGTGGTGTCCTGAAGTTGTTTTCTTTAAACATTAAGAAATATTTTGAAGCTTTTGGTATTCATCCATGGGGTACACCAGATACTGTTTCTCCCGCGCTAGCACCTATGACCTTTTAAAATAGAGGGGAAAAAAATCAAATTTGAGAACTGTTCATGGGAAAGTACTAATCAAAGTTTAATTTCAGAGTGTGGAAGGTCTGGACTGAAAATATACATACCTCTGACAGCATAGAGGAACTTCTGACCCTTTCGTTTTATTGAAACTAGATTCACTGTTCATGGTTGTTGCTGCAAACTATGTCAGCACATTTTCGAAGGTTCTGCTTGCTGAACTAAGTCCAGGAGGCAGGTAGGTTCACTCAAGTTCAAGGTGTTGTTAGATCTACTGTGACGCATTAGGAAAACTATTTTATCTTTGCCATGCTTCTGGAGAAAGCATTATTTCAGGAAGCATTTCTTTTGAATACATTTGCGATGTGTAACACAACAGAAAATACATAGTACCATTTCACCATTAAATCATTCTACTAAACTCTGCATATGATTTCGAAGATTAGTTTTGAAACTTTCCATCCATGTTTTTCCTCAGAGCAAAACCCAAAATGCAATCTCAAAATTACTGGTTTTGCTTTTTGATATGCACTTCAAATTTTCTAATCACTTCCAGAGCTGCCATATGACTGTTGTTTTTAGAAACTCAAAGTTTTCTTAAACATATAAGTATCTTTTTAAACTGTTCACAAACTTCCTTTTATTAAAACCCATGGTAGTTCACTTTGCTTTTGGCAAAGAATTCCTGAGCTTTTGGCATATGCTGGTGTTGCCCTGAAGATTCAAGTAAAACTACTTGCATGAGGGTGATAATGTGGGCCTACAACAATATACTTTTACCATATGTATCTGCGTTTAAATCTTGTCCAGACTAACTGGATGAACCTCCTGACCTTTTCATACACTTATTCATCCGCCAATCTACCTTAAGAGTGGTCAGGAAAACATGTGCTTTCCTAAGGCTGGACTTGTAGTAAATTGTTGGAGCGCAAAGGAAGCTTTAAAAGATGGAGATAGTGTGTAGATTTAGGAGAATAGGATTTTTAATGAACTTGAACTCAAACTCAAGTATTATATACAGCAAATTGGATTTGTGGATTATGTTTGACTATTTGCTAAAAGTAAATATGAAAATTGTTATTTTTAACTTTCAGTTTTTGTATATGAATGATTTATGTAATGTAAATTTGAATTTTAATTTGGATCCACTTACAAGATTGCCTTCTCCTCCACTCATCTCTTTTGAACTGATTAGCGAAATAAATCTCTGAATCGCATAGTTTAGTCGGATAAGCCAGAAGTGTATATTTGCATAATCGAATCCAGATCTCTCGCTTATTTTCATTCTTCAATTCAGACTTAAGGGCAAGAATGTTATATTTGTTTTTTTAAAAAAATGTTCCTTACAAAATCAACTGCACAGCACTATTTTGAGGAAATATTTGTTGCATTCTGTGTATATTCCAGTTTAATTCTGCCCAGTGTTATGCAAATAGTTGCACATATGAAAAATGTGTTTAATTTAATATCACTAGAATACAGCTTCTAGGTCATAAATGTGTTTTAATTTGTTTTTGATTCAGGCATTTTAAATAGAAATGGGGAACTAATACCTGTTGTTAAATTAAATACATTGCAAATATACAAGTACTTTAAGTAATAAAAGGGCATTTATGAGTGCCATACACAGATCTTAATCATTAAGAGCTTCAAGAAATAAGTTAAGCCATAATTGTAAACGTTTGTTACCAATACTTGTGATTTTCTATATGTTTTAAATGGCTATTCTCTCAGTTGTCTGAACCATAGCCATGTACTGATGTCACTGATCATGCCTTGCATATTGAACAACAGAATCATGTCACTAAATATTTCCAGTGCTGTTGGTCTGTGGACCTGGCTATCTCGTGTGGTATCTCGAAATTATAATGAGGTAGAGTTGGAAAAATGATTTTTGATCCCCATTTAGCATTTGCTGGGAACGAGTAACTTTAAAAGTGGGCTGGCTCAGTAGGTAGCTGTCCTGCCTCTGAGCCAAAAGGTACCAGATCCAAGTACCACTCCAGGACTTATTGGCTACAAAAGAAACAAGTCATTGGTGCTGGTGAGCCAGCATGGATGGGCGCTGGTGTCGAGCCCAGATTAAATGGGGAGGTTGGTGGCAGGAAGGGCATCTGGCTGTAAAACCTGCCAAATCCAAAAAAAAAATGGTTGACAGGAGGGTGATCAACCAGCGTTATGGTGACCCCATGTAACAGGGGAAAAGACAAAAGAGAAAGGAAAGAAGGTGTAGTTTTAAAAGGGAGAGATTCTTTCTCAACTCCACTCATTTTCTCTCCTAGTCGTACATTTGATAAAGCACTGAATTGCATTGTGATATAATTTCATTAGTGTGGCACTACCTTGCACAGGTGGCCATTCTTGATAAATGAGTCTTGACAGTGAATGATGCCAGGCTATTCATTTGTGTGAAGCATTGCATTTGAGCTGAATCTTCTTGTTGCCTGACATTGCTTTTCAGTATAGTGTTTTATTTCATTTATGGGATGTGGCAGTCGCTGGATAGCATTTACTGCCCATTCCCTAATTGCCCTTGAGAATGTGGTGGTGAGCTGCTGCCTTGAACCACTGCAGTTCATGTGGTATAGGTACACCCACAGTGCTGTTAGGGAGGGAGTTCCAGGATTTTGACCCAGTGACAGTGAAGGAATGGCGATGTATTTCCGAGTCAGGATGGTGAGTGGCTTGGAGGGGGACTTCCAGGTGGTATTGTTCCCATGTATCTGCTGCCCTTGTCTTTCTAGATGGTAGTGGTCATGGGTTTGGAAGGTGCTGCCTAAGGAGCCTTGATGAGTTTCTGCATTGCACCTTGTAGATGGTACACACTGCTGCCACTATTAGTCAGTGGCAGAGAGAGTGAATGTTTATGGAAGGGGTGCCAATCAAGTGGGCTGCTTTGTCCTGGATGGTGTTGGAGTGTTGTTGGAACTACACTCATCCAGGCAAGTGGAGAGTATTCCATCGCACCTTGACTTGTGCCTTGTAGTTGATGGACAAGCTTTGAGGAGTCAGGAGATGAGTTATTCGCCGCAAGGTATAGAAATATTTGCTGATCTCATTTTCCCTCTGCCCAGCCTCAATTCCCAGAGGGAGATTGTCATATTCTTTTCAGATGAATCAATTTAGATCAGGGGTCAAACCAGGATCTGTCTGAACTTTATAGACATTGTATGAGATAGACAATTTAGCCAACCACCTTTGGGAATAGTGAACTGCCGATGGCTTTGAAAAAAATTTAAACACTGGATTCAAGAGAATAAGTTATGTGCAAACATTGAAATCATGATTTAATGTCAGCACTATCATATTACTGTGTTGTAAGTTTAAAAACATCTCGGTTTGTTATACTCTTGCATGATGAAGTTCTCTGAATTTGCAGACCAACTTAAATTTCTTGTCTTTTACAAGCAACACTAACTGGTTTTGTTTGGAATTTCTACATTGAATTATTGATGACCTGAAAGTTGAGCCAGGGAAAACAGCAAAAAATGTTAGATTAGAAACAACAGATGTGTTGTCATCACCAACATATTTTTCAGTTGGGTTTATTTTTAAAAGAGAATGTACTGGTAAACTTAACAGGAGTAAATTAACATTAAGCTGTTGAGTCATACAAAATTTAAATGCGGTCCAGTCTGATGAGGTGAAAGTTGTCCCTGACTGCTATTTGTAAGCCTCCTTTACAAAATATGTATTTGGGTGATGGTGTGGGCCTTAGTGCAAAATTGCCTCTAATTAAACACTAAATTGGGAGTCTAACTCAGGCCATAAAGATTACTGGAGTGGGAAAGGGAGATGTGGTGCTCATATAAGTGTGCTCTTCTGAGATTGAGCTAAGCCTGTAAATATATGCTACTCGGGCATTAGTGTTAAATACCTCAGATTTACACTGACATGTGAAAGCTGAGCCAAGTGAGACTCCGAAGAGTAGAATTTTGTAAGCTTTGTAATGTTATTAATGTTGCTCCTGCTATGACATTCATATACAATGTTCCATTGTTGCTTTACCTTGGCATCAGTCAGTCTTGGGTCAACTGTGTATTGTAGACAGCATTTACTGGTTTTGCGTCCTTGGGTAAATATGACTGCAGCCAAGAGTTCATTGTTAAACTAAACTGCTTGGTGCTAAAGCTCTGTTTTAATGAGGAAGTGTTCCAATTCCCAGTGCTGATATCCCTCAGTATAGAAAAGGAGTAAGAGAAAGGCACGCAAGTTATTTGTTTTACCACAATACACGCATCGTGGTATTTACAAAGCAATAAAGCTCTATGAAGCATATTTAGCTGCATTTATTTCTGCAACAAAGATTCTATTGAATGTCCTTTAATTTCATTACGTTTAGTGTCAAACAAAACCAACATATTTGGTTGTAACAGTAGGAAATGATTCACTTTCTTGTTTTTGTTTGCATTCTGAATAAACAGTTTGTCCAAACTTGTTGGGTGCAATGGATTTTTTTGACTGGAACAACGGTTTTCATTCATGTTTAAATGTAATTTTCTAATTCTGAGTGTTTGAAATATTTCTTGATCGCTATTAGGTTTACCGACCAAGTTCTGTGGATGTGAAGTTTCAGGTTCAGTGGCTAGTTCAATCGGAGTTAGGGGAGGGAAACCAACCAAGGTGATTGTTCCTGATCACTGTTTAATGACCCCGCTTGGGAAGTGCACATGTCAGTGTCATCACTATGATGCAGCAAGATCTAAATAGCCTAGTTATCAATCTGAGCTTTACTATGAAAAATGGAAACTTGGGGTATCGAATCTGAGGTGGCTTTTGTCCATGAAGTCATACTCCAGTGAATCAACATCTGCAGGAATCAACATCTACAATAGATTTCAGTTTTGATCTTGCATGGAAGTTTTATACTTTCATTTCTAGGTGTTGCTTGGAAGTTAGTACCTTTTGTGTAAATCTTTGTTATCTTCTCTCCTTATCCATCCCCGGATGATTCAGTGTACACCTGTCTTCAAATACCTTGTGCTTAATGTAACCAATTGACCTTCAGTCTGAATCTCTGTAGGTTTGTGTTTGCAATGTCCTTCCATTAAGCACATCTCCCTCAAAAGACGAACACCAAAAATGCAGCATTCCTTCAGTCCTGCACTAAAGTATCAACCTAGATCCTAATGCATTACAGCATTAATGTCCAGACATATGGAGATTAACCTACAGCCAGACAGTGTAGCTCTTGACAATAACAACTACAAAGCAGCCCGTTGTGTCACCCAATCACTAATCAGGTATAAATCCCTCCCTAAAGTGACTGACATAAATAGAACTGATACTTTGTGTGCCATTCTTTATAGGCCTTAATGGCATCATTCAGTGTGGATTCTTATGGCCTAGCTTTAACCATCTGAAGGAACTAGAATTTGTGGTTGTGCACTTAGATGATTTTTTTTTAAAGAAAACACTTTTCATATCGTGGCAGGGAGGAAAGTGAAGCTTAAACCAACATCGGATTAAAAGCTAGAAACAAGAAGTTGAAGCGTTGAAACGCTCCTCGTGTGATGCAAGTCTTTTCTGGTATTGTGCCAGGGCATCTTGATGGCCGACAAAACTATTACTATAGAAACGGGAGTCTGGTTCTTTTAGAATGCTACAGGAATGCTAATCTTGACTAAAAGAGGATTTCCAGCTGCACTGCAAGGTTGGAGTAGAAAAAGTTTGTCTTAAAAAAAATGAGAGGTAAATAATTGCCATTGAGGAGAAGGATTTGTGTTAAGTTCATATGCTCAGTGTGCAGAATATAATTTGTTTGAACAACACTGATAATTGTGCTGCGTGAATGAGTTTAAAAATAACCTGTTGTTTGATGTCAGGATTTTCACAAATACGTGCTGGCTTCTCTGTCCAAACGTGTGTATTGAAAGGAAAATAGAATAACAACCCATCATTTTACTTACGATATGTTACCGATAGTATCCCTTTGAACCATGTTTCCTTGTTTGTCCCCTATCATCTTTCTTATATTTTGATGAAAGCCTAAAAAAAAGACTTACGTTTATATAGCGCCTTTCATGACCACCAGACAGCCAGTGAGGTATTTTGAAGTGTAGTCACTGGTAATGTAGAAAACGCAGGCTCCAACAAACAGCAATGTGATAATGACCAAACGATCTGTTTAGTCATGTTGGTTATGAGATAAATATGGGCCAGTATACTGGGTATAACTCCCAGGCTCCTCTTTGTGGGATATTTTATGGCCGTTTAAGAATTGGTTTAATGTCTTTTCCGAAAGATGGCATCTCAGGCAGTGTAGCATTCCCCCATTACTACACAGGAGCATTAGCCTTAATTTTTGTGCTCAACTCCTGGAATGGGACTTGAACCCAGAACATTCTGTCTTGGAAGCGAGCGTGCAGCAATGTCATTAAATCTGAAATTAAAATGTGACTTTTTTACCGTGATTAAGTCTGGAATTGATTATTAGAGCTTTGTTTGTCCCTGAGGCCTCTTAGAAATAACTGGAAGGACAGATGAATTGGTTTGCTGTCACTCTTCAAAAGGAGTAATTTGATTTGGTGCTAAATATAACACTCTAAAGGAGTAAAAGGGACTGTTATCTCTGAGCAATTAATGCTCTCCAGCTTCAGGAAATCTGTTTAGCCCAGCCAGTTTGCTTTTCTTGTGAATCCAACAAATCTATTCTGCTTCAAACCATGGAATTGAAATGATGTCTCTATTTTAGCAACTTTACAGTAGAATTACAAAACATTTAATCTATGCCAGAGGTTTCTGTCACCCCTGGATTTTTTTTGTTTCTTAAAGCAAAACTCTGAATGGCACAGTGCTGAAGTTGTTGAGCAGGAGGAATCTTAATACCAACTGAATTCCTGATGTGCTCTGTAATAATCAATAAATTCTGACCATCACTGACCATACTGGAGAAAACTTCAAACTTTGTTTAACTGCAATTGAGAATTTTTCTATTGTGTTGAGGGGTGCAGGGGAAGTGTTTTCGACTGGGTGCTAACTTCAAGAAATTTAAAAATCTTATATGTTCATCTTTTCGAGCAAATTGCAGCTTACGTTCTGTCTTAAGAAAGGTCGACCTGAGTTTTTTTTAAATGACAAAACGCTGGGAACAGCCGAGGCCCAAAGTGGTTTAGGGGCCTAGGTGCTTAGATCACTAAAATGTCAGGTACTGAAAAATAATCAAGAGGCTAATGGTATTTTAGCCTTGATATTAAGAGGCTAGAATATAATTGGGAGGAAGTTTTGCTATGGCCATGCAATGTCCTGGTTAGACCACATCTGGAGTACTATGTGTAATTCTAGCGCTACAAATTAGCCTTAGATTCCTGGTATCTCTGAATCTGTGCTACACTCCTTCCAAGGGCTAAATTATGAGGTGACATTAAATTATGAGGCATTTTTATCCTGGAATCTAGAAAGTTAAGAGGTGATTTGAGTTTTTAGGATTTTGAAAGGCATTAGCAGGGTTGATAGACCTGAATGTTATTGGGGTATCAAGGAGTGGATAGTAGGTGGTGGGATTCTGCCTGGAAAATAGGGCAGGAAGGCAAGGGGTGAGCTATCCATTGCCTTCCTGCTGCCCGTGGCATTTTGCCATTTAAGTGGCTAATTAAAAACCTTTTCCTTCCCCACTGCTGGCATTTTATCATACCCTTCAGACCCAATCCCAGTTACCTTGCGGTGATATCCATGCTGCTTCCCTCGCTGGGTGCAGTCCCAGCTGTGGCCACCACTCTTGGTGGCACTGCTGGGGCTGGAGAACTGCCAGCCCTCCGATTGACCAGCAGCTCTTGGAAGCAGAATCCTGTCTCTTAAAGGGGCACGAGCCCCGACAACAGCTCATTAGCTGCCAGATGGATATAAAATCTGGTTGGGTCTCCCTTAAGCAACCGAGGTGGGGTTGTCCCTGGTTTTCCGACCTGTGGATGAGGCTGTTATCACCTCAACAAAATCCTGGCCAGAGCTTTTTTATGCTGGTTCGGGAGTCTAGGGCCAGGGAACATGTGGTAAAACCAGACCTAGGCCGTTCAGCAGAAAAGTTAGAAAACACATCTTCATGCAAAGGATAGTAGAAATGTGGAAAACTCTCCCACAAAAAGCTGTTCAAGCTAGTTCAATTACTTTAAAATCAGAGGTTGATTAGATGATTGCTAGCCAAGGGTTCTAAGGGATATAAAACTAAGTTGGTGTAAGGGCTTAGAATATAGATCAGCCATGGTCTTATTGAATGGTAGTACAGGCTTGAAGCTGAATGGCGTAATCCTGTTGCTATGTTCAAAGCTCAGAGCTTGGACTCACAGCATAATGAAATGCATTTTTTATATTGGAAAAGCTAACAAATCCAAGTAACTGGTGATATTAAATATCAAGTTGAAGGTGACTCACTTTTTCCTTTTATGTATGAAATTGGAAGTGGTTAAGCTTTCTTTTCTCATTTGCCTCTCTTCCAGCACAGCACTTAAAAATGGTGTTGCCTGTTTTGTACTTTGAGCTTTTAGTTTTACCTTCCCTCTCAAAACTACAATTTGAAGCCTTTGGTTATGTCGTCATTTAAATAAAGAATAGCATTTAAAAGTTCCTTAAAATAGGACAATTTGATCTTCTCACTATATTCACCATAGAAATCAGCATTTTTATTGTAATGTTTGTAATCTCTTGAATTATCAAATGGTTGTCTCAGCTTGTATTCACAATTCATTTCTACTTTCTGGGGCAGGCTTTAATTTGGAAATGTAAGTAGGAGGACACAGGCATTTCACTGAAATATACATCACTTAATTGACATCAAAATTGTTGCTGCTCTGAATGCCAGTCCAGGTTATAGCTTTTAAAATTTAAAAACATGGGTTCCAGCCTATATAATTTTTGCTTGATTCAAGCTTAAATGACTGTAGCCTCAGAATAATCAAAGGAGGAAGTTTGTTTCAGTTCTGTGTACTCTACTGCTTTGTCATGATGATACAGTGAAGTTCTGATGTGATTTTGTTTTTATTTGGAGATATGATGAAGTCCATTCCATGGCCTGTTCTCATTTTCTGCTACCGTTCCATTCATTACAGTTGTTTGCACCTGATGACTGCTGCCGACTCTCTAACCAAACATTACAATAGGTTCCAGTTTAATTTTGAAGCTTCTGAAATATTGCTGTCAACTTGGTATTTCAAAAGCAAACTCTTAATAGTTATTTGGGCAAAGTTGCATAATTGATCACAATAAAGCAAATGACGAGTTTAGGGTACTTGAACATATAGAGAGCGCGAACATGTAGAGAGAGCGAACAGTATTAGTGCATTTTATGAAAAGCCTCAAATTCAGAACTTTTCTTAGGATAAAGTTTGGTGGATATGATTTCTGTCTGTTTTATGGAAACTTGGATTATTATTAGTTTGAAGTGATCACAAAACCATTTGCTTCTGTAAACACAACTGCGTGAAAGACTCAATCACATATTTAATTTGGCTTGTCTTTCTAAAGAACATGTTGCGCAATGAGAGAAGCAGATCCATCAATCTCAACACCAGTTAATCGAGGCAAGATTGACAGAGACCAGGGGCAAATGGAATAACAGGCTGAGGAGCTGAATGGCCTGCTTCTTTTGCTGTGTAAATAGTAGAAACATGGAGCTGTCCTACGAGCTGGAAATCCTGGTTATTTTCTTTAAGCTCTGACTTTCACCTTTGTACTGTTGGTAGATCATTGTTATGTCTTGGCAGCACTCAATCTGCTCAACCTGACACTCTGTTCACGTGGCAGGTATAAGCCAGCAGTTTTATTCCACATGGCCGTTGGCTGCTGAGGTAAGGTTGGTTGAGTTGTAACTGAATGTCAGCAGCTGGAATAAGTAGGCGCCATGCAGCTGAAATCAGGTGAAAAATGCACTGGTCCAGTTAGAAATAAATTGGTTCATGTTGAAATGCCAAGTCAAGTTGTTTGTGAATGTTTTCTTTTATGCTTGAGTTTTTGTTTCCCTTGTTCTTTTCTTACTTTTGTTTTTCTTTATTGTTTCTTCAGGCAGTATCATTTTCTTGGTTTTATCCCCACAGCATTTTTTTCCGTAGGTATCTAACCATTTCTCAATCACCTGTGTCTCTTTTATGAACAGTTTTTCTGTTTCCTTCCCTTGTATTTTTCCTCCCTCAATTTCTTTGCGTTCGCAGACTGGAGGTGATAAATTGGCTTTGGACGTCCATATCTCTCTATATGATTGCTCCCACTCACTCTCGTTCACTTGCTTTCTGCCTCAGACACATGATATTCAGTGACCTGAGAATGGACATATCTTTTGCACAAAATTCCCATGAGGAACTCAGTCCCAGAAAATCTTAACTGGTAATAGTGTTACCTCGTAAGCACTTTAAATGGGCACTTCATGTAAAACCAGAATTTTGAGCCACCTGTGCACAACTTGTAAAGTTGTAAGATGGACTATGTTTTTTATTCTGTTGAAGAGTCATATGGACTCGAAATGTTAACTGTGTTCCTCTCCGCTGATGCTGTCAAACCTGCTGAGTTTTTCCAGGTATTTTTGTTTTTGTTTTGGATTTCCAGCATCTGCAGTTTTTTGCTTTTATCTATGTATTATCTATGTATTTTATTTTATTTTCAGGCCCACTGCCTTCCTCAACTTTAGTCCCTCAATTTTTTGATCTTTGTAGGAAATGTTTTTTCTCATGCTGAATTGTACCTAGATGTCAGGTTCTAAGTCACCATGACAAACCGGTGAACTGGTTAATTTCCTACAGGTGTCAGAAGGCCTAGGAAAACCAAAGGCACAAACTTGAAGAATTAAACAACTTCAGATATATAATGGCATCGGTTTGTTTGTTTTATTGAATAGTCTGGTGTGTTTACATTCAAGTTCAGTAGTGCAGTGTAGAGGATTAATGGGTTTGTGCCTGCACAACCTAAACGTGGTGTGAAAACTTGAGAAAGAAAATAAATGCCAAGAATAGATTGTGGAGTGTTGGGATTTCAGTGACTGTTTTCCAGTGAATGAAACTCCATTTGTTTTTTCCCCTAATGTTCGATTCTCTCTTTTTCCAGGTAGGTCACAAGTTGAGGCAGACTTGTCAAGTTCAAAGCACAGCCATGTAAATTTCACAGCAAGTACCACCTCCTTCATCAACATGGATTTTCGGAAACCAAACCAACTTTTACCTTAACAGTTTCAGATATTAAGATAAGTGGAAAGGTTTCAGTTGTAATCATGACTACCTCACACATGAATGGACATGTTGCAGAGGGATCAGATAATGAGGCTAAGAACATAGACCTTTCAGCTCATGATGAGCCACCAAGGCACAGAGAAATGGCAGTGGATTGTCCTGATGACTTGGGTTCACGAACCATGCCTATTCGTCGAAGCGCTCAGTTGGAGAGAATTCGCCAGCAACAGGATGATATGCGTCGTAGACGAGAAGAAGAGGGAAAGAAACAGGAGTTTGACCTTAATTCTTCCATTCGACTGAAAAAATTAGCGCAGGTTCAGCCAAAAGTGGGCATTGATAACCCTACATTTGAAGACATTTTAGAAGGACCCAGCAACACAGTTAAAGTTCTAGGTATGTATTTGGACAAAGTAAGTCAAGAAATCATTTCCTTGGCTGCTGAATAAAATGAATGTATTTGTAGTTAAATATTATTTTGCTAAAGGAGAATGTGGTTGTTGAGTCATCATAAAAATTAAAATGTCAAGCAAGCATACTACTTTCTTGAATTAATGAGCTTTGTGTGGCTAAAAGATATTAACAAATCTGAATGATTGAAGTAACATTTTACAATATTTTGAGTCACTGCTCAGCAATATACTATAAATTGGAAATGTTGCCAAATTTGTCTTGCATCTTGACATGAAAATTAGACCATTGCATTTATTTCACATCACGTGCAACAGCAAAGTTCAAAGGTGACCAAGTGCAAAGTTAAAACACATCATTTACAGGAAAGATATGCAAATAAATTTTGGCAGAAGTGCTGAGTTTTCCTTTTTAATGCAAAGCTGTGCATTTGTCAACAGTTGTAAAATTGCAACAAAAGGCAATTTGGTTCATCATGATTGTGCTATTACGAACTCCTAGATAGCACCTAACTATTCTCATTACGGTTTTCCTACTTCTCCTGTAATACTTCTCGAATGTTTATCAAATTCTCTCTAAAATATCATTAACTCAGCTTCAATAAACATTTGTGGCAAAACATTGCATGTCCTAATAACACTTCTTTCTAACCTTTTCATAATTCCTTGCACGCTAACTTTGAATCCAGACCCCTTTGTTACTGACCTCCAAAGGTGATCTCTATTCAGGCCTTTTAATCCTGAACATTTTTTTTTCCCCAAGATCAATAGCTGCCATAAACTGTTGAAATAATATGCCTTGTCTGAACAAACTTTCAACCATATTTTTAATAGCTTCCCTATTTCATGGGTGCTATTTGAAATGGTTGACTTTAAGCATACCAGTCATTAAAATAGTTTTTTATATAGCGTATATATCAATATTGAACAAAAACTGAAAAGGCTTAGGCAAGATAGTGAAAGTTTTGCAACAAATATGCTTTTGGAATTTGAAATATGGGCAAGTTTCTTGCAGTGTTAAAATATATACTGTACACTGATGTAAATGTTCCTTTCCTTATTTATGCTGATTATCGTGTACATTACTGTTTCACTTCTGACACCCTCCTCAAAAAAGAAATACCCTCAACCCCGCTGTTCCCATGAAGCAATGTTCCATCTCCAAAGCCCTTGAACATGTCGCCCCTCAGCCCTACACCCTTTTTCCTGCCTCTCATGGTTTGAATTGTTTCAGTCCGGCTTGTGAGGAAGTCAGAGGTGAAATAGCAATGTACTACCCAATAATCAAGTCCTTCACAAGAATTAGAATAAATAAGACAAGTAAAATAGGCATTGTTGCATATTGCATTTTAATACTGCAGTCGCAACTTTGTTGAATCCCTCCTTGACCTCTCTACAGTTTTTGACATGACCTACCACATTACCCCATGAGTCTCTCTTCACTTGGTTCCATTCTTATCTTTCTGATCAATTATCATCACAGGATTTCTAATAAGAGTTTCTCTCCCTATCCCTGCCCTGTCACCACATGAGTCCTCCAATGATCTGTCCATTGCCCCCCATTCTTCCTTTTTCAGATATGACATCATCCTGAAACTATGGGGCCTGTTCTTCAGATATAATGATGACAACTAGTTCTACTTCTCCATCAACACACTTGATCCATTCTGCTGTCAAACTGTTTGTGCGTCACCCCTCCATCAAAGCCATCAACTGTGGACCCCTGACTCCATTTCTTTCTCAAGTCACCATCACAGGCTGAACCAGACCATTTCCAATCTTGGCAAACTGTTTGACTCCAAGCTAAATATCCATATATATCCTCTCCAGCTACTTCCACCTCTGTAACATGGCCTGCCTCTGCCCCTGTTACAGTATATCCACCCGTGAATCCTCATACATGCCTTCAGCATCTCCAGACTTAATTACTTCACTACTCTTCTAAACAGGCTCCCATCCATTACCTGCACGGAACACTAATTTACCCCAGGCTCTGCTTGAATCCTTGCCTGCATTAAGTCCTGCTCACCTGTTCCCCTATCCTCATCGACCTGTGTCAGCTCTTGGCCTCCCACACCCTGAATTTAAAATTATTGTCCTAGGGAAGAATTTTCTCTCCATCAGGCAGGCAAGCCGGGAGTGGACACGGAGCCAATCGCCGCCTGCGATCGGCTGTGTGCTGCCATTTTACATGGGCGGGCCAATTGAGGCCCACCCAACGTGACGTGCATCCGGAAGCACTCAGCGCTACCTGTGCGGGTGAGGAGAGGAGGGAAAGTTGGGGAAATCTCCGAGGCACAGAGCTGGATTAATTTAATAATAAAACATTGGAAAAAATAAAATTACTCAGACATGTCCCCTCGTGACATGTTTATGAATTTTCATAAGACATTTTATTTAATTAATAAACACTTCATGAAACCTCATCCCGCCCACGGATGACGTTTCATGAAACATGCGAAGGCCGCCTGGGCTCTTCGCCTGTCCCCCACCAACCTTAAGGTTGGACGGGCAGCTCTGACAATCACTTTAATTAGTTAATTAATGGCCTTAACAGGCCTTTGACATTTCAGGCACGCAGCCAACTCTGGTGCGCGCCCACCAAACTGAAGATCAGAATGATGCGCAGTGAGCTCGGGATGCACGGCCAATGTCACTGCGTGTCATTTTACACCTCTGCGTGTGGGGACGGACCCCGCAGGCCGAACGGAAGATTCTGGCTCTAGTCTATAAATCCATCTCTGTTACACCCTCCCAACACTCCCATAGTATCTATTGCTCTGACTGCAACCTCTTGTACATCTCCTTTCCCCCCAACCATTGCCAACACTGCCTTTGGTTATTTGTACCCCGTGCTCTAGAATTCCCTCAACTCCTCTCCTACATCCTCCACACTAACCTCTCCTCCTATAACACAGCCTTTAAAAACCTTCACCTTCCACCAAGCTTTTGGTCACCCTCTTGATCTTTTCTTTGTTCCAGCTTCTGTCATCCTCGTGCATCTATGAAACACCTTGGGACAAACCTCTGTTCACGGTGCTATGTTAGCCACAACTTGTTGGCCTGGATTCAAATTCAGCCTGCCTTCCTGGAATGAAAGTCCCTGTCTGCTAGCATGCAGCCTACTATGTGAAATTGATTTGGACATTCTTAACTGAGTCTTAAATAAATGGAGCTTCTCAGTGCAAAATTTCCCATATCTAAAAATAGATGATGTCGTTTTAAAATTCTCAGTCAATGGGAGCACAATTGATGACTGATGTGGGAAGTGGAAAAATTGCACCTGGGGTTCTCTTTTAATTTTTGATAAGTATCTTATTGAGGCAGAGCAAAGGGAACTTTATACTGCCTTGTGACCATAGTTACGCATGTGTTGGTCATGCTTGATGCTGACTGGGTATGTGAAGTGGAAGAACATTCCATTCCCAAAGGTAAAAGCAAAATACTGCGGATGCTGGAAATCTGAAATAAAAATAAAAATAGCTGGAAAAAGTCAGCAGGTCTGACAGCACCTGCGGAGAGGAATACGGTTAACGTTTCAAGTCTGACTTCATTAGAACTGAATGAAGAGTTATACGGACTTGAAACATTAACTGCATTCCTCTTTGCAGATGCTGACAGACCTGCAGAGTTATTCCATTCCCAAACACTGGCATTCCCAAATTCTGAGCGCAAAATCCCCCACCCATGTGTCCCAAAGAGATGCATGCTGATCCCCCACAAGGTGCAACAATTGCAGAGCAGACCGTTATTGCTCGATGCCAGTTTCAGACCCTGCAATGGTTTGTTACGAATGAGATTTTTTTTTGTTAGGAATTAATGTGAATAGTTGACAAAACCAGTACGTGATATATTGCTCAGCAAGGTTTAAGCATCACAAAGTCATCTTGGCACATTTTTTCTTTAGCTAGTATTCTTCACTTGTTGGTAGTAGTTTCATTCTGCCAGCTCCAGTACTTCACTCAGCTGACAATGAGTCCTAGAAGGCTTTAATTTTGAGTTTGTTGGCTATTCAGCTTTGGGGGAACATCATAGATGAGCCCAGATGTTACCTCATTGTCTTCTTCCATTGCAATCCCAGCTGATTTTCTTCAGTCACTCATCCCCATCAGTCTACCTCATACAGGGTTGCTGAGGCCAATTGTGGTTCCTTTGCACAGTACCTGAAATCAATTAATTCGTTAACTCAGGATTAAAACTGAGACATTCCCAAGCTGTATGGTTTAGTCATTCACTTACAATCAGCCATTGGTTTGACCTGTGATGCGACACTCGCTCACACAAGATGACGGCAGTTTGGGGTCACATTTTGCGCCGGAGAGTTTCAGCTCTGTATGGCCGCGGCCGGTGGCAAGGAACACCAAGGGGCACGTATGTGGAAGATCCTGAGCTTTGTTGTTGCTATTCCTGGTGTAAGTGTCTGTATGCTGAACTGCTACTTGAAGGCACAACAGCACAGCCATGAGAGGCCAGAGTTTGTTCCTTATGAGCACCTCTGCATCAGGAACAAACTATTCCCTTGGGGTGATGGGAAGCGCACTATCTCCCACAATTCCCATACTAACCCTCTGCCTACCAGCTGGGAAAATGCAGAGGTGCACTGAAATTTTGGAGCAGAGAAAACTGGCTGAGTTGATGGACCATTCCTTCAAGCCTAAGAGTTATGTAAATGTGTGCATTATTTTAAAAAAATAAAGCAGAAGAATTATGAAACAAGCGTTCACCTTTGATGAGGTAACACCATAATAAATATACTTTGGGGAAAAAAATAATTGGATAATTCTACTGACGAGACTTTTATTTTCTTAACTCTAGAAGTAGATGAGCTGCTGTCTTCTCTAAAACACATACAACACAGCCTGGTTGACAGTCAGAGTCAGGATGATGTGACACTCATTTTGCAGCTGGTTCAGAACCGGGATTTCCAAAATGCTTTCAGCATTCACAATACGGTAGCCATTCATATGCACAAGATGAGTCCACCATACCCTGTGAACGCCAATGCACAGGAACTATCCCAGGAGGTAGGTTTATTGCTAAATTAAATTAAAGAATGGATTGTAATGAAGCTTCCTCTTTTAAAACTTTGTTTTCAACAAGTTGCCTGCAGCTTTTGAAGGCTGTTTTGGTGATTAAATTTACGGTGTGATGTTAACCTGGTGCCTTTTATGTCACCTGAGCAATGTGTTACTCTGGAACATGAGCTATGACTGCAGTGATAACATCTCCAGTGTTTCCTGCTCTCAATCATCTTCTGCCTGCCAAATCTCCTTGGTTCCCTCCCTTCCTATTCAAAATCTGTATGCTACTCTTTTTGTAGTGTCTAACGAATACATGGGATCATCTTCCTCTGAAAGCTTTAGCTTTAAAATGACATCCAAGTATCCAGGTTGTGCATAAGCTGTCTTTTTCTTCAGCTCATTGCTGAGACTGCAGATATGTTGTTTGGAACTCATCACCATTTATGCGCTTCTAGTTTTGATTCCACTATCCTTCTTGGCTCTCTGTTCAGATTGAAATCAATGTTTTGTTGATGCTTTAAAGGCAAAATCCAGTACATTTCCAAGAGTACCACTATGCCCACTTTCCCTCACTCCCAGTATTACCAATGTTTTTTCCCTTATTGAGCACCTTGACCACCTGCTTCTCTCTATTTGCACTCTCCTGACACGGGTTAATGCAGCACTCTGTAATTGAAGTTTTGTACATGTAATGCCTTGTACATCCATCACCCTGATCTTGCTGAATTGCAGCACCACCCTGTTTCTCAAATCTGTTTTAAGATCCACTTTTGCTGCTTCATATCCCTTAGCCACCTTGTTTTCCAAACTTTCCTCGCCCCTGTTTCTCTGAAGATGGTTTATCACAACTCCTCTTGATTTCCTCATAAGCACCCAATCTTTTAAACATGATGTTCCTGCACTCTGGAACTGGTTTTCAATGCTATCTGCTGTGTTATCTGTCTCACTGTTTTCAATTTTTTCCTCAAAGACCCATCTCTTAGACCAGTGGTGGGGAACCTTTCTCTTATCATGGGCCTTACACACACACACACAAAATCAGTCATAGATCTCGCACACACGAAAATCAACTTATTTTAGTTTTTTTTGAGAGAGAATACAGAGATGTTCAACTCACCCGCTGTTTGAATGCAATGGCTGAATTTGAACATATTGTTAAATGTTATTAGAGTAATTCAGCTGACACTTACATCCAAAGCAAGTTTGTAACATTGATGATAAATGCTATTTTGAAGGTGCTGCTGTCATACGTCTATATTTTTAGAAACCTTGTTGCGGGCTAGGTGCCATGGGCCATAGGTTCCCTACCCCTGTCTTAGATCATGCCTTTAGTCTCTCCCCTCTGGAAACTCTTTAATTTCCTGCTACATATTTACCTCTTCCTCCTTGCAAAGCATTCTGAGATATTTATCTCTGCAAGGAAAATTGGAGAAATATAAACTTCCCTCAGTTAGTCCAAGTGGGGAAAAATGGCTATTTTTCTCCATTAATAAAATTAATATCAATGAAGAACAATACAACCATTGGTGATAATTAAGTGGACACTTTTTAACGCTGTCAAAGGGAAATAGGCTTAAGGATCTCTTTTCTTTACTAAGAAAGTGTTAAAATTGTGGAACATATTGTCAGCAGGGAGCAGGCGGAAGAGAGGTATTTGAATGACTTATAGAAAGACTGGATGAACTTCCTCTTTGAAAGAGGAAGCTGCTACTAATTCTAGAGGAAGTTGTTTTGGAACAGTGGGGTTAGATGCACCCAAGGTTTTCGAATACATAAAACATTATTGTTACAAATTACAGCAGTACATATGTTTTCAAGAATTTGATGAAACCCTTATCTTTCCAAGAGGAAAATATGTACAAATATTGCATTTTAACTACCCATCGTGAGAGTTGAATTTTATTTGTAGCAAATAGAATATTTTCATTTTCTATATGGACGATTGAATTTATCGGCAAGTTAGATCTGAAAGCTTATTTTCATTCTTAGGCCCCTTTTAGCCATTGTTACAGAGCTATAATTTTGTCATATGCTTTTGGGAAAATCATGAATTCGCCTTGGTAAAAATATCAGAACTCTACTCCCCATATTCTAACCGCATCTATTCACACCAACTCATCACCTGCACTTACACTGGCTCCTGATACCCCCAACTCCTTCAATTTAAAATACTCACCCTCATTCAAATCCTCTCATGGCCTCACCCTCTCTACATCAGAAACCTTCTCCAATCCTGAAAGTTTCTAAGAACTCTGTGTTTGTCCTGGGGAGAGAGCCATAGGAAGAGGTGAATATTGGTGTTGGAGCTGACTGGAAGCAAATTATGTTTCCTCTTGTTTCACAAATAAATAATTTAGTTTGTGGGAAAATATTGTAAAAACCTTCCCACAGATTCTTGGAAACTGTTTCGTGAAAAACATTGGTATTTAGGGAAGAATAAGGTTTCATTTGCTGAAGAAACTTCATGTGATCGATATAGATGTCAGCCAATCGGAAGAAACCATTACAAAGCCACATATCCTTTATTTGTTTTTGCAAATAAAGGTTAAAATTACAGGATTTGTGCCACTCATAATAAAGGTTGAGTCTTTGCCATCCTTGTTTAGTTTCAACAGATGTGTTATTACTTTTTTTAATTGAAGTTTTTAGTATGTACAAGACACTGTGGAATGAAAACTCATTATTATGTAAATACATTTGTAACCTACTTTGCTGAATTTTATAATTGAGGGGTTTGTACACAATGCAATCAGAGCATGCTAGAGGAAATCAGAACACTGTTGTGGTTATTTGTTTGGATTCTTGTGCTTTTTGTCAATTAGCCAGTCATTATACATTTTAGTTTCTCCCTTTTGTTGGGCAATAAAGTTGGAAAAATTGGTTGTTGCACTTTTAAAATACTTCAAGACATTGAAGTGAAACTTTAAACCTTCGGAAATAGAAGTCAGACGACCACATTCAATTAATGAACTGTTCATTTACAGTTGGGCATTTATATGTCAGTAATCAATGTGCAAGATAGTACTAATGTTAAACTGGGCTAATATTTGGCTGAGGGCTTGAAAAGCAAAATGATAGTTAATGCTTATTGCAGCTGGTGTTTCTGAAAAGTGTCCCGACAGTGTAATACCATTTCAGCCAACTGAAACCTCTTCTGCTGATCCACCTTGAAAGCCGTGTGTTTTTTATTTGTAAATGACTCTTTGGGGAATGGGTGACGAGTTTCTGGGGGCTTCTCCAACTTTGCCAAAATCCCTGTTTAAATTAGTAATTGGAGTTACCACTAGAGTTGCAGCAGTGGAGCAGAATAAACCCTGGGGAAATTGCCAGCGTATGTTCCAGTGTATCTGGTCATAGCTTCCAAAAATATCTCTGAACTAAGGCGCATCTAGTATTGACCAATTAAGAATGTTTATGAATTGTAACATCTGTAAGTCAGACTTCTCTACAATCATGAAGCTTCACAACCAGGCTGATGTTGACAAATGACAACACTTACAAACCAAATTGTCATCATCTTGATCAGGATAAAGCCCAATAACCTCCCCTTGACCCTTGATAATACTGCCATCACCAAGACTCTCACTATCAAAATCTTTGGGGTCACTTATTTTGGAGATTTTCAGTGAGTGGAATGGACGGCAATGGGACGAAGAGAGCATACATATTGTCATACACTGGATATCGTAATTATACAGGACTGACTAGATGGACCAGTCAGTTTTTTTTCCCTTCCTCATTTCATGTGTGTTCATATGTCACTGTTGGGTTGAAGTTAAACTGGATCAGCTATATCAAAATTGTGGCTACAAGAGCTGGGCAGTGGCTGGATATTTTGGTGCAAATGGTTTACTTCCTGACCCCTCAAAGTCCTGTCACCATCTACGAAGCTAGCTAGAATGCATATTATTCTCATGGGCAGTTTAACCAGGGTGGTTTGGGAGGATTTGAATTAAACTAGCAGAGGAGTCAGCATCAGCATGTAGAAGCAGAAATGAGAAATAAGGTGCGTAAAGGAGTGTGTGTTGGATAGTACTAGAGAAAGAAGTACCACCATATTAGATGGGAACAGACTTAAGATGGGTAATTAGTGATGGGCAACAAATGTGGCCTTGCCAGCAATGTCCACATCTCATGAAAGAATAAAAAAAAGCCTAAAAAGGACTATGAAGAAAGACAAGTTTGAATGCACGCATATAAATGCAAACTGTAGTAAATCAGGTTGGTAAGCTACAAGGACAGATAGATGTGTGGGGATATGATGTGACAATAACAGAAAAATGGCTTAAAAACAGTGAAGACTGGAAGCTTGATATCCATGAATGTAAACTGTTCAGAAAGATAGGGAAATAGAAAAGAGAGGTGGAATGGTAGCACTGATTAAGGAAGAGACTGTTGTGCTGGAAAGAGAAGATGCCCTTGAGAGGACAAGGACAGCATCCATTTGGTTAGATGTTCATAGCAAAAAGGGTATGGTCACACTATGGGAGGTAATCTATAACCTCCAAATTGTGAGATGGAGGAGCAAATCTGCAGGGGAATCAGAGATTTGCAAGAACTATAGAATGGTGATGTAAGAGGACTTTAATTACCCAAAAATCGATTGGGATAATGTTATAGTAAAGGGTAAGGAGGGGGAGGAATTTCCTAAAATGTATTTGGGAGAACTTCCTTAACCATTATGATCTCAGTCCAACTAGGAAGGAGGCATTGCTGGACCTGTTGCTCAAGAATGAGGCAGGCCAAATGTCTGTGGGGGACACTGGATGTAGGGGTGATCATCATTTCATAGGGATAGATTAATAATGGAGAAGAGCAAGCAGCAATCTAAAGTACACCTTCTAAATTGCAAGAGGGCTAACTTCAATGGGGTGAGAAGGGATCTTGCCAAGGCAAAATGGAACCAAAGTTTGACAGGAAAAACTGTAATGGAGCTATGGGTGATCTCAAAAGGAGAGATGTTTCAGCTGCAGGCTAGATACATCCCAACAAGAGGGGAAGCCAGGAGAGCCAAAGCCAGGGTTCCTTGCATGATGAGATGGAAAATATGATGAGGGCAGAAGGTGAATTCTTCAAGCAAGAGCCAGGCCAGATATAATTTAAGAGGGAATGTGAAGAAGAAAATAAGACTGACAAAGGGATAATATGAGACTAGAATGACAGTCACCATAAAAGGGAACACAAAAGTCTTCTGCTGGCATGTAAATAATAAGAGGTGGGTGGGTCTTATTAGGGACAGAGGTACAAGACAAAGCTAGCATATTGAATAAAAATAGAAGATGCTGGAAAAACTCAGCAGGTCTGAAAGCATCTGTGGAGAGGGAAACAGAGTTAATGTTTCGAGTCTGTATGACCCTTCTTCAGACTTGAAATGTTTTTCCAGTGTTTTCTGTTCTTATTTCAGATGTGCAGAATCCGTAGTATTTTGCTTTTATCCTAGCATATTGAATAATTACTTAGTATAGGTATATACTAAGTAAGAGGACACAGACAAATATCAGTCAAAGCAGAGATGGTAGAGATAATAGATGGGGTGAAAATTGATTGGCAAGATATACTGGAAATTGTGGCCATGTTTAGAGTGGATAAGTCGCTTGGTCTAGATGGCTTGCATCCCAGGTTGCTGTGGATAGTGGAAGGGCTTGCCATAATCTTAAACAAAAACAGAATTACCTGGAAAAATTCAGCAGGTCTGGCAGCATCGGCGGGAAAAAAAAGAGTTGACGTTTCGAGTCCTCGTGACCCTTCAACACAACTATGTGAATCCAAGGAGAGGGGTGAAATATAAGCTGGTTTAAGGTGGGTGGGCGGAGGGGGGCAGGGAAATGGAGGGGGGTGGTGTGGTTGTAGGGACAAGCAAACAGTGATAGGAGCAGATCATCAAAAGATGTCACAGACAAAAGAACACAGAGGTGTTGAAGTTGGTGATATTATCTAAACGAATGTGCTAATTAAGAATGGATGGTAGGGCATGCAAGGTTTGGCTCTAGTGGGGGTGGGGGGAGCATAAAAGATTTAAAAATAATGGAAATAGGTGGGAAAAGAAAAATCTATATAAATTATTGGAAAAAAACAAAAGGAAGGGGGAAGAAACAGAAAGGGGGTGGGGATGGAGGAGGGAGTTCAAGACCTAAAGGCTGTAAAGTGCCTAGTCGCAAGATGAGGTGGTGTTCCTCCAGTTTGCGTTGGGCTTCACTGGAACAATGCAGCAAGCCAAGGACAGACATGTGGGCAAGAGAGCAGGGTGGAGTGTTAAAATGGCAAGCGACAGGGAGGTTTGGGTCATTCTTGCGGACAGACCGCAGGTGTTCTGCAAAGCGGTCGCCCAGTTTACGTTTGGTCTCTCCAATGTAGAGGAGACCACATTGGGAGCAACGAATACAGTAGACTAAGTTGGGGGAAATGCAATTGAAATGCTGCTTCACTTGAAAGGAGTGTTTGGGCCCTTGGACTGTGAGGAGAGAGGAGGTGAAGGGGCAGGTGTTACATCTTTTGCGTGGGCATGGGGAGGTTCCATAGGTGGGGGTTGAGGAGTAGGGGGTGATGGAGGAGTGGACCAGGGTGTCCCAGAGGGAGCGATCCCTACGGAATGCCGACGGGGGGTGAAGGGAAGATGTGTTTGGTAGTGGCATCATGCTGGAGTTGGCGGAAACGGCGGAGGATGATCCTTTGAATGGGGAGGCTGGTGGGGTGATAAGTGAGGACAAGGGGAACCCTATCATGTTTCTGGGAAGGAGGAGAAGGCGTGAGGGCGGATGCGCGGGAGATGGGCCGGACACGGTTGAGGGCCCTGTCAACGACCGTGGATGGAAAACCTCGGTTAAGGAAGAAGGAGGACATGTCAGAGGAACTGTTTTTGAAGGTAGCATCATCGGAACAGATGCGACGGAGGCAAAGGAACTGAGAGAATGGGATGGAGTCCTTACAGGAAGCGGGGTGTGAGGAGCTGTAGTCGAGGTAGCTGTGGGAGTCGGTAGGCTTGTAATGGATATTGATGGACAGTCTATCACCAGAGATTGAGACAGAGAGGTCAAGGCAGGGAAGGGAAGTGTCAGAGATGAACCACGTGAAAATGATGGAGGGGTGGAGATTGGAAACAAAATTAATACATTTTTCCAAGTCCCGATGAGAGCATGAAGCAGCACCGAAGTAATCATCGATGTACCAGAGAAAGAGTTGTGCAAGGGGGCCGGAGTAGGACTGGAACAAGGAATCTTCCACATACCCTATAAAGAGACAGGCATAGCTGGGGCCCATGCAGGAATAATCTTTCCAGATATGGGGTAGGTGCCAGTAGATTGGAAAGTGACAAATGTTATACCCTAATTCAAGAAAGGGTGTAAGGACATTATTAGTAACTACAGACCTCACTGTTTAACATCAGTGGTGGGTAAGGTTTTGGGAACATTAGTAAGGAAAAAATTATGGACGCTTGAAGAGGTTCGAACGTGTTTAACTAATTTAATTTTTTGATGAAGTAGTAAAGAAGCTTCATGAAGGGAACACAGTGGATATTGTCTATGTGGATTTAAAGAAAGTGACACACTACCACATAAAAGGCTGGTTAACAAAATTGTGACTCGTGGAATAGGAAGGTCACTATCAGCTTAGATAAAAATTGATTTACGACAAAACAGCGAGTCATGTAAATGGTTGTTTTTCAGACTGTATGATAATAGACAGTGATTTTCCCCATATAACTGCTTTTTTGATATGTATGTAATCTTGGAATACAGAAAATTTCACCATTTGTCGATGTTACCAAACCTGAAGCTGATACCAATTGACTGTACAAGCACATAGGCTAGCAGAATGGGCAGACAAGTCCAGTATGACTCGTTTAGATAAGATAGACAAAGAACAGCTGTTCCCATTAGCTGGTACAAGGACTAGGACACACAGATTTAAGGTTTTGGCAAGAGATACAGGAGATGAGAGAAAGAGCTTTTTTATGCAGAGTATTAATGATCTGGAAGGCACTGTCTACGAGGGTGATGAAACGGGGGGTGATCAATGATTTCAGAAGGAAATTGGAAGGGCACCTGAGGTAAATAAACTTGCAGAGCCAGGGGAGGAGGCCAGGAGCCCAAATTCAGTCTCCAGGGGAGCCACCTTTGGGAGGACAGGCGCAGGCACAAAGGGTGCAGGGCCAACAGAACATGCAAGGCGGAAGGGGCCGCAGAAAACACCACTATCCTGCTGCCTCAATATGTCTGAGTTGCAGTGCTGGAGGAGACTCCGTCTCTCAAAATAGACAGTGACCTTCATCTGTCAAAATGATAGGCCCTGAGATCTATGCCAACTGTGTGGGTGGGCACCCCATGCTGGTGATGTTGAAGGTCACAGCTGCCCTCAACTTCTATGCCTTCAGCTCTTTCCAGGGTTGGTGGGCGATCTTTGCGGAATCTCACAGTCAGCTGTCCACGCTTGTGTCAAGCAGGTGACAGACGCTTTGTTCAGGTGTGCATTGACTTTCATTCACAATCACTGGGAAGAGGCCAGCCAGACTGAGTGAGCCAGAGGCTTTGCAACAATTGCTAGGTTCCCCCACACCCAGGGTGCAATTGACTGCACACATGTAGCCATCAAGGCGCCAGCGGGTGAGCCGGGTGCCTTTGTCAACAGGAAGGGCTTCCACTCCTTGAACATGCAGAAAATGTGTGATCACAGGATTCAGATTGTGCAAGTCTGTGAAGCTACTCCGGCAGCTCCCATGATGCTTACATCCTGAGACACTCCCAGGTACCGAGGCTCTTCAGTGCTCCAGCCCGGCTGGATGGATAGCTGCTGGGTTACCAGGGCTATCCCCTCAGAAGGTGGCTCAGGATGCGCCTCCGCCATCCAAGAACGGATGAGCAGCGGCACACTAGGAGCCATTCCTCCATAAGAGCTGTGGTAGAGAGAACCATCGGTCTTCTCAAGATGCTCTTCCAAGGTCCGGACCATTCGGGGCGCACTCCAGTACCCCCCTAGATCGTGTGTTGCTGATAGTGGTTGCATGCTGTGCTCTCTACAATCTGGCACTGGAAAGTGAGGAGGCAGTGGAAGAAGATGATGTAGATGCAGTTGCTCTGGGTGCACACGAGTCCAACAGTGAGTCCGAGGATGAGCACGCACAGGTGAAGCCTGAGCCATGTTCACAAATGAAGCGTTTAATGAATTCACAAAATAAACCAGAAAATAAACTTAATTCAACGGTGTTGAGCAGCACACCAAATTATAATCAACTAATAGCATAAAACTACCAGTGAGAAGCCCCTGGTGTGCCTAAGGTACCTTAAGTTTATGTTTTCGGGTGCTCCGTCTAGGTGCTCCCCCCTTGCTGGTACTGGCATTTGAGACAGCCTGCTCACTCTGCTGTCCTGTTGACCGCGATGACCTTGGCAGGCGCCCTCTAGCCCAAGAAGCCTTTGATGGCCCCGCCTGGGGGCCACAGCCCAGTCGCCACAGCCTCATCGGATCCCACGGTCACTGGCAGAGAGGCAGAGGAATTGCTCCCCTTATCCGGAGCGCCCTGAGAGGAACCCGCAGAGACGACAGACAGCTCATGGGCCGATGTGAGGTCGCTTCGGATCTCCCTGCTCACCATTGATGGATGGGCACCAAGCTGGGATACTTGGTGCCCAATCCATCCTCCACACTGGCACTGACCAGCTGAGGTCAATGTCACTGTGAGGACTTGCAAGTCAGAGCGCAACCCCAGGAAGCACTGATTGTACCCTGGAGAAGCCTCTCCACGAGAGTCGCCACTCTCTCCATGGAGGAGACATTGCGCTCGGCCACGAGGGTCAATGCATTGATGATGCTCTGCATGGACTCCCCCAGCACGGAGACCATGCCATGCGTAGCCTCATTAATCTCTGCCAGATCCTCCACACCCTGCTGGACTTCCAGCATCTGCTGCCTCAGGGAAGACTCCAGAGGCTCATCATCAGCCAGACTGAGCATGTTCCTGGTCTTCTGCAGTCTTCCAACTGGCGGCACCCTGCTCACACTCTGCCTCTGCCTGCACCTCAAGCAAGTGTGAAGTGCCCTCACTGCTGCACCCTGGGAGACTAGCCGATGATCTAATCCCCTTTGAGGTGCTAGTATCTGCCTGCCTGGCAGAGATGGTGTGACGCTTGTTCTTGTAGTTCTTCTGGGCCCTCAGGTGTTAGTGGTGGCCCTGGAAGAACAAGGACATTTGATTGGTTCAAGTTGAGACAATGTCGATGTGCATGCCTGGCCCCCAGATCACTATGCGCCTCTCCTTCCATAATCAATGAGAAGCCCCATTTTGGAAGCTTAAATCACTAAACATTCAACAGTGGAATGGTTACAAGGATAGGCATGGTGACCTCAGTGCACTGCACTCTTGCCTCCCCCTGTCATGCCAGCCTCACTGCCATTGGTGGAGCTGGACACACAACGTCTCTCCAGCTCCATCGCCTCCAGCTTGTATCTGGTTATAATCGCCAACTATACCTGGCCTCCACCAGTCCACATCTGTTCTGCATTATTTTGTGCGGCCTTCTCCTGAAAAGGAGAAAGATTTGATTAGTCCATCCTGTACATGGATTGCCATTGCACCCCTGCCACCCCCACCTGAGTGAAACATTTGCAAGGCTCCAATGAACCATGACCCTCGAGCAGCAGCACACTCACACCAAGCAGCCAGGGCTACCCCCCTTGCCATCATGCTGCCTCCATCCCATTTTCCACCCTCATGGTTTAACCTTGCAAAGCAAGGGTGCACAAGCACGTGGAATGCCAAGGGTAGCAGATGGATGGGTGCCCCACCACCTGGAAGTTCCCCTCCCAGCATGTCAACAGCCTGGCTTTGAAATGTTTCGGAGTTCCAGCACTGTGCCTAGGTGCAGATCCTGAGGTAACCCCCAAAATTGTAGTTTGCCACATGCAGCGGATGCAGAACCCAGCTCAGCACAACCCTCTCCGTGAGCTAGGCATGGGCAATAAATGCTGGCTCACCCAGCGAAGGCCACATGCCGTGAATGATTCAGTGCAGTAAGTACATTCAGTGGTGAGGGAAGCCTAACTGCTGTTAAGTGACCCATGCCAACACGGTACTCACCCTTCCCGAGCACAAGAGGCCATTGAAACGTTTGTGGCACTGAACCCAGATGCATCGCACCATGTTGTGTGAACTCACTATCTCTGCCACCTCCTCTCAGGCACGTTTGGTCACGTGGGGGAGCCTCCTCCTGCTGTCCCTGGGAATGAGGATCTCACACCGTGCTGCCACCTCCCAGAGGAGGGCAGCAAGGCACTTGTTCAAGAAGTGAGGGGCACAGTGCCCTGCAAGTGTTCAAGACCAAAAAGAACTCTCACATTGTTATTTACCTCATTTAGGCTCCTCATTTTGCTTTTACTTTTATCTCTTTCATTATTTGGCTACATCATTAGCTTTCTCCCTAGTTAGGGGAACAGGAGAGAACCAACTACAAGTAAATGATTCAGATGATCCTTTGCCTTGTAGCTGATCCTACTATAAAGTTCCATAAAATGGTGTAAGAGAATGTTGTATCGATCATCAAGAATCTGACTTGGAATTGATGGTGTGCGTTGCTGATAATTGTGACTGCTTAGCATCAAATTCCATTCTCACTAAGAACTTAAACCTGCAACTTCAACAGCACTACTATATATTGTTCTTTTTAAATGATCAGAAGAAGGTGCACCAAGAACATAACATCTAACAGACTTCCTGTCAGGAGTATCGAATTGCCAGGTTCCCTTGCAGAACCGAAGCAGTAGAAATGTTTTTTGATCCTCTGTGCTTCACTTTCCCAGCATCTGTCAGTGGGGAAATGTGGATGTGATTTTTGCTGTTAACTTATTAGGGCATTGTGACAGCACGTTTTTGTATGATAAATTTGAACAGTGACCAGTAGTTGACTGGTAAGCATAGTTATGATATGTAGTTTTTTCTTTTGCCAGATGTTCTTGTATCCTGATAACAATTTCACAGGGTTTTCAGTTATATGGATGCTCAGGGTCACAATTCCTAGCTGCATGCCCTCCCACAGTCTTGCAGCTAGATGGGAAAAGTTCCAAATCTTTGCAAAATCCAAACGTAATAATGCAAACATGTAGAAAAAGGCAATGCTTTGTTGCAGCCTTTATTGAAATTGTAACCTGTTCTGTGCATATATAATTGGTGTTCATTGCTGTACTTTTTCTTTAAGGTGCAGAAGATTTTGACCATCAGTCACCAGAAGGATGGACAGGAACTCAGTACTCTTCTTGCTTCACCACACTTTGAAGTATGCACTTTAGTTATTTTTGTTAAGTCCTGTACCCCATATCCTGTTTATTTAAAAGATCAGTTAAACTCAAACAGCAAAATTTAATTTGAACTACTAAATGGATTTTTTTTTTATCTAGCATACATATTTTGGTTATTTCAAACATCACCAATTTAACAGCTTACTGGCTTGACAGAGAGACTTTCGTGAATGATCAAATCGCATATTTACTCAGATTTTGGGAGCCAAGTACATAGAAAAAATCCTTTTCAGGAGTTAGTGTCCTTATATATTTTCTTTGTTAAAAATGCAGCTAATTTCACTTAATCGCATTGGAAACAATGTTGCGGAGAAGAGATTTGTGTGTCCGATTTACTCAGCAAGTTGTTCTCTGATGATTTGACGTGGATATTTGTGGTGGAGGGAAAGTCAGGCATTGCAGTGTTTCTATCCATTAGAAGTTAGCATATTGTGACTTTTTATTTTATTAAGAATGGGTACTGTAAAGCAGTGGTATTCAACAAATCTGTGAACTGCTCTCACGTACATCTATGCTCTGGTAAATCAATGTTCAGGTTGAATATCCTTTACCTGAAAACGGAAAACATCCAAAAACCAAATTTTGTTTTTTGAATGGCTATTCAGTTAATTTGTGTGTTAATAAAGCAATGTAATTTACTGCCGGTGTGATAGTGTTAACAGATAAGAAGTAGTGTGTGTGAGAGTTGGCAAATGGAGAAACAACCTAGTATTTGTAGACGATAGATAGCTGAGGCTAATGTAATGTAAGTAGGCCTAGACCTACCTTATATATGGTGGATCTGAAAACTGTAAACATCTGAAAATCAAAACGCAATCAGGCCCAAAGGTTTCGGATAAAGGATACTAGCCCTGTATTTTGTATAGGCCCCAAAAAATTCTGGATTGTTGGCCACAGAAATTTTGACTATGTTTGCTTCATAGATTGAGCACAGCTACAAGGGGAAGAATTTTCTCCCTGGCGGGCGGGCCGGCCGGGGGATTGCTGCCCGTGATCGGCCCCACGCTGCTATTTTACGCATGCAAGTGAAAGAGTGCAGAATTTTTAATGACGTTTAAAATTATTTACACATGTCTCCTCATGTGACAGTGCCAGATGAGCTGGGACATGTTTATGAATTGAGCAAAATTTATTTATTTATTTAATAAAAGTTTCAGGAAACCTTACCCCGCCCGTGGATGAGGTTTCCTGAAAAACACGGAGGCCGCTTGGGCTCTTCGCCTGCCTGCCAACCTTAAGGTTGGACAGGCAGCGATGATAATTACTTTAATTGGTTTTTAAATGGCCTTAACAGGCCTTTGACAGCTCGAGGGCGCGCAGCCAACTCCAGCGCGCACCTGCCAAATGAAAGATCTGAATGACGCGCGGTGACGTTGGGACGTACGCCCAACATCACCACACGTCATTTTACGCGTCGGCATGTGGCGCCCGCCCCTGCATGCCGACGTGAAAATGATGGTTCTCTAATATATGTAAATGGATAATAAGTTGTTTGTCTCTTTTTAGTTCCCCCCCAAAAAACCAAACAATCTGAAGGTTATTCTGTAAAGCAGTTATTAAGATCACCCAGTGAGTGCGAAATTTATGTAGGCAAATATTTTTAATTGTTTTAAATTATTAATGGAAAGATTTTATTTTTAGCTAAGAAAAGCAGAGCAACAATATATTTAATATGCAGGAGCAATTGTTAAGAAGCCTCAATAACACCCTAGTACACTTAGCCCTCAGTCTGAAAGGTGCATGAAGAATCTGTCTATATTGTTCATGCTCAGTAATATGATGTTTTGGAAAACTGTTTATAATACAGCACTAAGACAAATTTGAATTATGTACTTAAGCTTATTTGATCTCTGTTCCAGGCACTGCTTCTAGCCCATGATGGAATAGCACAGCAAGAAATGCTTCTAGAACCAACAACTGAACACCATGTATATGAGAGAGTAGCAGAGTACGGAGGAGAGACTGTGAAAATTGTTCGCATTGAAAAAGCACGCGATATCCCCCTTGTGAGTATCAAGTTCTGCTCACATTTTTTATATACATTTCACCTTGACATGAGATGCTACAATAACTGAATATTCCAGGATAAAACAAAAACAAAAATACCTGGAAAAACTCAGCAAGTCTGGCAGCATCTACGGAGAGGAACACAGTTAACATTTCGAGTCCGAATGACCCTTCAACAGAACTAAGTAAAAATAGAAGAGAGGTGAAATACAAGCTGGTTTAAGGGTGAGTGGGTCAAGTAGAGCCAGATAACCAAAGATGTCACAGACAAAAGGACAGAGGTGTTGAAGGTGGTGATATTGTCTAAGGAATGCGCTAATTAAGGGTAGAAAGCAAGACAAGCAAGGTACTGATAGCCCTAGTGGGGATGGGGTGGGGTGAAGGAATTGAAAAAGGCTAAAAGATAGAGATAAAACAATGGATGGAAATATATTTAAAAATAATGGAAATAAGTGGGAAAAGAAAAATCTATATAAATTATTGGGAAAAAAAGGGGGGGAATCAGAAAGAGGGTGGGGATGGAGGAGAGAGTACATGATCTAAAGTTGTTGAACTCAGTAATCAGTCCAGAAAGCTGTAAAGTGCCTAGTCAGAAGATGAGGTGCTGTTCCTCCAGTTTGCGTTGAGCTTCACTGGAACAATGCAGCAGGCCAAGGACGGACATGTGGGCATGAGAGCAGGGTGGAGTGTTGAAATGGCAAGCGATAGGGAGGTCTGGGTCATGCTTGTGGACAGACCGAAGGTATTTGCTTATATTCCAAGATAAATGCTGCTTTCACCTTAACTAATTGTCATAAATTAATATGCCTTACAGTGCAGCAAGGCTACAAGTGAGGGAAGTTTAAGAAAATGAAATCCTTGCTTTTAAAAAGAAAAGGACTTGGTTAAAATTGCACTGTACTAAAATTTTAATTTCACTGTCAGGATCTACGTTAAATTGAAAACCGTTAAAAATTAGGATCCACATCTGTATTATTTACTTCTCTCCATTTTGATACTTTTTCCCCAAAAGTTTAGTTCTAGCAGTATATTAATGCTGTCATGAGTGTTCCAGTTTGGAACAGTGATTGAGCGCCCCATTCTGAGGCAGTTGAATTAAAATACATTTTGGATGCTGGATCATCCCCAGACTTGAACCATGTTAATTCAGCTCCTTCAGTCAGGTTCTCTTAATTTCTTTATGCCAGTTTTGCTTAATGATGTAATCAGGACTTCTTGCTCAGATATAAACTGAAACAGACTCAAGAAAACAGCGTATGTGTTAATCATACTACTTTGTAGCAATTTAGAAAGCCTGCAGTGATAGCCATATTCTGTCTAATTTGCATAGATATTCCAACAGCCTTGGCAGAAGTGCAGTTGCATTTTTTTTAAAGCAGCGTTTTGAAGTTGCTTCAATCATAGAGCTTTTGTTTTGTTAACAAATTGAGCATCATATCTCACCATATCCAGCAGCCCTTGTAGATCCCAGAATGAGGAAAAACAACAGCCATGCAAGTCACAGCATTTGAGGCATAAGAATTTTTCCTGTTAAACATGTTTGGTATCCTGGACCTTGTACAGCTAATGAAATTTGATAGGACGCAATTCTGTAATTTTGAAATTGTTGCTTTAGTAATGCGAAACTGGAGAGAAATTTTTTTCCACTTTTAACATTAAGTCTTGCTTGCGCTTCTTGAAATACTTAAACATAATATTCTTATGATTTTGTTTGGATATCTGGCAAAGACCTGGTGAAACTTGACCAGCTCAGTGATGGCTTCCGAGGAATCAAAATGTCAACAAAGTGGGACTTAAATAAAAAGCTGTATGTGTATGTATAGCCATCTTTTGTTTTAAGGAGAACTCTTCTCACCGCACAGCCCCTGAGAAATGGGGATTTAGTTTGATGTTTCTTATCATCTGTCTTAACACAATCACACATTTCACATGAATAAATCACTTGAACGTTTTCTGAAACAAACTCCACACAAACTTGTTTCAGTGAGGTTTATTTGAAGATGGTCACTCTGGGAGTGACACGCGTATGCATTCACTTTGCTGCTTCTTTCCAACTGGAAACCATCAGATTTTATTCTGAGTTACATAATCATCTTGATACTGAGGCATTGGGTACCTTGAGTTTTTGTGTTGAAATTTAGTCCTTTCAGTTAATGACTTTAATTGGATTGCAGCAATGATTTTTAATACCTGACTTGAATGCTTACCACACTAGGCTGCAATGTTTAGCAATTCAGATTAGTTTTTTTTCTAACTTCCTCCGTAAAATTAATTTAGTTGCTTTTCATGTACACTGGACTTGAAAGCAGTATTGAGTATCCAAATTGCACTATCATCTTTATCTGAAAACCATACTTTTTCTGTGTTTTGCCCAGGGTCCATGACTGTAAACTAACTATTGATGGGACCATTCTTAATTTGTGTATTAGAACAGTGAACGCACCAGTTTAATACATATTGGTGTAACTTGATTGATTTATGTGAATCTGCAATTGCAGAAGGTGTCATTGGAGAAATATCAATAACTGGGACCCTGTCAAGTTTTTCTCCTCCCTAGGTTTACAATATTGTGGCCAATTGTAGCATTCCTATCCTGGTGGGTGAGATCAGCTAAGTCAACATAGACTGATTTGAAAATTGGACCTAACTCACCCGAATGGCTCTGTGCTAGAACATGTGGGTCATTTCCCAAAGACCTCCATAGAACTTCCCAATTTCATGCAACTTTTTTTCCCTTTCCAATTTTCTCCTTCCTGCCCCAGAGAAATCCGGACTGTGGTGCTAAAAAGTCAATTGTAGTTGTTATAGTTGATAATCAGCTACTTCACAGATCTGTGACTATTGTGCTTTGCTTGGCCTCAGTACTAAGTGGGTAAACTTGCTGACTCATCAAAGTGGTGACACAATGTTATGTTATGTATTTGCACCTACTGCAATTTGGTATATGTTTGTTGTGGCACAAGATAGCAATGTTCAGTTTCAGAAGCCCATATCTCAAGTGAGAATATGCAGGATGTCTAAAGGTTCTTCTACCAAATAAACTTTGCACTATTTTTGACATTATTTCCCTTTGTCACAATAAAAAGCAACTGCAGAGCACACAAAAGAACTTAAAAATATCATAATTTATTTCCCTTGTCTCGTTCTGTGGGGTACAACAATTTGGTATAGGAGTAGTAAAAAGTTTGTATAGAGACAATTGGTTCTGCAGAGTCGGAAGAGGAACGTAGGATGCATAAAATAAATCCGTGTTGTCATATAAATGGAATTACTATTGCTGATATTGTACGATTTTGAATTTAATTACATTCAAAGATGAGAGGGCAGTTTTGATGTGAAATATTTTAATGTGTCCTTATTATTCAAGATTTGACTTCATTTAACGTACGTACTTCACCAGTACAAGTTTTATTTGGAAGGAGAGGACAAATTATATCAGTTTTGTCTGAGAGTGTTTTTATTTGATTGTATTTTAAAAATAGTGGGTGGAAGAGTAGACAAGGATTTAGAACATTACTTGATCTTCTAATACCACAGAATATGAATTGAGATATCAGAAATCAGCATACATATGCCATTTGATAATTATTGCATTGAGTCGCTCCTTGGGAAGCCGATACAGGATTGCTGAGATCAAAGCCAAGCAGGGGCACAAATAGACGGTGGGTCCATCGCTTAAGTTTCATTTTCGTTCACTGACCAAATTACTTTGAAAACTTGCACATCATAAAGGTTGAATATTTATAATCCAGTTTACATCTTAGATGGTAATGAGTAAAAGGTTGGAGAACCTTAAAATCAATTGCGATACCCTTGATTTTTTTTTTTATCAGTGGATTGATCTTCAGTTGTGTACAGCTGCTTGTAGTCTGTTAATATCCATTTCAGGATATTTATATGATGCTTAATTGCTATGGTGACATGGGTGGGGGGGGGGTGGTGTGCAGTGGATTCCCCTTTAGTAATTCTCCTTCATAGAGTTAGGAAGCTTTTGCTTGTCTTGTGGAGCTAAGTCACAAAATTGTTTTACCCTGTTCTCCTCCCTCCCTTCCCACCCTGAATGAAGGTCAAGACATGAAAACTCATGGCAACTCACAGCAAATTGATTCCAATCCAAGCAGCAGATACACTGAAAGCATCCCCAGGTGGTTCAGTGTTTCAGTGGATGTTTACAATCCTTCATGGAGCACCAATATAAAAATAGCTACATAACCGAAGTTGTGAACCATTTTGGTGGAGCAACCAGTGGCAGTAGGGATTGGAACCAAAACAGTGATTTTAAGTTGATTGTCAAGAGCCACAGGTGACATGGGAAACTTTTTTTACACAGCAAGGTGTTGTGATTTGGAATCACTACCTTAAAGGGTGGTAGAAGCAGATTCAATAGTAACTGGCCAAAAAGGAATACGTGAAGGTAAAAAAAACTTATGGGAAAAGGGCAGCGGGTTGGGACTATTTGGATACCTCTACCAAAGAGCCGGCACAGGAATGATGGCTTCGGCAGCCACCTCCTGTGCTGTATCATTCTAAGTTTTAACTTTACTGAGAATCAATTTCAGTGAAGCTGTGGTAATCATCCTCCATTAGCTCTCCTCTCTTGAGTGGGAATGCTCTTGTTCTGGTGTCTATTTGTAGCCAAAGAATCGCCAGCACTCTTCCTGCGCTGCACTGTTGCTTGAGGATCTATCCTTTGTCTCTTCCTATTTCTCATCTGCATACAGCCACTCAACAATATCACCAGAATACATGACAATAGGCTCAACGGGTACAGTAACAGCACATTACCATCAGCTTTCCTAGTACCCCTCTACAGTCTCTGTTATCAGACTGCTTGTCCAACATCCTGTCCTGGATGAGCTGCAGTTTCCTTCAGTTAAACATTGGGAAGCCCTAAGGCCTTTGACTTCAGCCTTGTCACAAATTTTGTACCCTCACCACCAATTCCATCTCCTTCTCTGGCCACTATCTCAGGCTAATCCAAATTGTTTCCGACTTAGGCTTCCAATATCCTCTCTCAGGAAAAACCACCTAACATCACCTCTATAATGTGGTCTATCTCTGCCCCTGCCTCAACACGTTGTTCTGAAGACCCCATCCTTGCCTTTGTTACATCCAGACATCCGTAATGCCTTTGTTACATCCGGACATCCAACCTCCATAAACTCACCCAGCACTCTAGCTGGCATTCCAACTTTCACTAAATGCTTTTCAACCCTATGATTGTGTACCTACATTGACTCTTGTTCCACCAATGCTTCAATTTTAGGATTCTTGTTCAGACCCCTCCATGGCCTCACCCCTCCCTATTTCTATAACCTCCTCCAGCCCTGAAACTGCCCTTCAACTCTGCCACCTTACAACTCTGGTACCCTCTGCATCCCTGACTTCCTCGGTGGCCATTCTTTCAACCTAGGCCTTCCTTAAAAGTTACCTCTTTTGCCAAACTATTGAGTCACCCTCCTAATATTTCCATCTTTGCCTCTGTCTGTTTTTGCCATCACGTTCCTGTGAAGCGCTTTGGTACATTCCCTATATTGAAGGTGCTATATAATTGCAGATTGTTATATTTGCCAATGTATTTTAATCCATACTTGCCCAATTGATGTCTACCAAAGAGAAAGGTGTAATTGGAGAGTGCTGATGTGCTAGAGAGAAATACAACTGGCTTACTCTTGAAAGTGATCAATAAATATAGCGACAAAGAATCATTAATTTGATACTGTACTGTGGGAGAGAAGGTGGCAGAGTGGTATTCTCACTGGACTAGTAATCCAGAGGCCCAGGCTAATGCTCTGGCTACATGGGTTCAAATCCCGCCACGGCAGCTGGAATGGTGACTGTGAAACTATCATCAATAGTCTGTCATGAAAATCCACGGTTCACTTATGCCTTTGGGAAGGAAATCTGATTTCCTCACCCAGTCAATATGCTTGACTCTTAACTGCTGTCTGAAATGACCTAGCAAGCCATTCCATTCAAAGACAAATAGGGATTGGCAACAAATCACTCGCATCCCATGAAATAATACATTTTTTAAAAAGTTAGCAATAACCAAAATGTGTCCAATGGGAGAAAATCCTAAACGTCAATCTCAAAACCTCCAACTCAAGCTGTACAGCTGACACATATTTATGCCTATAAATGTTCCCAATTAGCTTTGCAGTTTATTGGAATTTGAACGTTTTTTTTTCCATGCAGTATAACTATCAAAATCATATAGACTATTTCAGTACAAAAATAGGCCATGTGGGCACAGTCTGCAGTTGAGCATGTATATGTCTAAAAGGTTGAAAGTTTCCTTTGTGAATTTTTGTAAAAGTTTTCACTTCAAATTAATTGTCAGAAGGACTCCTGAATTGAATACTGCGCCTGGATAAGATGCTAAATACTGATTGTTCACATATTTTTACCTTTGAATCTAGCTTGACAACATTTACATTCAGTATCACCTGTGCAAAACAGGGACTTGGCTCACCAGTAGCTTTAAGCCATTAATTGATCTTTAATCTCATTGCCGCAGGAATTTGAGACAACTTGTTTGCAAATCCTTTTGTAAATTCTAAACTACACAATTACTCCATATTAATCCTTTAATATCTTGTGTATCCCCACTTATGATGCTCCAAGAATTCAGAAGTTCAAGCTTTTTTTTAAGTTTCTATAGAAACTGTTGCAGTATTTTTTACTTTTTAAGACAACAAAGCTCACTTGATTTACCTGCTCATGAAAGACATTGTCAATATTACAACTTTGTAATTCTCTAGTCTGACTTTTTGACAATTCTGACTCCATGTTTGTACAGAGGATTTTTATTTTGTACTTGCTTTGATGCATAAAAATCAGGTTTTTTGAGTTTATGAATTTGGCACTGCTGCTGATTTTTTGTTGTTGTTGTTTCTAGTGTTAAACTTCTTTGCAACACTTGGAGATTCCAAGCGCAGATTCTGACATGCTGGGGGGAGGACTTCATAAGGATCCTTACCTATGAAGGATATAATTGCCATAGAGGGAGTGCTGCGGAGATTCAGCAGACTAATTCCTGGAATGGTGGGGCTGTCCTATGAGGAGAGATTGAGGAGACTGGGCCTGTGTTCTCTAGAGTTCAGAAGAATGAGAGGTGACCTCATTGAAACTTACAAAATTCTTAAAGAGTAGATGCAGAAAGGATGTTTCCCCTGGTTGGGTGGGTGTCTAGAACCAGGAGAGATGGTCTCAGAATAAGGGACAAGCCATTTAGGACTGAGATGAGGAGGAATTTCTTCACTCACATGGTAGTGAATCTTTGGTATTCTCTACCCTAGAGGGCTGTGGAAGCTCCGTCATTGAGTATGTTCAGGGCAGAGATCAACAGATTTCGAGATACTCAGGGCATCAAGGGATATGGGGGTAGCATGGGAAAATGGCGTTGAGGTAAATGATCAGCCATGATACAGTGGAATGGTGGAGCAGGATCGAGGGGCTGAACGGCCTACTCCTCCTATGTTCCGGTGTAGGAGGGAGGTGTGATGGGGGGAGGAGTGATCTTTAGTAACTTAACCATGAATCGGGACAGGACAACCTTTTTCTAAACATTGAAGTGCAAGTAACCAGTGGGCCAAAGGGCCTCTCTCTGTGATGTATAACTCCTATGACTCTTGATTGTTGCGACATTTTGAAATTGGTGCTGATTGATGTTTTTGTTCATGTTTACTGTTCAGTTTTTAACATTCGAGAGCAATGGCAGTGCATGCAACTTGCCCGGGTTAAGCTAGAAAACCTTTGGCTTCAGTGGAGAAGAGCAAGATTTGGTTGTTTTGATCTGTAGTTTGTCTGGGACGTACACATTTACTTGACCCAAACAAACTAGAGAATTATTAAGTTTAGCTGTCCACTTTGCTGTTCAGATATTTGCATTTTGACGATGAAGTACTAACTACAGATTGGGATATGTCAGTTTAAGTTTCCATTGCCTGTACAGCAACCAACTCGTTCGCATACACCAGTTTACCCTGAGGATGAGTGAAGTTGATAGAAACAACTACCTAAACAGCAACTTACATTAGGGTGCATCAATATACAATTCTTGATCAACGTTCTTGGTAGGAGAGGGAATTTAGTCCATGTTGCTAACTTGTTAAAAGTTGTGAACTTTTGCCTTTCTGTGCTTTGTGCCTTCTGACTAAAAGGATACCTGCTTTTTGCCATAACCTCACTAAGTACTGTTCCCAGTATGAGTCATTGCAAACAATTAGATTAATTTAATTTTTTGAAGATATTTGGATGCCACTTCTACCCTTTGTTCTCCTTACCTCTCGTGATGATTCTTCACTTACAGTGCAGCATTTTAACTCCACCTAGTGGCCTTCTAAGAAGTTTCACATTTCCAGTATAATTTATGCCATAGCTTTTAGTTTCCCCCTGCACCGTACCTACTACCTGCCCTGAAGGCCTGAAGTTGGTTCTGCAAACTCCAGTTCAGTTCCATTGGCACTGACGTAGAAGATTTTTTCAAGTGGTCATTCATGTGCGAGCCTAGTTAATGAGTGTAAAGCTGTTGAAGCACATGAATATCTCAGCCACATTGTTGGGTAACGGCCGTCATAGCTGAGCATATCCCTGTTATTTGACGAGGTTCACATGTTTGTGCCCTTCACAAAAGAGGATCACGAGAACCGAAGTGCAGTAATTTGAGCTGTTTTTTTTACCCCTCCTGAGCATGCTATCATTGGTAGTGCTGCCTTCACTGAGATCACCTGATTCATCAACAATCCAGGCGTTCGACCTGGCTGTCAACCCGAATAACTTGTGTTCTTTTTGTATTTCTGTACAGGGAGCTACGGTACGCAATGATGTGGAATCTGTCATTATCAGTCGTATTGTGAAGGGAGGTGCTGCAGAAAAGAGTGGTGTATTGCATGAAGGAGATGAAGTCCT
Source organism: Carcharodon carcharias (assembly GCF_017639515.1). Lineage (NCBI taxonomy): Eukaryota > Metazoa > Chordata > Chondrichthyes > Lamniformes > Lamnidae > Carcharodon > Carcharodon carcharias. Next base: position 12,649,645 of record NC_054486.1, on the reverse strand, counting down.
TGAAATAAATGGGATTGAGATTCGTGGAAAAGATGTCAATGAAGTGTTTGATTTGCTGGTATGTGATTTTTTTTTCCGTTCTCCTAAAGCTGTATTTCCTATCTGATTTTGTCAATCTGATCCTTATGAAGTAATTGTATGGTTTTCATGTTTCTGGTATCCTGGATTTCATTGATATTTAAATAAGGCCACCATTATTTTTTTTTCTTTATTTTGCATGTAGGCTGATATGCATGGTACACTGACATTTGTGTTGATTCCCAGTCAGCAGACCAAGAATCCTCCTGCCAAGGAGATGGTGGTAAGTAAGCTATATTTCAGGCAACTATTTAGAAGGTGCACATGACTGATTTGAATGTTTATTTAACTAATGTCTGACCAAATCCTGTAGCTTTAGCAAACTGATTTCAATTTTAGTCAAAGTAATTTTATCCAATCAGTTCAGTCTGTTAACTTTTTAAATAGTTGAACTGATTGAACACTGAATATTTGTACTTTGTGCACGTAATGTGAAAAGGTTTTCCCTCAAGTTGGGGGGAGAAAAGTTCAGGATTATGACGATTGTTGTGTCAGTACAATTAGTTATTAAAATATGTGGGTTTAAGCCCTTTTTTAATGAAAAGTGGGAGAATGGGCTGACTTCCTCCATGGTAAATGGCTCACTGGTAAAATCTAAAGTTTTGAAGCTGGTGTGTTTCAATGGTTTTGTTTGAGACGAATCGATAGATTAGACTTCAGTGTACTCCAGTACCCAGTATGTTAGAATTGTAAATATTATCTGTGCTAAATGTGCTCACAGCGAGCTGATGAGCAGAATTCTAATGTCAAAACTTCCTGTCTTGTCAGTTACGTTAAGGGTTGTTAATGTCAATTACATTGTGAAAGTTAAGAGAAACAGGTGATGGGTATTAATTGTCTTTGAGCACATATAAATAGGGGATAGCTGGGACACTGAGTTGAGTGAAAGGAGAGCTCTGAGACTCAACAAGACAGTAAACTCTCAATAAAGAAAAGCTCTGTGCCTTGGGTTTGGTTTCACCTACTGACTTGGATCCTTTTAACAACTTTGTGGACCAGACTGGGTTATCCCTTTTGGTCTCCTTTTTGGAAGCAAATGGCTGCTAAATGAATATTACTGAGTTGGAGAAAGGTGCAGTTTGGTAGAATTGTATTGCCTTGAAGGGCCATTGAGCTACCCCATGGCATAATCATGCTCTGGTTTGTGCTGATGTATTGAAGTACTTTGAAAGCTTAGAGTAAAGTGCTGTGTGAAGGCCAAGAGCTTTTTCCATGAATGGAAAAATAAATTATAGGAACTATCATGCAAGCAGGCTGTGGATCTCCGTGTCTCAGCTCTGAATACGTTGTGTTGCTGGAAGATGAGACAAAGAGCCGAAAATACTTATACATTTAAAAAATGGGAAAGGCGCAAATTTTGATATATAGCTGCTTGTTTCCTCAGATACACGTGAAAGCCCATTTTGATTACGACCCCTCAGATGATCCTTATATTCCCTGTCGTGAGCTGGGATTGTCTTTCCAAAAAGGAGACGTACTTCATGTAATAAGTCAAGAAGACCCCAACTGGTGGCAAGCTTATAGAGATGGAGATGAAGACAACCAGCCATTAGCTGGGCTTGTTCCAGGTGTAGTATTAGTATACTGCATTAATATACAGTTGGTATTTTTTTGTTGCGTGGTGCATTTATGTATGTTAGTTGTGGCATCAGTGACTGATTTAAAAAGTGCAAAATTATTAACTTTCTTGTTTCTGCATTGTTCTTTGCTTATGTTAAAATGCTGGTTTGTGACAATATAATTGGAAGGTGGTTTTTATACTTAAAGCAAGCCGAGTTCAATGTCCAAAGCTACTTCTGTATTTCAGAGCTGATTTACAGTTGGCTCTTCCAAAACCCAATCAAACTTCAAGAGCAAATTTCTGTGAATGCAAGGAATCTGAAATAAAAACTGAAAATACTGGAAGTACTCAGCAAGCCTGGCAACATCTGTGAAGAAAGAAGCAAAGTTAATGTTTCGGGTTGATGACAATTTTTTTTCTCTCCTATATTATGTCCTTGGCTTCAAATCGGCATAATAACTCCATTATTATGGCATAATGTTGCTTTAAAATAAACTTAATTTTGTTAATTAAATGACCTGAAAAGATTAATTTCTGCTGCTGGACCCATGAGGTCTGTGTGTTTTAGTGGGCATATGTAAAGTTTGCCAACAATGAAGAATGTGTCATACAATATTTCCCAACAAGACATGAAATCTAATCAGAAATTAGAAAGACATCTTCGCTGCCATGCCAGTATGGTACAAGGCAAGCCCTCAGCGCATTGACTACTTTTGAACCTAAACTATAGAACATCACATTAACATTGCAGTCTGGGATCTGGAGTTCAGGCTTTCATTTTGAGCAGCTTAAGTGCAATCCAATCTGAAATTGCTTGTGCCACTCCTTGGGCTGAATTTTACGTGCCCCCGGCTGGTGTTTTTTTCCCTGGGTGGGTGGGCACGTAAAATGGGGTTGGCACCCATCCCACCACCTTCCTGCCCACCCCGACCTCTCCCACATGGGGTAGGTGGGTGCCGAAATTCATATTAATATGACCAATTAAGGGTCAATTACTCGTGTTATCAAGCCCATTGACCCTAATGATATGCTGCTCGCGCCATAATACGTTTAGTGTGGGCAGCAGGGCAGCAGCAGGAAGCCCTATTTTTAACCTCAAATGGTTAAAGGGCGGGAAGAAGTGATGGGTAGCTCTTCAGGACTTTGCCAATTGCCTTGGGCTTCTCTCTTCAGCTACAGTCCTGGCAGCTGCCACTGACATCTTCCTGTTGCTGCTGGATTGGCTGGCAGCTCCAGAGAGCAGGCCTACTGCCCCAATGAGGAGAAGTCCCACTCAGCCCTCATTTAATGAGCCCCACAGTGCTTTATTGCTGCTGGGCTCGTCAGCATGGTTTCCAAGGGGTGGGGGGAGGGGATGGACTTGTCATCCGTCCTCTTTCTTTTCTCTCTCTCTCTCCCCACCCCCCGCCCCAATATTATTCTGCCCCTTGTTTCCACGCCAACCACTTTGCTATGAAACTAAAGTTGATGAATAAATAAAGCCTTTGCCTTGTTGAAAGCTGACAGGATAAAGAAACTCCCTTTTGTGGACTTAACTGGTCACCCCTTACAAAAATTTAAAATTCCAATTTTGAAAACCTTTTTAATAATAACTGGAATTGTATGAGTCTTCAAGCATCTTAATGTGAACAGCACAAATGAAATTTCTAGTAATATACCATTTTTATACCTATGTTACAATCTTGTATTTTATTCATTTTACCTTTACATATAAACAGGGAAAAGCTTCCAGCAACAAAGAGAAGCTATGAAACAAACCATTGAGGAAGACAAGGAACCAGAGAAATCAGGTTAGGAGTATAAATCCAAAGGCATGTAAATTAAAGCTTTTAAGAATGTAAATAAATTAACTACAAATTGGAATATTATGGAATTATCAAAGAAATGTTTGTTGCACTGTTACCCATAAGTCTATCAGTAAGCATAATTAAGATGTAACTAATTCCAAGCTGAAGCTGGTTGGACTTTCATAGTGAAGATCTAGATGTGGATTCCAGCTGTAACTTGCTCTTTAAAGTGAAAGCTATATACATTGTGTCTTTTTCCCTGATTACTGGCGAGGCAACTGGCTGGTGCCCACATCCTTGAGTACAGGAAGAGGCAGCCATGCCAACTGTACACCATAGGCAAAGCGATATATTGGTAACCACAGGACAATTGGTGGCACAGAACAAATCCCTCCATGACTGACATATTGTCAAAATCTCCCAACTCCGTTCAAGACAGAATGTTTCATAGAGTTTTTGAAGTTCATCGGGGCAACGTTACCCTGATCCAAGGTAATGCCAGAAACAGGGTAACAGCATATCTTTTTGATAATTGATTTTTTTTCTTTGTTTTAGGCTATACTTGGGAGTTGAATGCTCCAATGCAAATCACAATTATTTAGCCATTGATTAATTGGTCAATCTAAGTTTTTTGCAGTTAAACTGTTCATCCTCTACAAATTACTGAAGACCTGCTGCCCAGTATACAGCAAATGAGTTTGGTCTGTACAGCATTCAGCAGTGTTGATAAATTAATCTAACTTCTAAATATTTACCATCAGTATGATTAAGAATCTTGCAGTGTAATATTTTATGTAGCTATGAAACTGAACTGATATTGTAGTGATTAGAAATTGTTTCTCTTTGTGGATTTTCTTTTAACTTGTCCTTAACATGTGGACTACTAATTGGGTAGATACCAATGAGGCATTTAGAATGTGACTCTAGTTCCAGAAACATAGCTCGACAGACTGGTTAAAATCAGGCCATTGCTACCTTGAAATGGATATATAGTTACAGTATGTAGTTAAATGTATTTGTATTCATAAAAATCAATAATATGGTTATGCATCAAGTCCCAAAGTGGCAGGTTATATCAAGTAAGTTATATTGTAACAATAGGGACTTAATTTCACTAAAGTCTAAGAAATATGATCCTGTTTGGTATCTAGTATATCACAATATAGCATATTGTAATATCCTAATTAGTGCACAGCACTTGGTATCCCAATTTAGTTTCAAAACTTTGTTAAGCTAATGGTCTGAAATGTAACTGAGTTATAAAGGTAAAAAGTCAACCCTTAAACATACAGTGATGATGTGTTAGGTTCAAATATCAGCAAAGGATGGGTTAATAAAAATGTAATCTGTGCAGCAAGGGAATCCAGAGCTTTTGTATGTAAAATGACTGCAGTAATAGCAACAATAACAAAAGCCTCTGGAAGCCATGATATCCTGCTTGCGGTGTCATGATTTTTCAGGCAGTTACAAAGGGGGATCCCCAAAGAATCAAAAATAGTCTTATCAGTAACTGGAAAGCACAGATTTATGCTAACTGGCAAAAGGCCCAGGGGTGAGATGGTGTTTTTTTAATGCAGTGAGTGTTATAATCCGGAATGCAATGCCTAAAAAGGGTGGTGGAAGTAGATCCATTAACATTCGAAGGGGAATTGGATAAATACCTGAAGGGGAAACGTTTGCAGCACTATGAGGAAGAGATAGGAATGTGAGACTAATTAGTTAGTTCTTTGCGAGAGTCAGTGCAGGCTCTTCATTTTAAGAACATTAGGAGAATGTAGTTTTGATACTAACCTTGCTCTTAACTGTGACTGTGGTATCTCATCTGTCGAAAGTTAGCCTTGGAATTTACTTCCATTTATATGCTTGGTATAAAATATCATTAGCTCAAAGTTTTTCTACTTCAGGTAAACTTTGGTGTGCTAAGAAAAATAAGAAGAAGCGGAAGAAGGTGTTATACAATGCGAATAGAAATGATGGTATGTATAAATAAAATGGCCAGTTTTAATGGAAGGATCTTGATTTAGTGAACTATAACCACCTTGTGCTGTAATTTTGCTAAATATTTAATTACTGTATGAAGCTAGGTGATTTTGCATCTGAAATGTGTCCAACTTCTGTTCACATGACAATTAACCTGCTCAGTATCGCAACGTTTGCTGATTACAAATCATTGGAGGCGATTCACCTCCCTCTTCAGCCTGCTGCTACCTAATTACAGCTACTAATAGAACAGACCAGGCCCCCCTTTCCTCAACCAACTCCTCACACTAATGACTGTGATTCTGGCCTCTATACTGTAGGCAGGAATTGCCTAGAGTATGCCAAGGCCAGAGTTGCTCATTAGTGCTAGGGGAGGAAGGGCGCAGTACAACCCATTAGCAGCTGGGCTCAGATAGGGCCAATAGGTATGAATGATGGGATACTGGTGGCAAAGGGGAGATGGCAAAAATGATAGCAATAACAAAGAAGAGGGAAGAGCAATGAATTGAAAGAAAGGTGCTAGAAGCTGAAGTACGCTAGGAAGGATAGAGGCTGCCAACATTAAGCAAAATACGTTAACTTTAATGTAAAATTAAAAATGTTCTAGTGAGTGTGTTCCTGAACCCCTTCACTCTCTCGAGGCTTTTTTGTACTTCCCCATTTCTTTTTTCCACCCCGCCCAGGCCCGGCGTCCCCTCCCCCACCTTTGAAAGAATGCTATATGCAAATTTAGTCTGTTATAAAGCCCATGTCACTGCTCCTTTTCATTTGCTCTATGTTTATAGTCAAGGCAGCTTTTTGGAGATTCGGCTTTTGAATCTGTTAACGAGCTTCTGCTAGTTTACTGTGGATGCCTTGTAGAACTTCCAGTAATTTGAGTGTGGCACGATGAAGTGGAGAGCATGGATTCTGTCATTTCTGTCAGATGTAAGTTAAAATAAAACAAATGAAGAAAGGCATTTGGAACAAGTGCAGCAATTCGGAATGTGTCAAGACCACAAGGCACAATAAAACTGCTTATAATTTGATCCATGTTAACATTTGGAGCAGAGTCTGATGAATATTTCACGACCCATTATTTGGATCCCTCACTTTAATCAGCACAGTGAATAATTATTGAGATTAATCTTGATTAGCTGGGATAGGTGTGGGAAGAACCACCAGATAGTGTAAACTCATCTGGAATTGATCTTTACACTTATCAGTTGATACAACAGGTGGAAGTAGAAAGACATTCTTTTGAGGTTATTTCATTGTTAGTGGAGAAATGTGTGAATTTGGCTAATTGAGATGATGGATTCAGTGAGGGGACAGACAGCAAATGGAAATTCTACGGGTATAGGTAGATTGCTTAGTAGCTTGGCTCTTAATTGGGCGAAGCGGGAATGCAAGCTTTGAGGAGGATGCAAAGAGATATAGACAGGTTTAATGGGTGCGCAACAAGGTGGCAGATGGAGTATAATATGGGGACGTGTTCAGGATAAGGGGCCGATCATTTAGGACTGAGATGAGAAATTTCTTTACTCAAAGCGTTGTAAATCTTTGAAATTCTCTACCCCAGAGGGCTGTAGATGTGCTGTCGTTAAATGTATTTAAGGCTAAGTTAGATATTTGGTCTATCAGGGGATATGGGCTGCGGGCAGAAAAGTGGAGTTGAAGCCCAAGGTCAGCCATGACCACATTGAATGGCGGAGCAGGATCGACAGGCTGTGTGGTCTACTCCTTCTATTGTATTCTTATGTAAGTGCAGATGTCTTCTGAATGCTCCAGTAAAACCTTTAGTACATTTATCAGTAAAACTACATGAGTGTTTTAGAAATTTGCAAAATTATAGATTTCTATTTTTTTAAGACATGTCTCTGGAACTCGAGGAATAATTGGTTTAGTGTAGGTGTGAATAATACATCTGATTAATGTCTAAGTGACTGTTTTATTTCCAATTCCCCCAATAGACTATGACAATGATGAGATCTTAACGTATGAAGAAATGTCACTGTATCACCAACCTGCAAGCAGAAAACGGCCAATTGTTTTAATTGGCCCACCGAACTGCGGTCAGAATGAACTGCGACAGAAACTAATGGAAAGAGAGGCTGATCGTTTTGCCCCAGCAGTACCTCGTAAGTTATCCAGCCTATCTAGTTTCAACTGTATTGTATGACATGTTTTCTATATAACTCATATGTCTTTGCATTTGTAGATACAACGCGTTCCATGAGAGATAATGAAGTGAATGGGCGTGATTACCTCTTTGTGTCACGCCAATTTTTTGAAGCTGACATGGCAACCAACAAATTCATTGAACATGGAGAATATGAAAAGAATCTGTATGGCACCAGTATTGATTCGGTGCGACAGGTGATCAACTCTGGAAAGATATGCCTGTTAAATTTACATACCCAGGTAAGCAGCTAAGAGCACAAGTTGCAAAAGCAAAATACTACAAAAATCTGAAATGAAAGCAGAAAATGCTGGAAATACTCAACAGATCTGGCAGCATCTGTGGACAGCATTTGTGGAGAGGGATTTAACATTTCGGGTTTGCAACCGTTCATCAGAACTGGAAAAAGTTAGAAATGTTCATTGGCAAAAGACGTTTGTCAACATTTCAGTAGTGGACAAATGGAATATTTTTAAAAGAATAATGTTAATCTCAGTACAATTGCCCACCCAAGCTCAGCAAGCACCACTCCTAAACAAACTAACAAAGTGGAATGATGAGGCAAAATGAGCACTACAAATCACGCAAGAGAAAGGAGAGGGAGTTCACAGGTATAAATAAAGGATTGTACAGAAATTTATTTATAAAGGTTATCTGAGTAGCTAAGAAAGACCAAGGGAAAATGGTACCTACAGAGGCAAAATGTCACAAAAAAAAACTTTCAGCCCTACAATAACCAGAGAACTTTATTTCAGAAGAGGTAAGATTTAAAGATTAAAATGAGCTAGAAATGGATGATGAATATAAATAGGAAATATTCTGAATGATATATCTTCCCTTGTGAATACTTTGAGGAAGTAATAAACACCAAGTCCTCAAAGAAAAAGGCACATTCAAGATTTAAGCTGAAGTAAATCAATGTTGCATGGTAAGTATCCCAGAGTTTTCAAGATTGGTGAAGTACTGCCAATCATTGAGAGAAACATTAGACAATAACGAGATATTAGTAGTTTGAAAACCAGGTAATTTGGTTTCCATATTCAAAATGTGAGGTTCAAAATAGATACAACTATAGACCCAGAAGCCCATCTTTAATTCTTTGTGAAATAATGGAATGGCTTTCTGGAGCAAACTTGAGGCAGAGGCTCAGCAAAAGTTGATTCTTCATGCAAGCCATTTGTGTCATGAGGAAAGGCAGGCAACACTTGTGCTATGTAGCTGGAAAAGAGGTAGCTTAGGGGTGACCTTTAGAGGTAAGCAATCTCGTAAATGTTATGTGAAGGGTGAATTCTGAATGCAATTTAAATGGTGGGATTAGGACAAAGGGGAGCTCAAAATTGTGAGGGGTAACTTTACAACATCAGGAGATTCATGAACATTTCAAGTGGATTTCCTCAGACAAAGTTGGTGAGATGAACTCTGGAATCATTTAAGAAGAAATTGGATGCAGCAATAGTGGGGAGTATTGGATTGTTCTGGATGGATATTTTGAGATGGGCTGAGTGGCCTTCCGCGATTCATAAATGTCTTATGATCACCTGAAGCTCAAAAATGTGCAGGGTTATGGGGAAAAGGCAGGAGATTGATACTAAGGTAAAATGCTCAGAGACCCAGTGCAAACGCAATGGGCTGAATGGCCTCCTGCACCATAACGATTCTGTGACAACAATGCATTCCATACAAAAATAATTGTTACTGACAGTAAGTGCTGAACATGAAAATAGTTTGCACATCTGGTACTTGATTTTTATGGAATCTAGAAATCTTTCATATGGGTTTACAGAAATGTTTCATCTGAATTATTTCAGAGCAAAAACATTTGAGCCCAAATGTCTGTTTAATTTTGCTTTAATGTATCTTGTCATCTGAAAAATGCCTGTTTTGTTAAATAAGGCACATTTTTTTAAAGAACATTGAGGTCTCGAGTCATTAAATGTTGATCTAATTGCTTTTTAAAAAAAAAAACATGATAGTCTGATGTTTTTAGAAATATCCCTGTTACAAGCTAAACCTATAAAAATGCAGTTTATTATATTACTTTCTGGTCATAAAGCTTATAACAAAACAGCATGACAGTAATAGGGAAAAATGATAAGGGTGACAGCAGATTACTAATTCTCATAACTGGATGTTACAAAAACACCCAAAGTAGCTTGTGGCCTCATGATGCTTGAAACACAGGAGTTTGATCAACGTTTGTTCATAGGATAGAATGGTTACAGCACAGGAGGGAGGTCATTTGGCCCATCATGTCTGTGCTGGCTCTGCAAGAGTAACTCAGCTAGTTGCACTCCCTGACCTTTTCCCCGTAGCCCTGCACAGTTTTTCTCTTCAGATAATTATCCAATACCTTGTTGAAAGCCTCGATTGAATCTGCCTCCACCACCGACTCAGGCAGCACATTGCAGATCCTTCATAACCAACTAAAATAGGGTGCCAAACTGGGGGGCCCGTGAAGACTCGGTGACTCACTCCCTTGCAGTCCTTTCCTGAAAAAGAGCACTTAATTTAAGCAGTCACACCAGATTCAAGCAGTTGGTTTGTAAATTAGCTTCAGATGGTTTGTTTATGTGTGTTTCTCTAATTTGGTGGTTGTGTTGCACATTTCTGCATGTGGTTCACTAGGCTACGACTAAATGATGCATATATATTAAATGTTTCAGCGGCTTCAGGGTACCCCAGAAATGTGTTGCAGCTTAGTAATCCGCAGACAGCCATCTGTTGTTCACTACCTAAATTTATAATCCATGGGAGAAATCTGATTGCAATTATTAACATAAACCCTCAAGCTTAGACCAAATTAATTTAAGCTTTGCTGTTGCTGTTACAGTTCCTGTATTTAAAAATAAAATGATGGTTAAGTACGGCACTTGTTATTGTGGACTACTGCTGTGCTCCTTTTAGAACTCAAGAGCACTTCTGTGGTTGGCTCTCTTGAATACAAGGTTGTACAGCAAAGCTTATTTCCTCATTTACATTTATTGAGTCCCGTTGAAATAGCCTCTGAAAAATACCTTACCAACCAAGGAATAACTCATTACGAAATGTCATTAATTATTTTGTCCTAAAGAAATGTCATAGTTCAAAGGCTATTTGGAACTTTCAATGTTTTTCTCATTGCTTTTTTAATACTCTTTTTTTTATTTTCTAGTCATTGAGGATTCTGCGCAATTCAGATTTAAAACCTTATATAATCTTCATTGCACCACCTTCCCAGGAGAGACTGCGTGCAATGCTGACCAAAGAGGGGAAAAATCCTAAGGTAACATTTTTGTACCTTTTTATGCTCCTGTGGAGTCACTGCAGTCATAGAAGTAAGTTTAGACAGAACATGGTGTACACTTACTTAGAGAAGGCAGTTTCAAGGCCAATGAGTTTAATTCAAGAACCAGAGAGTAACATTATTTTTCTGTCTTGTTCCTCATATGCAATGATTTTTTTTGGACTTTTCTATTAAAAACAACAGTATCATGACACAGACAAATGCTTTCACCTTAATCTGCATTATGATCCTTAAAAGTTGTCTCTCATTACTTGGATTTTTTTTATCATTCGTTATGTATTCTAATTCCTAGTTTTCATTTCACTTCACTGTTTTTGTTAGTTATCTCTTATCACATCCACTTGGCAAATGAGGTATTTTTATCCTTAAACCACTCCGTCAGATTATGTTTGAAAACATTTCCCATAATACACAAGTTGCTAATATGATAATGAACTGTCTGAAAAGGCAAATGAGCAAGTTTAATAAATATTAATCGTTACCTTCTTGCAACGACTGACCCATTATTTTCCATTTAATGTGCAATACTGAGATTATGGCTAAGAGTTTGGTCTTCCAATTGCTACAATACTTGTTCAGATGTTGATCTGCTCAACCTCTCTTTCACCTCCCCCTTTGCCTTGTGCCCAGTAAATCCTTCATTTGACTCAGAGGTATTGTATGAGTCTCAGACTCATAAATTCAACCCCACTCCAGGTAATTGAGCACTTAAAGTAGGCTACAGTTTATTGCAGTGCTGAAGGTGTGCTGCATTGTCAATGATATCGTCTTCTGGATGAGACATTAAACAAAATCCTCATCTGCCTTGTCAGGAGATGCAAAATATCACTTAGTATTATCCAAGCCAACATTTAGCCCCCACACAATATCACTAAAACAGACTATCTGGTTATTTATCTCATAGCTTTATGTGGAACCTTACTGTATGTAAATTGGCTGCTGTATTTCATACATTGAAAAGTACTTGTTGGCTATTGCATGCTTTTGAACAGCCTGTGAATGGCACTATCTAAATGAGTCCTTTTTCCTTTCTATTTCTTCCTTCCTACTTGTTCCCAGTTGTGGCCATGTGGCTTTCTCCCTTTCCTTTTCTAAACACATGCCCTATACGTGCATTTTTCCCTTATTTCTCTCCTCAAACCTTCTCAAAGCTCATCTTGTCCTCCCTTGACCCCATTTGTACTAAATGTTGACCATTCAACCTCCCTTCCTTACACCTGCACTAGCTGGTATTACAAATGGTCCCCTCTCCTCTGGCACTGTCCACCCTTCCCTTACAAAAGGGTTGTCACCAATCTCCTTATTAAAAATAATAATCTTTAACCTCCTTGTCCTTGCAAAGGACTTCCCATCTTCAACCTTACTTTCCTCTTGAAAGTCCTACATAACTTGTTGCATCCTAAATCTATGTTTGCCTCTCTTGCAATTCCATGTTTGGGGCTCTCAAATCAACATTCCACTGCATTGAGGCTAAAAAAATAGAAGTAACAAATGGCATTCTGTAACACGATATGACAGTGGTTGTTGCGCATTTTCTCTTTGCCTTGCCTGATGTGTTCAACCACACCATCCTGCTCCAACATATAACCTCCTTTTGAGCACAGTTGAGAGAGACCACTCTTGTCTATCCAACTGTAGCCAAAGCATCTCCAGCAAAAACTTATTTCATCCCTCCTCCCTACCCGCATGACATTTGAAGTCCTTAGTTGTTCTATCCTTGGCTGCCTCCTCTACATGTTGGCCTTTGGCAATGACATGGAAGACCTGGGGTCAAGTTCCACATGTATGAAATCAGCTCTCACTCTGCACCGTCTATTTTGACTTGTCCTCTGCCTCTGTATTGTCAAAGGGCTTATCCAACAACCTCTTAAATGAGCTTCAGTTTCCTCTAATTAAACATTGGGAAGCCCAAAGTTGTCATCTTTGGACACTGCCAATATCTATGTATCTTTGCCACTGATTCCATCCCCTTCCCTAGCCACTACCAGATTTAACCAGACTACGCTCAACCTCAGCTCCTGATTTTCCTCACCCTGTGCTTCAGCTCACCTGCTCCTGTTTCAGTGCTCCACTGGCTGGCTTCCCATCCTCCACACTCAGTAATTCATCTAAATCTCTGCAGCCCATTTCATATTGCCTCCAGGTTTCTTTCGCCCATCCGAACTCTAAAAGTCCCCCACTGAAAATTCTCACCCCCTTGTTTAAATTCTGTCCTGACATTGCCCTTCCTATCTACAGCCTCCTTCAGACCTCCTATTTCTAAAGAACTCTGCATTCCTCCAAGTGTTAGCTCTTGTGTGTCCGTTCACCCGCATCAGTGACACCCAATCCTATAGCCACCTCGGCCCCATGTTCCAGAATTCTCTCTATAAACCCTTCCACGTTGCAGCAGCAACCTCAAAATCCACCTCCATGGTCATTTCACCTAACATTTTCTTCTCCGGCTCAGCATCCATTTCACTCTGATTACTCTTCTATGAATGGTCTTCAAATGTTTACTAGGTTAAAGGTTTTATTTGATTTATTCATTCATGGGATGTGGGCATTGCTGGCTGTGCCAGCATTTCTTGCCCATCCCTATTTGCCCCTGCAAAGGTAGTGGTGAGCTGCCTTCTTGAACCGCTGCGGTCCATGTGGTGTAGGTACACCCGCAGTGCTGTTAGGGAGGGAGTTCCAAGATTTTGACCCAGCGACGGTGAAGGAACGGTGATATGTTTCCAAGTCAGGATGGTCAGTGGTTTAGAGGGGAACTTCCAGGTGGTGGTATTCCCATGCATCTGCTGCCCTGGTCCTTCTAGATGGTAGCGGTCATGGGTTTGGAAGGTGCTGTCTGAAGAGCCTAGGTGAGTTCCTACAGTGCACGTTGCAGATAGTACACACTGCTGCCACTGCATTGGTGGTGGAGAGAGTGAACGCTTGTCCGTGGAGAGAGTGAACGCTTGTCCGTGGAGAGAGTGAACGCTTGTCCGTGGAGAGAGTGAACGCTTGTCCGTGGAGAGAGTGAACGCTTGTCCGTGGAGAGAGTGAACGCTTGTCCGTGGAGAGAGTGAACGCTTGTCCGTGGAGAGAGTGAACGCTTGTCCGTGGAGAGAGTGAACGCTTGTCCGTGGAGAGACTGTTTTGGCCTAATAAATTGTGGACAGGCTATGGGGAGTCAGGAGGTGAGTTAATCATTGCAGGATTCCTAGTTTCTGACCTGCTCTTGTAGCCACAGTATTTATATGGCTGGTCCAATTCAGTTTCTGGTCAGTGGTAGCCCTCAGGATGTTGACAGCAGGTAATGGTAATGTCATTGAATGTCACGGGGCAATGGTTAGATTCTCTTGTTGCAGATGGTCATTGCCTGGCATTTGTGTGGTGCGAATGTTACTTGCCACTTGTCAGCCCAAGCTTGGATATTGTCCAGGTCTTGCTGCATTTGGACATGGGCTGCGTCAGTATCTGAGGAGTCGCGACTGGTGCTGAATATTGCGCAATCATCAGCAAACATCCCCACTTCTGACCTTATGAAGGAATGTCATTGATAAAACAGCTGAATATGGTTGGACTTAGACACTACCTTGAGGAACTCCTGCAGTGGTGTTCTGGAACTGAGATGATTGACCTCCAACAACCACAACCATCTTCCTTTATGTTAGGTATGACTCCAACCAGCAGAGAGTTTAGCCCTGATTCCCATTGATACCAGGTGATTTTTAAATGCAAGCTCTTGTCCAGGTGATGATATCTGCTGCCAAGCCATAAACTGATAAAAACCACTTCATAATCTTAACAGTTTATTACTCATAATAAAGATACGTAATATCTTGGGCTTCATTGAGTGTTGGATTAAGAAGTTTGACGGCTCTTCTTTGCCCTGCAGGTATGACTATCTGTTATTGACTTTGCAATTGTTATTGAGCATGTTTAGAAATTCAATCTGAGTATATGATTAACAGTAGTTTGTAGTTTGCCTGTATTCAATCCTGCATGTGCAGTGAAACCTCCATTATCTGTTCCAATTACCCACCTTATGACTATCTGCCAGAGATTTTGTGGGACAGCACATTTCATGAGCTGTTGTCTTATTGCACATTCCACTTAAAGCAATTTCCTTTTTGTCTGATGCAAGTCACTGTTACAGCTTAAGTTGGATTTAAATTCACTTCATTAATGTTGTACCTCATTGCTGTGTTTAGCATAGTGCTGTGCCATGCGTGTGAGTCCAAAATTTGTGGACTATTATCACAGGGGAGCAAGGAGAATTGCACACCCCCCAATGCTAGTTTAGTGGATTATAAAGCTTGCACCGCATGCCTAAAATCTTAAGATTGTTTAAATGCTGAGATGGACCCTGAGGAATTTCAATTTTTTGCATATCACTTTAAGATGCGAATTAATTAACATTGTTCCTGTTGAGAGAGCTTTAATCAGCTTCATGTTGGAGCTTGAGACAAGCTGTGCATGCTGATCTTGCAATTGCTTAGATAAAGGGAGTATCACCATGTCTCAGATGCTGGTATTTTTATTACATTTCATTACATACTGAGGATACTTGATTTATGATAATAGAACTTCTTATATGTTGTATTGCAGCTGTGTTTTCATGCTGCTTTATTATTTTTCATTCCACTCCTTTGGGTATCTTCTGATGAGTTGCTAAATCCATGACTCCCCACATTGGCATTCGTGTTCTCATCTATCCTGTCAGAGGAATGTGCAGAGCAGAGACTGGGCACTTTGCCAGGAAGGACAGTTAATGCACCAGTTCCAATAGGTCACTTTGACCAACCTTTCTTGAAACCTGTTTCTGCACACCCATCCTTTTAGGAGTACAGTGGATACCAAGCCAAGTAGTAGCTAAAATATGAGGGAAAGGGCGAGACCTATGATGACTATTAATTTGGCCATATCTCTGATGCAAAGTGTCAATGTAATTCCACCATGCTGTAATTACATACTCTAGCCAGTAATGGTGCTACAAGAATTTAAACTGTGAACAGCAAGACTTGTCCCCTTCACTCTCGTCCCACTTCAGCTGAAGGTTGTACTTGGTTTTGGCTCCTGGTTTGGAGTGCCTTGGGAAAACCACCACAATATGCAATTACGCAAGGATACAGCCTTGGCCTCCCCCTCCGCCCTTCCCGTTTCTCATTTACATGCCGCTACTCGCTGACATCATCTGAAAGCACATCAGTTCCCATGTGTACATACAAACAAGGAGAGGAGTAGGCCATTCAGCCCCTCGACCCCTCTCCACCATTTAATAAGATCATGGTTGACCTGATCGTAACCTTAAATCCACATCTTCCCTGCCCCCGATAAACATATCACCCCCTTGCTTACCAAGAATCTATCTGCCTCTGCCTTAAAAATATTCAAAGACTCTGCTTCCACTGCTTTTTCAGGAAGAGAGTTACAAAGACTCATGACCCTCTGAGAGAAAAGGTTTCACCTCTTCTCTGTTTTAAATAGGCGACCCCTTATTTTTAAACAGAGACCCCTAGTTCTAGATTCTTCCACAAGAGGAAATATCTTCTCCACGTCCATCCTGTCAAGACCCCCTCAGGATTTTATATGTTTTAGTCATGTCACCTCTTACTCTTCTAAGCTCCAGAGGATACAAGCCCAGCCTGTCCAACCTTTCCTCATAAGACAACCCACCCATTCCAGGTATTAGTCTGGTGAACCACCTCTGAACTGCTGCCAGCACATTTATATCCTTAAATAAGGTGCCCAATACTGTACACAGTACTCCAGAGGTGGTCTCAGTAGTGCTCTGTATAACTGAAGCATAACCTCCCTACTTTTCTACTCAATTCCTCTCACAATAAGTGATAACATTCTATTAGCTTTTCTAATTACTTGCTGTACCTGCCTTTTGTGATTCATGCACTAAGACACCCAGATCCCTCTGCATCTCAGAGCTCTGCAATCTCTCACCATTTAGGTAATATGCTTCTCTTTTATTCTTCCTGCCAAAATAGACAATTTCACATTTTTCCGCATTATACTCCATTTATCAGATCTTTGCCCACTCACTTACCCTATCTATCTTTTTGTAACCTGATGACATGCAGCACCACCACCTTGGGCCCCTCCACTGCTTCTATATTGTCAGACTGCATGTCCAATATCCAGTACTGGATGAGGAGAAATTTCAAACAGTCAAATAATGAGAAGTACAAAGTCTTTGATCCCTGCCACAAATTCCACTCCCTCGTTTCTAATTCCATCCCTCTCCGTGGCAACTGTCTGAGACCGAACCAGACTGTCCCCGATTCTGGTGTCATTTTTGACCCTCAGATGAGCCTCTGACCTCATATTGGTGCCATCTCTAAAAGTGCATGTTTCTGCCTCCACAACATCGCCCAGCTCCATCTTTGACTCAGACCACCTGCCACCGAAACCCTCATCCATTCCTTTGTTACCTCTAGACATGACTATTTTAGCATGATTCTGGCTGTCCTCCTACAGTTCACTTGAAAAATTGAGGCAATCCAAAACTCTGCTGCCCATGCCTTGGGAGTCCTAGTCCAGGATTCTCTTAAGGTTAACTTGCAGGTTGAGTCGGTAGTTAGGAAGGCAAATGTAATGTTGGCATTTATTTCGAGAGGACTAGAATATAAAAGCAGGGATGTGCTGCTGAGGCTTTATAAGGCTCTGGTCAGACCACATTTAGAATATTGTGAGTAATTTTGGGCCCCGTATCACAGGAAGGATGTGCTGGCCCTGGAGAGGGTCCAGAGGAGGTTCACGAGAATGATCCCAGGAATGAAAGGCTTAACATATGAGGAATGTTTGAGGACTCTGGGTCTATACTCGATGGAGTTTAGAAGGATGAGGGGGGATCCGATTGAAACTTACAGAATACTGAAAGGCCTGGATAGAGTGGACATGGGGAAGATGTTTCCATTAGTAGGAGAGACTAGGACCTGAGGGCACAGCCTCAGAGTAAAGGGAAGACCTTTTAGAACAGAGATGAGGAGAAACTTCTTTAGCCAGAGAGTGGTGAATCTATGGAATTCATTGCCACAGAAGGCTGTGGAGGCCAGGTCATTGAGTGTATTTAAGACCGAGATAGATAGGTTTTTGATTGGTAAGGGGATCAAAGGTTATGGGGAGAAGGCGGGAGAATGGGGTTGAGAAATTTATCAGCCATGATTGAATGGCGGAGCAGACTCGATGGGCTGAATGGCCTAATTTCTGCTCCTATGTCTTATGGTCTTATGCCCTTAGTCGCACCAAGTCCTGTTCATGCATCACCCCTGTGCTCACTGACCTCTCTTGACTCCTGGTTAAGCAACACCTCGATTCTAAATTCCCATTCTTGTTTTTAAATCTCTCCAGGACCTTGCCCCCCCCTGCAATCTGAAATATCTGTGCTTCTTTAATTCTGATCCCTGGAGCATCCTTGATTTTGATCGTTCCATCATTGGTTTCCATGCTTTCTGCTGTCTAGACCCTGAGCTTTGAAATTTCTCCCTATACTGTATGACAGAGCATTAAGCAAGAAATTATTGGAGCTTGTAACAAAGGCAATCTAATAATCTTGCGGAACCTTCTAACTTCATATTAGCACACAACTATATAACACTATCATCCAATTAGTTGGGCATTGTGCTTAGATATATTTCTTAAAATGTAAATTCGGGTGCATTGTGTATTATCTAACGTTGATTACGTCTTTGTCTACTCTATCAAACTCTTTCATAATCTTAAGGACTTCTTATCGGACCACCCCTTTATCTTTTTTCCAGAGAAAAAAGCCCCATCTTTTCTTTTGAAATAGCCTTTCAGTCCGACCGTCATTCAAGTAATTTTTTTTGCACCTGATCTAGTGGCTCTATATCCTTTTCATAATTTGGAGACCAGAACTGTTCAGAGTACTCTGCAAGAGTGTGGCCTAACCAAAGTACTTTATAAGTTTAACATAACTTCTCTGCTTTTCAGTTCTATCCCTCTAACCCAATGGCTTTGTTTACTTTTCATGGCCTTATTACCCTGCTTTGCTACTTTTAGTGATTTGTGTATCTATCCCAGTATCCCTCTGCTCCTTTACGCTTGTTTAGACTTATTTTCCAAGGAGAATGCTCTACCTGTCTGCCTTATTCTACCTGTCAAAATGTACCACTTCACATTTATCGATATTGTAATTCAATTGGCATTTACATGCTAATTCTGCAAGTTTACTCATGACTTTCTGTATTTTGTCATTGCCCCCTCCTGTGTTAACTATACCCTTCCTTTGGTGCCGTCTGCAAATTTTGAAATTATACTGTTGAATTTGAGGCACAATCGTTCATGTAAATGATGAATAACTATGGTCCCAGCACTGAACCCTGTGGAACACCACGTGCCACCTTTTGCTGAGTAACCACCTTTTTGACTCCTCCTGCAACACAAAAGCCAAAATCCTGCCAATGCTGGAAATCTGAAATATGCTGAAAGCACACAACAAGTCAAGCAGAATCAGTGAAGAGAGAAACAAAGTCAACTTTTCAGGCCGGTGACCTTTTCGTCAGAACTGTGGAAAATGTTACAGGTTTTAAGCAAGTACAGAGGCGTGGAAAGAGCAAAAGGACATCTCCATGCTGGACAGGAAGATGAGAGTGGTTAAATGAACTGCAAAATCGTCACAAGCATTGGCTGTCTGAAATGTTCAGGTTCTGCACAATGCAGTGCACGTGATCTCTTTCGAGTTACTGCCTTCAAATCTTAAGCCCTATCATGTTATCAGACATTTGCAGTCAGGCAAAAAAAAAAAATTTCATTCTTTCACGGGATGTGTGCATTGCTGGTAAGCTCAGCGTTCGTTGCCCATCCCTGATTTCCCTTGCAAAGGTGGTGCTGAGCCACCTTAAGCCACTGCAGCCCATATGGTGTAGGTACACCTACAGTGCTGTTAGGGAGGGAGTTCCAGGATTTAAACCAGTGACAATGAAGAAGTGGCGATATTTTTCCAAACCAAGATGGTGTGCAGCTTAGAGGGGAATTTGAGGGTGGTGGTGTTCCCATGTATCTGCAGCCCTTGCACTTCTAGGTGGTAGAGGTTTCAGGTTTGGAAGGTGCTGTCAAAGGATCCTTGGTAAGTTGCTGCAGTGCACCTTGTAAATGTTACACACTTGTACTGAAAGGAATTCAATTAGCCTTTATCAACAGTTGAATGTTGATCATAGTTTTATTCACTCCACACTCCCAGAAGCTGCTCCCTTTGAAACTTGTTTCTGATGGGTTAAAATAAGGTCTTGCGTGGTAACACTTTAAGCATTTGGTTGGGGCAGACTCATCTCTGAAGGGTTTGCATGACTGCAGTTATAAACATCAGTGCGTTGGTCAGGGATTGAATCTGATCGTCAATAGAAGTTAGACCACTGACCATGCACCATCCAAAGTCACAGATCTTATTAAATCCAGCAGGGACTCTGCCACCAGCAATCACGTACATGCACCTCTCCATAAATTTTCCACCCAAGTGGTGTAATAAAAATTCAGGAACACTGTTGCAATTGCAAAGATTAAATGGATAATAGAAAGTGATTCAGTGATAAAGATGTCCATTTAATAAATCATGCACCTTTTGGTTATACTGTTTGGTATTAAAGGAAACGTAGGACTTGAGAGCAGCAATAGGCCATTCAGCTCTTTGAGCCTGCTCCACCATTCATTAAGATCATGGCTGGTCTGGTTGTGGCCTCAGCTCTACTTTGCCATCTGCCCCCACCCCCCCAAAACCCTTGACTTATCTATTAAAAATCTGTCTAAATCAGCCTTGAATAAATTCAATGACCAAGCCTCCCAAAATAAAAAAAGGCTATCTTGCATCTCAGATTCAGGTGATGAGAGTGCTTTTCCTTCAGAAGTACCCAATGATGGTGAGGGAGTTTGACCAAGAAACAAAGTAAGCACAGGTAGTGTGCAGCAGCAAACGGATTTAACTTTCCATCAAGTGTCCCCTAACAATTTCTAATCTGCCCTTTAGTGAGCTATTGTAACATGGCACAAATAACCTTTATGCAGCTGCTGCAGATACTGGACATTTTCATTTTTGTGTTGCAGCCTGAAGATCTGCGGGATATCATAGAAAAGGCCAGGGAAATGGAACAAAACTATGGTCATTATTTTGATGCAGCTGTTGTTAATACAGACTTGGAAAAGGCATACCAGGAGTTAATTCGCCTCATAAACAAGCTTGACACAGAGCCTCAGTGGGTTCCATCCACGTGGCTTCGGTGAAAAACAGATCATCGGGTAACAAGTCCGCTTTCCGGCCATTTTGCAGAAGTGATCATTGATGGAAGAGACAGAATGGAAGAAAAATTAACAAAATATTTGACATTCCATTTTATACCAGCACTTGGTGGTAGAAATAATCATGTAATTACTATTATGGTAACTATTTATAATGTAAATATAGATACACTTCTGACATTAGCTATCGTTGAATCACCCTGTAAATAACCCTGGGTCTAGGCTGTACTGAGTTCAGCTTTTAGGTGTGGCATTTTTATATATTTTTTAGGTTTCAGCCTTGCTGGGGGACTGCTTATGTCGAGCATTGTTCTAGAGTCTTTTGTGAGGATTAAGTATGCAGACGACAGAGTATATTTTTATGAAATAAAATAGAATTCACAAATTCCACCATATAGATTTTTATATTTTAACAGACATTGTGCATTCCTCCTAGCAGGAACAACACTACATTGGAGTTCAGAGGCTTGCTCAGCTGGAAGGCTTGATAGTTTTTAAGTTTTTTTTTAAAAATGTGTTTGTGAGAACCTGATTTGTGCAGACTAATAAATTGTCTCTTATGATCGGAATGTTTGATCAAAGACTGGAATAGAATTATTGAATGTAACTACTGTAAAGTAAAGCAATAATTGGCACAACAGGCATCCCAAACAGCTGCCTTTTCAAAAAATAATCATCAAATGTGAATGTTTTAATTTAAAATAATACGAGTCCTGTTGAAATCTCTTCACGCAATTTTGATTAGTAATGATGTTTTGTGGGTTTTTTGAGAATAAAGTTTTTAAACACTGGAATTTCATGACGGTTCATGGCTAGAATTGGCTGAACAGTCTCCAAATAAATGATGTATGTTTTCTTAGTTTTGTCAACTGTATTTTGTACCATATTTTTCCCCAGTATTAAACTAATAGTGCAGAAGCACTGGAGATATGGTGCAGCTTTTCCACCTTTGATGCTTATCTGCTTGGACTAAAGCGAAGCAGCATCCATGAAAAGTTGAAATGATGCAGAATGGGGGTGTTACTTGTGGGGGACAAAATGATTGGTTGACATGCCACATGACATGTACGACCTTTGTGGCTTCAGTCAAGTTCATTGGACAGGCGTGTGGATGTGGCATGTGTGCCAGTAATGCAGATTTTAATTGAGGGATCCACCTATAAGAGGTACCATCTAAGCATGGAATACACATCTGCATTCGCTCAGTTAAAAACTGTTTTCAGAGCCTTGACTGCACATAGAATATTGTAAAATTGTATTTGTAGATTTTCAATAAAACAAATCACTCCTGGCTAATGTCTGGTTGCATTGTCACTGCCTGACCTCACCAAGATGACCTGCATTTTTAGTGTCCTGCAAAAATCCAAAAGCCCATGTGTGAGAATCAACAGTTTTCAAGTATAGTTAATGAATTTCAGTATCCTGACATTGCACAATGTCAAAATAGTGGTTGTTAGGCACAGGCAAGACTGGCTGAATAGCCTCTTTCAGTGCGGCATCATTTTCCAATAGGTGATCAGTTGGTGATTTGTGCACACTTATTCTGAACTACAAATCCACATACAGTACATCTTCACTATAATGGGCCCAGTTTTGAGGATCCCAATGACAGGACCTGATTTTTGTCAATTGTAAATTAGCCCTATTATTATGCATGATCTCTCTGGGCCAATCCAGATACAATAGTGGATTCAAGCTGAGGCTAATGAACTGGTAATCCATTATAGTGCAAATCCTACATGATGTATGCATAAGGAAAATCACAGGCCATAATCTGCAAGGTGCTCAGTTTCATAGAGAGCACTGTGAGGGCCAACAGAGGAAATGCCAAAGGTGAAACACCAATCCAAAGAAAAATAAACCTGTATGGAAATTCATGAAGATCTTGATGAAGCAATTGATTTAAAACAGCCAGTGAGTAATATTCTTGTGCCAGACAAAGTTAATGCACAAATACTGAACAATGTGCCACTCATTAACTGGAACTTGCAGATCTTTTAAACTGATTAACAAGACAGAATACATTGAAAGCCAATGACAACTTGTATTTATATAGCATCTTTAAGAAAATAAAACCTCTCGAGGCACATCACAGAAGCATCATGGAACAAAATATAAGGAGATATTAGGGCAGATGACCAAAAGCTTGATCAAAGAAGTAGGTTTTAACGAATATTGTGGAGGAAAGAAAGTTGGAGAGGTTTGGGAAGGGAATTCCAGGGCTTTGGGCCTAGGCAGCTGAAGGCACAGCTGCCACTGGTAGAGTGATTAAATTTGGGGATGCACAGGAGGGTGGACATCTCAAAATATTTTAGGGCTGGGGAAGATTACAGAGATAGAGACATAACCATGCCATGGAGGCATTTGAAAAGATGAGAATTTTAAAAGCGAGATGTTTAATCAGGAATCAGTGTAG
Organism: Carcharodon carcharias; assembly: GCF_017639515.1. Classification (NCBI taxonomy): domain Eukaryota; kingdom Metazoa; phylum Chordata; class Chondrichthyes; order Lamniformes; family Lamnidae; genus Carcharodon; species Carcharodon carcharias. Next base: position 12,626,149 of record NC_054486.1, on the reverse strand, counting down.
ATCAGTGCACACACAGTTGATGGGTGAATGGGATTTGGTGAGAGTTAGAACATAGGCAGCAACATTTTCAATGACCTCAAGTTTAGGGAGGGTGTGTGGGAGGCTGGCTAGGAGTGCGTTGGTCAACTCTGGAGGTAGCAATGACAGAGGGTTTCAACAGCAGAATATCTGAGGCAAGACGGATATATGTGACGTAACGGAGGTGGAAATAGGAGGTCTTAGTGAAGGCATGGCTGTGTGGTTGGTTGCCCATGTTGGGGTTAAATTTAGCACCTAGTTTGTGGACAGTCTCAGAAAGAGTGTTGGAATTGGTGACAAGGGAGTGGAGTTTGGAGTGGGGACCAATAACAATGGCTTCAGTCTTCCCAATATTGGAGGAAATTTCTATTTGTCTGGTACTGGATGTTGAACAAGCAGTCTGACAATTGAGAGGTTGGAGGAGTTTAGAGAAGTAGAGCTGAGTGCTGCCACTGTATGTGTGGAAACTGACATTGTGTTTTTGAATGATATCACCAAAGGGCAGCATGTGGATAAGAAATAGGAGAGGTCCAAGAATAGATCCTTGGGAGACACCAGAGGTAACTGAGGAATAGGAAGGGAAGCCATTAATGTCAATTCTCTGACTCTGGTTAGATAGATAAGAATGGAACCAGGTGAGTGCAGTCCCACCCAGCAGGACAACATTGGAGAGGCATTAGAGAAGGAAAATATGATCAACTGTGTCAAAGGCCATGTTCAGGGACTTTGGAGAAGAAAGATGGTCGAGATGGAGTGCTAGTTTGCAAGGATGGAGGAATTAGAGTTGGGTTTTTGAAGAGAGGGACAAAACTTGAGAATAGAGAACCATTAACAATGTCCACTAACATGGGGAGCTAGGAAGGGAAGTTGGGTGATCAGTAAGTAGTTCAATGGGAATAGGGGCACAAGCACAGGAGATGGACCTCGTGGACAAGGTGTAGCCAGTAAGGGCATGAGGGGAGAGCACATATGGCAATCTATGCTATATGGAACTTTTTAAACAGGCAAAATTACGTTCAAGTTTGTTGTTAGTACAAAAATAGACCACTGGTCCTATTGGTTTGTGTATTCACTCCATCTAAGTTCTTCCCACTCCCATTACCTTTTTCTATCCTGTCCCTTTGTCACTCTTTTCGCTTCCCCCTCATGGGTTTATCATAAATATCCATTAAGAAATTATAGATGTTAATACAGCCCCAAAAGATGTCAAATTTACATTTAGATGTCAAATCCATTGAGAGTCATTATTTTCAACGCAGCTGCACTCAATCCTGAGACAATAAAGATTGAAAGTTTCAACAGTTCACAGCTGCCCACTGTTTAGCTCCTCTGTAGCCTCCTCATTGAGATGAAGTTCTGACCTGATTCTGTTTTTTTTTTCTCTCTTTAGCCTCGCCCTGCTGGTGCAGTCGGCTTTCATTTCTTCAGCTCAATTACAGCCCTAGCAGGATCACGGTTCCCTCTAGCAGTGGCAGTTTGGAAAGCTACTGCATTCTCCATTTCAGATTTCAGACTGAGTTAAAAGGGATCAATTGAAAATGAAATCCCTTCCTTGCCAGTAATAAATTGCTCTTAGAGGTTGTAAATGATCTTGAAATTCATTGCTACTGGTAAGAATTTGATGGCTTTTGGATATAAGTTCAAGGTATTGCAAAGTTCAGCAATATTCCAATAAGTGGAATCTGAAGTTAATGACCCAGAATTTGGGGAAATAATGGTGAGTTTAATACACAGGCTGATATTAATCTGTAAATAACCCAGCAATCTGTGATGGAGAGATACACCATGAGTTGCAAATCATCACAAATTTCTGAATGATTTGCATCATTCTGCTGCTAGCCATGCAAAAACAGGAGCTCACCCTTGACCTGCCCAATATCAAGAAATTGCTGCTGTGGATTGTTAAAACAAATTAACCTTGCCACAAAATTAGGGCTGGTACCTATTTTAACAATCAGATTTACGTTACCATGTTGACATTCAACCTCTCCGGTCTAGAAAGGGAGCAATTGAAACTGAAATTCCTTTCTCACAGGTAGTAAATTGTTCCCAGGGGGTTTCTTTTTACTGTTTTTCTTTTTGTCCCTTAAATCATTGCTAAGGAGATGGTTTGTTGGTTCCATCATTCAGCAAGGTCCTGGGTGCCACTTTGACCTCGTTATGAACTTGCACTTCCAGCAATTTGCAGCTCATTTTCTTGGCCTGAATGGTGAGGAAAAAGTCTAATCAAAGTGGTACATAGCATAAGAAATAGGAGCAGGAGTACACTACACAGTTCATTGAGTCTGCTCCACCATTCATGGTTGATCTTGGGCTTCAACTCCATTTTACTGCTCACTCCCTATATTCCTTAATCCCCTAAGAGATCAAAAATCTGTCTTTCATAGCGTTAAATGCATTCAACAATAGAGCATCTGGGGTAGAGAATTCCAAACATTCACAACCCTTTGAGTGAAGTAATTTCTCCTCATCTCAGTCCTAAATTATCAGCCTCTTATCCTGAGACTGTTCCCCCATGTTTTGTTTTCATTGGTCGAGGAATTGTTCTGGCACAGTGGATGGTAAATGCCAAGCTGCTCAAATCCCAGAGGGAAACTTGAAATAGCTGTCACAGCTGTTTTGCAATTTGCATTTTATTTCGAGATGCGTGCCTTAAATTCAGTAGTAATAAGTCTACCGAGACTTGGAGGTTTTTTTACAAAATTAAATTAAACATTTATTAATGGAGGAAAAGATTTTTTGAGCACATACATAGATCTACAAATTATTATTATAATAACTCCTAACTCCCTAATTAATCTGGCTCCCAGTTACACCACAGTTAAGGCAACAGTAAAACAAATAGAATTAAAACAGACCCAGGCAAAGCACACTATACCCGGATGGTGATATTCAAAGTTTATTTTCTCAGCTTCGGTTCCTGGAGACAGCAACTTGATGCACGGAGGCTGGAGGCTTTTCACACTTTTAGATCTTAGAATGCCTTCTCCCTTACACATAACCTCATCTTCTTTATACATGTTCCTCCCTTTTAATGCAAATTCCATTGTTCCCATATGTTTTTTCAACTTTACTTTTCTCATAATATAAATAGTACTCATATGATCAGTAACCTTTGGGAAAAATAAATACACTGTTTGGCTTAGCTTCTTATGGCTAGGGTGTAACACATTACCATCTCTTTGAATTTCAAACAAACCTAATTTACCTAAAATTGCAAATTTTCCTCACACCACACATTCTAAAACTTCAGCCATGTTTACATATTTAGCATTTCAAATCCTAGCTTCCCTTCTAATAACTCAAAAGCTCCAGACAATTCAATTAAATCCCACTACACAGAGAAACTAATCCAAACCCCACCATTAACCTACCTGTACAATAAATCATCATAATATCATGAAAATTACTATATTTTCATGACAGAATCTATCTCTCAGCATCCATCCTATCAAGCCCCATCAGAATTTTGCAGGTTTCAGTGAGATCGCTTCTCATTGTTCTACACTCCAGGGAATATAAGGCCAATTTATTCAGCCTCTCGTAGTAAGCTGCGAAATGCCTCTCCGCTCCCAGAAGATTGCATTGGATTTGGTTCCAGCTGCTATGCAGAAAAGTACCATGGGATTTCTGAGAAAGGCACTTTATTTTTGCCATGCACTGTTACTTCAAATGTTGTGTTAATTGTTAAAATAATGCAACACTTGTGTAAGGAGCCCTTCTTCAAGATTTTATGTAAAGGGGTGTTGCTATCCATTTCTCAGTAAGCATTAACTTGTCGCTTGCATGAATTGGGAGATCATACTTCATTTCACCCAGGCACCATATGTGAGTTTGTACAACAGATAATGGAATTGGTCAAGAATACCGGGAGTTTGAGTATGCGTGCAATTATGTAAATTAGCCTGTAACACTTCAAATTTAACAAATGATTTTAATCAAAATTAAGCTGCTTCCTCTTGCTGTAATTGGCATTTGTTTGAAAATTACTATGCTTGAAACTGATCATGCTGTGCTTATCAGCATTTTTAATAAGAGAAAGCAAGTCATTTCTAAATGTGTTTTGATAAAACTGATAGTGTGTAAAAAAAAATTATTGGGTGAGTGTTACATATGTATTATAATGTACTATGGATTTTGTTTTTCCTATAAATTCCCTGCCCCTCTCCCCCACCCCACGCATCTATTCACTGCAGGTGCCAAGTAAGGGTCAGCCACTTCCTCTCAGGCTGAGAGTGCGGTTTCTCCGAGCAGCTCCAGTTAGTTGGTTTGCCAGACATCTGGCAACAGGTTTGCCAGAGTTTGCCAACTGCCCAGGACAAATACAGAGACACGAATAATTTATCTCTGAATTTAAAAAAAAAATAATTTCCATTTGTTTGCTCACGCTGACTTACTTTTGTAATGCTTTCAAAGCTTCTTTTGAAAAAGGAAATCTCTGATTTTTACCTCGTGTTTGACTTCTATGGTCTTCTCCAATTCAGTTTTCTCTTGCTATTTTGGAGGTATTTTGGTGATTAGGGGGTATTTTTCTTTCTGAAGATTTTTTTTTGAAAAATATACTTTATTCATAAAATATCTGAAAGAACATTACAAAGCATTTCTCAATCACCATCACAAAAAGTGCAATCAGATTCAACTTTTACACATGGATCACAAGGTGCTTCAATACAATCAATGAATATTACAGTCATTTCAATATGGTCATTACAGACAGTCAGACGGTGCATTGGAGTTATCAACATACATCACATTGCACTCTGAGGTGCTTCAATACAATTATAACAATTAGTATTCAGTGCATACATTCATTGTGAGCCGTACAGCCTGAGGGTTCTATACCTTTCCCAGCCCCTCGGTGCACTATGGCAGAAAGGTCTTAGACAGCCACAAGATTCTAGAGCCAGATTTGTGCTTCTATTAGCAGCTGGTTGTTAGCAATGAAGGAATGGCCTCTGACCACACTCTCTGGCTGCCCTGTTAGCCTAAGGAAGCTATGAGTGGTGGTTTGGGGGGGGTTGGGGGGCGGTGGGGGCGGTGGGGGGCTGCAGTGGGTAGGGTGGCAGGGGGGAGCCAAGAGCCTGAAGTAAAATTTACTAAAAATGTTACTTGTGGTTTTGTTATGAGCGTACAAGGAAGGACAGAAGACCAACCAGCCCATTAAACATGCCCCATTCAGAAGGAGCGTATCACTATTTTATTTCCAGGATTTTGCATTTCGTTTTGAATCAGAAAAGTGAGATAACACTGAAAGATTACCTACTGATCCATCAATGGCACGTGTAAGTCAAATAGATAAACTGTCTTCACCATCTGGCCTCTTTATCCAGGAAGGGCTGACTTTTTTGTCACTCCAGGTGAGGAAAGGAAAACACCAACAGGTCATGACAATACAAACCCATTGCGTGTCCTTCAAAGCGATCACAAATCAAAAACGTTTAAATATTTTAAAAGCAGTACTTTGTAAATCAATTTTTTTTTTTGTTTTTTGTTATTTCTGCCAACTGTCGCAATACTTTACATTTCCACGATTTCACGATTTTAAAGACAGCTTAATAACTAAATGAGGACTTGTAGGAAGAAGCGACAGAAATTCTGCTCGTGAACTGCACCCGGGATATTTGCCGGTTTTTTTTTTAATTTAAATTTGGCTGCGTTTCTGTAACGCACTAAATGACTGTCTCCAATAATGGGCGCATTCATTATAGAGTTCGAGGCAATGTGGCACTCCACTTTCAGCTCAAATGTTTGTAAAATAATTAGTCAGATGTACTTGGAACAGTACAATGTTTCAACAATTCCATTGACGCTTGATGCCGGAATGTTGAGTCAGTTCTGTATCCAAGATTTCATACTCCCCACACCTTCAAGTTCTGATGTTTCTCTTGAGGCCATCTTATGCATCCTGATACATTCAAGGTGTGGAATGGAGAATTGGCCTCTTGCTAGATACTACCCTCTGGTGGTCATGTAAGGAACATTTTCGGGAATTGGCTTGCACTGTACAAAAACATGGGTGTTTTATGCCTGTTTTTAATTTCAGCCAACTTTGTGCCTCCTGCCTGAAACCCTGAAACTTATGCCAAATTATTTTACAAGGTTAGCTTTACTGTGCCAGCTACTAAACACTGGATTGAAACTCAACAAACGCCTTTAGATTTTTATGACTAATGGAGAGGAATTATTTTCTTCCATAATATAGGCCAGATTTGAAACTAGTTTCAATGCCCAAGGTGAAAACAAAATGTATTTTCCCCATGTCAGGGCAAGAACCTCAGTTCTCAATTTGCTGATGAATGAAATAGCGTTTGTAAGAACAACGCATTAATAGAGAATGGAGTTGAAGCATGCTTTTTTTTATTTCTTAACATTGTTCAGAAATTTTAACTTGAATATAGCTGAAAAGAAAGACATGTTGTCATCTTTCACTCCTCGGGACAAGCACAAGAATGCCAACTTTCAAACGATTGCGACAATTTATACGAGAGAAAAGGGTGCTGATTGGCTGGCAAGCCGACTCTGATTGGCTGAGGCATTGCTATGTAGAAAGCAATGGGGAACTAGGCTTGCCAAGCACCAAAGTAATTCAAGAAAAGTGCAAGGCTTGAGCATATTCCTTTTGTTTGCAGAGGGCAGGTCCCTGCGTATGAACGTGTGTTGCTTCTGGCAAGCATAAAGGAGCCACGTTATGAGCACAACTGGTCATCTTAAATGCTTGTTATTTGGCACACTCAGGATTGTTCAACAAGTGCTGCCCAAATTGCAGGATCACATCTAACATCAGACTTTTCTGGGTCGTGCAAGTGTGGGCTGGTTGAGCATTATCTGCACGCTGCCTATTATGAACAATTGAAGGAACATGCTGTTTGATCTGATCAGCCAATCGCTTAGATGTATGGCCTATGTAACTGGCAACGCACTGGCACCGAAATTCATACATGGTGTTGCACAATTGTGTAGTAGGCGGAAAATCTTTTTGTGCTGAAGGCAGCATCCTATTAGTGGGGGAAAAAACACTCACTTATCCACTGCCCAGTAGCAGCATGAAACAGCTTCCTTAATCTAGATAAAAACAAAAAAACTCCGGATGCTGGAAATCCAAAACAAAAACAGAATTACCTGGAAAAACTCAGCAGGTCTGGCAGCATCGGCGGAGAAGAAAAGCGTTGACGTTTCGAGTCCTCATGACCCTTCAACAGAACAAGGTGAATCCAAGGAAAAGGTGAAATATAAGTTGGTTTAAGGTGTGTGTGGGGGGTGGGGGCGGTGGGGGGGGGGGGTGTTGGGTGGGGGGAGAGAAGTGGAGGGGGGTGGTGTTGTAGGGACAAGCAAGCAGTAAGAGAAGCAGATCATCAAAAGATGTCACAGACAAAAGAACAAAAGAACACATAGGTGTTGAAGTTGGTGATATTATCTAAACGAATGTGCTAATTAAGAATGGATGGTAGGGCACTCAAGGTATAGCTCTAGTGGGGGTGGGGGAGCATAAAAGATTTAAAAATATTTAAAAATAATGGAAATAGGTGTTGAAGTTGGTGATATTATCTAAATGAATGTGATAATTAA